>NC_065448.1:248166940-248490093 GCF_917563875.1 Diabrotica virgifera virgifera
ACAAATTTCACATTTATAAGCTCTTTCACCAGTGTGAACAACCATATGCTGCTTTAAATTACTAAGCAGAGTAAAAGGCTTATCACAAATTTCAGATTCATAAGGTCTTTCATCAGTATGAACTGACATATTATGTTTCTTCAGAGAGGATTTAACAGGAAAATCTTTAGAGCAAAGTTCACATTTATAACTCCTGTTATATTGCTTTTCTCCACTGTGTTGTCATATGATAATTTAAACCATTTTGTTGCCTAAACTGCTTACTACAAAGTTCACATTTATAAGGCCTTTCTCCAGTATGAATTAGAACATGTTTACTTAAAGTACTATGTAGACGAAACCGCTTAAGACAAATCTCGCACATATACGGTTTTTCGCCAGTATGACTTCTCATGTGTTTGTTTAAACAATTTTTGGTAATGAACTGCTTAACCCGCCATTACACGCGCTATGAGGGAATACCTCACCATATTTGTTTATAACCAATGAAATTGTCTTAACTAATACGATAACCTTGAGCACCCAGGAATGCCTTTAGCATCGTCCATGAGAGGGTATGACAAAATTATAGAATATTTCAGGCGGTCAGTTTGCTGTGATACTTGAAAGAAATGACCATCCCTCTTCAAGTGAGAGAATTCCTCACTGCGCGTGCAATCACGGTGAAATCACGTTTCTGTTATTTCAAAGAAACTTTTAGGTTTTTGTTTAATATTTGGGTAAGTTTAATTATGATATTATTGTTTAGGTTAGGTTAGGAACAGTGGCGCACCGAGGGGGGGTGTTTGGGGGTTAAAATCCCTCCCAGAGCATATAGAAATATATATAAAAGAAAGTAGGAAAATGTAACTTGTCTTTCACAAATAATACAAAAAACTTTCGGTGCCCAAGCCAACCCCCCCAGAAGAAAATTCTAGGTGCGCCACTGGTTAAGAACCCATTTTTAATTTTACCTATTCTAATTGGGAAATAAGCCAAAATTTAACTTGAGAAATTGATTTTATTGACATTTCGAAATGCACCTCGGACGTCGTTATCAAAATACACAATATTAATAGTTAATTACATAAATGCCACAACGAAATAGCTTCAGAACAATTATTAATTTTAATTTGCTTTTTTAGTAAAATGGATTCTCGTAAAGAACGTCAATTACTTCAGTGGCTTGCTGAAATTGAAAATGAAGAAAACAGCGAAGGTTATGAAAATAATAATATTATGAAAATACTAATATTGAATTGCCGCGAACATAAGAACTATCTCTGTATTGTTTCGAATGCAAATAAGGGACGATTTGGGAATTCGAGATGAAGCAGAGCCTGTAGAAATGAACCAAGTATCTAATAAATGTGCATACTGTCCTAAGAAGAAGAACAGAGAAACTCAGACAAAATGCTACAAGCTAAATTGTAGAAGATCAATTTGTAATTTGTAAGGAACACACAAAAATTAATGTAATGTAATTACTAGTGTAATTCCGAGGAAGAATCTGAGTAGATGTATTTATTATCTTTAGATGTGTGCAATATTTTTAAAACTTTTCAATTGTGTACTTATCTCTTTTGTCTTATCATATTATTTTTACTTTTGTTTTGCTAAATTAATAAAAAAATTGGTTTACGAGACTTTCCACGATATGTGAGTACAACCCATTTTATATTTATACAGGTTGACATTCATTCTTCCTCGAAATAAGTCGAATTGATGTAGGTGAGGGCGACGCTCATACGCGTGCAACCACGTCACAATAGAACACGCGTGTAACGGCGGGTTAAGACAAATGTCACAATTATAAGGTTTTTCACCAGAGTGAACTGCCATATGAATATTTAAACTGCTACGTTCACTAAACCGCTTAAGACAAATCTCGCACTTGTAAGGTCTTTCCCCAGTGTGAACTTTCATATGTTTATTTAAAGCACCTTTTTGAGAAAACTGTTTGAGACAAACTTCACACGTATACGGTCGTTCTCCAGTATGAACTAGAACATGTTGACTTAAAGCACTAAGGTGAGTAAACCGCTTAAGACAAGTTTCACACTTATAAGGTCTGTCGCCAGTATGGTTTCTCATGTGTGAATTTAAATAACGTTCTACACGAAACTGTTTAAGACAAATGTCACATTTATAAGGTTTTTCGCCAGTATGACTTCTATTGTGTTCATTTAAATAACGTTGTTTAGTAAACTGTTTAAGACAAATGTCACATTTATAAGGTCCTTCGCCAGTATGAACTATCATATGATTATTTAAAGTAGTACGATGACTAAACCGCTTAAAACAAGTGTCACACTCGTAAGGTCTTTCGCCAGTATGAACTCTCACGTGTAGGTTTAAATAACGTTTTAGAGCAAACTGCTTGGGACAAATTATACATTTATAACGTCTTTCCTCAGTATGAACTGTCATATGATTATTTAAAGTACTACGTTGTCTAAACCGCTAAGACAAGTTTCACACTTATAAGGTCTTTTCCCAGTATGAAGTCTCACGTGTACATTTAAATAACGTTTTGTAGTAAACTGTTTAAGACAAATTTCACATTTAAAAGGTCTGTTACTAAAGGTTTCTATATAATTTCTCGTTTCTAGGAACTTAATCCACATAATTATCGACGTATAATGACATAATCTACATAATTATTCGCCAATGGGGAGGCTGAAAGGAAGAATGTGCAGAAATTCGACAAATCTGAATTACTGGGTTTTACTGGTATGTCAATTTTGATGTACATTGTAATTTTGTTGTAAGGTTTGTAAATTATTTATATTAATATTTTAGATTTTAGAAGATGCTGTGTTTATTAAGCATAAGATTATTAAGTTTAATCCATTTGCAATAACTCTCAATAAATATATTAGCTATTTTCGAGGTGGACATTTTTTACCCACCCTTGGGCGTACATGGAACCTAAAAAAGGTTGGGTGTTTAAGGGTTAATGAAGAATTAACAAAATTAAGAACAGCATAGCCAGTTGTCTCAAAAGTTTTCTTTAAAAATTGTGAATTGAGTGGTAACCTGGCTCAAATTATCGATATCAGTTCTTTTATTTAAAGCAGATGGATTTTTGAGAATTTCACACATCTCGATGAAAGTGCATCTTTGATAATTTTGGTGAGTATTTTGCCTTTTGTGAAGTCGATATGATGTTTAGTGGAAATAGCATGTTGTTACAATGTGGATGGCACATTTAATGTCATTCTTTGGTGTGAATTTTCATAATATATGTGTTTAAACTAGATTTATAAGGAAACTGCTTAAGGCAAATTTCACATTTATAAGTTCTTTCTCCAATGTGAACTATAACATGTTCATTTAAACTACTTTGTAGTGAAAATTGCTTAAGACAATTTTCACATTTATAAGGTCTTTCTCCAGTGTAAACTACCATATTATGGTGCTTTAAATTACTTAGGAGAGTAAAATTCTTATCACAAATTTCACATTCATCAGGTCTTTCACCAACATGAACCGACATAATATTATTATGTTTCTTCAGAGAGGATTTATGAGAAAATTCTTTAGAGCAAAGTTCACATTTATGAGGTTTTTTCCACTATGAGTTCTCATATGATAATTTAAACCATTTAGTTGCCTAAACTGCTTGAGACAAATTTCACATTTATAAGGTCTTTCCCCATTATGAACTAGAATATGTTTACTTAAATTATAAAGGAAGACATTGCAAAAAACTAGAATTGAATGCAGTACTAGGAGACCCACCAAAGAAAACGGAACCGAGAATCAAAAAATAATAAACGAGATAATGGCAATAAAGAACTAGTTAAAATGCGAGGTGGAATATAAATTAAATTAATATTTATTGACGGAAAACTCCATTTTACAATTAAAATTAAAAGTCAAAATTAAACATTGAACACAAGTTAACTTACATTACTTACAATTAAACTAACGACATCAAAAAATTAAAATCAAATTAAAATAATTCACATGAAATAGTCCTTTTAAAAGCATTTAGTGTGACTCCCATAAAGTCTATATTTGGAAACTCATTTACACTAGAAACAATTCTATTTTAAGGCATATTTTCTGCATGACGTGTATTGCACGATCTAGCGGATAGCAAGGGAAATCTTCTCAAATTCCTAGCTGGAACATAAAAATCTATTCGACCCAGAATGCTAGGTGCAACAATAATACCATTTAACACCTTAAATACGAAATTAAGGTCAAAGTATCGCCTGCGATCCTCTAGACGGTGCAAATGAAACATCTGCATGACCTGACTGGAATTCAATTGCATTCCTCTAGTACCTAATCTATACCGCAGATATCTAACGAATTTATTTTGAATCGATTCAATTCGATATTTGTGATTCTCATAACTTGGACTCCAAATCAGTGAACAATACTCTAGTAATGAACGAACGTAACTCAAAAACAATCTCACAATTACAAACAAATTATTAAAATCATATGACATTCTGATGACTAACCCTAATGTCCGATTAGCACGCGCAATAATGGCATCATAATGGTCCACGAAACTTAGCTTACTATCCAGCAACACACCTAAATCCTTAATTACCTGAACCCTAGATAAATCCACATCTCCTATCTTGTATTTAAAATCACTGGTGGTCTTATTACGTGAAAAAATAATATATGAGCATTTCGAAGCATTCAATCTAAGATTATTTTCCTGGCACCAATGTACTAAAGAATCCAAGTCTCTCTGCAAACCCTCACAATCAGATTCTGACCTAATGCATTTAAATATCTTCAAGTCGTCTGCAAATATCAGATATTCAGATTTAAAGTTCCTACCAATATCATTTACCAACAACAGAAAAAGCTTAGGACCCAAATGGGAACCCTGCGGAACCCCTGACACGGCTTCAAATCCATTAGAAACACATCCTGCTGATCTTACTTGCAATGTTCTTCCTTGCAAATACGAAGTAAACCAAGCTAATAAAGAACCAGTGATACCAAAGTTTCTCAGCTTTGTAATTAAGACATTATGATCTAGTAGGTCAAAGGCCTTACTGAAATCGGTGTATATAGAGTGCACCTCGTAACACTCATCCATTGCTGTACCTATACTATCGATATACAAAAAGAAGTTAGTGAGAGTAGAACGTCCGCCTACAAATCCATGTTGGTTGTCCATAATAATGTTCCTAAAACAATTATCCAAACTTGGCAAAACCATTTTTTCAAATACTTTAGATAAGGCTGACTGAATACAAACTGGCCGATAATTTTTGATATCACTATGATCTCCTGCCTTGAAAATAGGACACACAAAGGAATGTTTCCATCTGTTCGGGAAAATTCCCGTCTGGAGAGATTTATTAAGAACATATACTAATGGTTCACACAAGGACACTGCACTTTCTCTTAGGAACAAATTCGGTATCAAATCAGGGCCAGCCCCTTTATTGGCATTTAATGACAACAACACATTCAGTAAATTGTCAAAAGTGACTTCGAGGTTACTAATTTCCACCTCCAGCTGCTGTGAGAAAATTTCATTACTCTCCAGGTTATCCAGAGATTTACCATTAAAGTGCTGTATACAGTACCAAAATGTTTCGCAAACAACTCTGTTATTTTTTGTTTGTCATTCTCACTTTCCTCACCTAGAAACATAGAGCCAGGGAGAGCACCATGTCCGTTGGTTTTATTTTTGATGAACTTCCAAAATTCACCAGCGTTCTCATTTATTCTCACTTCCATCTTTGAAACGTAAGCATTGTAAGACTGCTCAGTGAGTGATGAGCATTCATCTCTCAAATTTTTAAATTCAATATAGTGGTGATACTTATTTGTAGATTTATATTTTTTATGCGCAATCTTTTTGGCAATGACTTTACTCTTAAGTTCAGATGAGAACCAAACAGGAAAATTCGATCTTTTTACAGATATCTTTGGTCCAGGTCCCGGATAAGAGGATCATTCCAGGAAGGAAAACTGAAGCATCTAGTAAACGAAGCCAAAAAATATAAATTTGATCTGGTGGCTCTACGAGAGACTAAGCAACTGGGATAGAGCAGTCAGGAAATAGATGGCTACGTATTATTTAACAGTGGATACAATAACAGAATATTGGGCACAGGTTTTCCGATAAGTAAGAAATTAAAATAAACTGTTGTATACTTTAAAGCAGTATCGAATAGACTATGCACTATCAGGCTAAAAGGAAAATGCCAAAGATATCGTTTGTAAATATACATGCACCCTCAGAAGAAAAATAAATAGAAATAAAAGAGCAATTTTATAGCACACTAGACCAAGTATATGAGGCTATTCCCCAGTGCCGGTTTAACACAGTCTGCCGCCCGGTGCTGATACGGATGCCGCGCCCAGGCTCAAAAATATTTCTTAACTTTATTTCAATTAATAATTAAAACCGGTATAATTTGACTTAAACTTTCAATTGCTGTCAGCAGAATTGCTATTTTATTTTTTAATCAAACGTTATTCGCGTTCAAAAATGGCAATTTCTCGATTTTTTGAAAGTTCCACCGCGTTTATCTCGAAAACTATGCATCCTACGAAAAAACTTGTAAGAACATTTTTTGCTTAGAATTACCCAAGAAATACAAAAAATGTTTTATTTTGCAAAAAATCGATTTTGTGTAATTCCTCAAGTTCTTTGTTTATAACAATCTTATCGACATCCGGATCAACTGTTACCCAAAAAATTCGTGTTCTACGGGTCAAAATACATAAAAAAACTTGGGTAAGTCCATCTAAATAAAGGAGCCCGTAGCACCCCCTCCTGGACACAGCACTAATTTGTTTATAAGCCAAAAAATTGTTTATAACTTTAAAACATTGCTGAGGCTGCTTAAATAATCCGATTTCAATTCTGTAAAGTGCATTAGATAGGTGGAGTACTTCTTGATATGTAAAAAAATTGACAAATCTTTGTATGTTCTAGTTTTTGTTGTGCAATATTTTAAAAAATTTTAATTTTTTAAAAAAAGTTTAGATTGCAAAATTATTATGCAAAATCTAGTAAGTTAATTTTAATGAAATTTGGTGTACGGTCTTGACACATTAAAAAAATTTTCTAAGCGAATTAGGAAGGTTCCAAGTGTAACCTAAGTGATGGAAAATAATTGAATAAGGACAGGTTTGTTTTGCCCCCTTATTTTATATTTATTGCTATTTTGAAGCAAGGGTGATAAATTAAGACATTTTTAACAAATCGCATCTGATAGAAAATTGAATTATCTTTTTTTTATTCCTATAGGACTTTGTTCTAAAATGAATAGTTTTTAAGTTTTAAGCAAAAAAAGTATAAAAAAACGAAAAAGTTTTGAAATTTTTAAATATTTTATTTTTTTATTAATGTTCCGGGCATACTTGAGAAGGAGCATAAATTAATTATTATTAACGAAGTTATCACCTAACTTTATCCGCAAAAATCTGAATGCCACCTCTCACATCCACCTAAAAACAGATTCTTACTGGTCTAATTATATTCTTAAACGCTGTAAAATGATATAATTTTACGGCGCGCGGCATGTTTGTACGTTATCTGACATTTAGATAACATAAACTGAACACAGTGCATAAACCATATTCGCGGTGTGCAAGTACTTGGAAGGGAAACGAGAAACGACCGTGCGCGAGTCGCGGAGAAATATTGCAACTATCTTAAATAATTCATATTGTCAATTGAATTGTCAAATTGACGTATATTTCATACCTTCTGTCATTGAAGCAGAAAAATGATATATTGCTCCACAATATTGATATGATATGCAATTATTATATAAAGGTAAATTAAATTAATTGTATTTTGTTTGCAGTACTGCATTTTAATAACTAATTTTATTTACTACATACAATTGTTTACGTTTGCATAACATAACCTGCATCTTATTTTTTCTTCTTATTATTTTTTTGGACTATGGCCTTGACAATTATTCAGCAACCAGGACTAATATAATTGGCCAATATAATTAAAAGTGCGAATAAAAGTACAGAGCGTAGAAATAGAGGTCGCTTTGCCGAACTTGCACGGTCCCAATAGGTACGTCGACGTTAATAATAATTATTTATTTATAAATTATTGTTAAGTTTTCAAGTTAATGATAAACCAGAAAAATTTTTATTATTATATCATGTGGATTTGTATGCAAATTTTATTTTACCATAATCATATAATTTCGGAACAGCACGCGCTTCGCGCGTACCGCCCTAGAACCTTCAACCGCCCGGTGCTACAGCACCCAAAAGACCCCTGGTTAAACCGGCGCTGCTATTCCCAAGTATGATATGAAGATTGTCATAGGAGACGCTAATGCTAAAATAGGCAGGGAGCAATTATTGTTCCTCCACAATAGGAAAACACAGCTTCCATATATAGACAAACGAAAATGGCTACTTCCTAGTGGATTTTGCTAAAGAAAAGGGACTAATAATAAAGAGCACATACTTCCAACGAAAAGATATTCACAAAGGTACATGGCCATCGCCATATGGGAATAGAGTCAACCAAATTGTCCATGTTTTAGTTGAGATAGATGAAGAAAACTGCATAACAAAGGTGAGGACATACAGAGCATCTGATATGGATTTAGACCACTATTTGGTAGGAATACGGATAAGACAATTGGTGCCAATCCGCCGGAACAAAAGAAAACAAAAATATGATAAAAACAAGCCAATAAGATTACATACAGAAAATGAACGTTGATGGTTGTAGTTAAATGTAGTTGATGGTTAGGAAAACTAGATAAGATCAATTTCACATTGAAGGTCATTCTTTGGTGTGAATTTTCTTAACATGTCTGTTTAAATTAGATTTATAAGGAAACTGCTTAAGGCAAATTTCACATTTATAAGTTCTTTTTCCAGTGTGAACGTTCATATGGACATTTAAATTACCTTTTGCAGTAAACTGCTTACTACAAACTTCACATTTATTAGGTGTTTCTACAGTGTGAACTAGAACATGTTCATTTAAATTACTTTGTAGTGAAAATTGCTTAAGACAAATTTCACATTTATAAGGTTTTATTTCAGTGTGAACTTTTATATGTCTACGTAAAGTACTTTGTTGAGTAAACTGTTTAAGACAAATTTCACATTTATGTTTTTCTCCAGCGTGAATTTTCATATGGGTATTTAAATAACTTTTTGTAGTAAACTGATTACTACAAATTTCACATTTATAAGCTCTTTCACCAGTGTGAATTAGGACATGTATACTTAAAGTACTGTGTAGACTAAACCGCTTAAGACAAATCTCGCACATATACGGTTTTTCACCAGTATGACTTCTCATGTGTTTGTTTAAACAATTTTTAGTAATGAACTGCTTAAGACAAATGTCACATTTATAAGGTTTTTCACCAGTGTGAATTGCCATATGAATATTTAAATTCCTACGTTCACTAAACCGCTTAAGACAAATCTCGCACTCGTAAGGTCTTTCCCCAGTGTGAACTCTCATATGTCCATTTAAATTACTTTTTTGAGAAAACTGCTTAAGACAAACTTCACACGTATACGGTTTTTCTCCAGTATGAAATAAAACATGTTGACTTAAAGCACTAAGGTGAGTAAACCGCTTAAGACAAGTTTCACACTTATAAGGTCTGTCGTCAGTATGGCTTTTCATGTGTGAATTTAAATTTCGTTTTACACGAAACTGTTTTAGACAAATGTCACATTTATAAGGTTTTTCGCCAGTATGACTTCTAATGTGTTCATTTAAATAACGTTGTTTAGTAAACTGTTTAAGACAAATGTCACATTTATAATGTCCTTTGCCAGTATGAACTATCATATGATTATTTAAAGTAGTACGATGACTAAACCGCCTAAAACAAATGGCGCACTCGTAAGGTCTTTCACCAGTATGAACTGTCATATGTCGATTTAAATAACGTTTTAGAGCAAATTGCTTGGGACAAATTTTACATTTATAACGTCTTTCCTCAGTGTGAACTGTCATATGATTATTTAAAGTAGTACGTTGTCTAAACCGCTTAAGACAAGTTTCACACTCATACGGTCTCTCGCCAGTATGAACTCTCATATGTAGATTTAAAGAATGTCTTATAGCAAACTGCTTGGGGCAAATTATACATTTATAACGTTTTTCCTCAGTGTGAACTGTCATATGATTATTTAAAGTACTACGTTGTCTAAACCGCTTAAGACAAATTTTACACTCATACGGTCTTTCGCCAGTATGAACTCTCATATGCAAATTTAACTGATGTTTTTGAGCAAACCGTTTAAGACAAGTTTCACACTTATAAGGTCTTTTCCCAGTATGAAGTGTCACATGTACATTTAAATAACGTTTTGTAGTAAACTGTTTAAGACAAATTTTACATTTAAAAGGTCTTTCTTTAGCATTAATTTTCAAATGTGTTTCCGTATTTTTATTTAATGTCTTCTCTTCAGAGTGTCCACTTATATATTCCTCTTCTTTATGAGGCGAAGGTGCTTTCATAATTTTCGTCCTATTCTCCTCCTTTGAATAATCTAAAATAAAAACCAATTATAAAAATTTTGCTGATGACTTGGTAATATTGGCTAGGAGCAAAGCGAAACTGATGGAAACAGCCAAGAAGCCCGAGGAAAAAGCAGTGACCAAAGGATAATATATCAACGAAGAAAAAACAAAATATATGGACTGGCCAAACAAATAATTTACTCACTGTCAATACATAACGATGAAAACAACAAAATGAATCCAATATGGATTCGAGGAAGTGGAAAGATTCGAAAATACTTGGGCAACTTAGGAAGTATTTTCATAAAGGATTCTAATATCCAAGGAGAACTACGTAGAAGAATTATGTCAGGTAATTGTGCCGAATATGCTCTCAACAGTCTGTTGAGAACCAAAAATATATCCCGAGGAGCAAAGTTAAGAACCTACAAAACCGTAATAAGGCCAATCGTAACTTATGCATCTGAAACATGGACCACATCAAAAAAACAGCAAGAAATCCTATTAGTTTGGGAGCGACAAGTGCTGTGCAAAATCTTTGGTGGGAAGAATGTAAACGGTCAATGGATGTGAAGAACAAACAAGGAGCTATCAGAGCTTTATCAAGAACCTAATATACTAGCAGTAACAAGAACTCATATAATTAGATGGCTGGATCACGTCCAGAGAATGAGTTCAGCGAGAGTCCCAAAAATGATAATATCTAGTGCGTTGACAGGAAGAAGGAGAAGGGGAAGACCGAAGTCAAGATGGAGCAATGAGGTCAAAGAAGACATGACAAGACTTAACATAACCAACTGGAAAAGGAAAGTTAACGATAAGCGAGAATGGAAGAGAATAGTACATCCAACCATGAGCCTGCTAGGCCGGTAGTGTTCATATATTATTAATATATAAAAAGTTTGCTGACAGAGGCACCTAGAGACAGGTGCTGGGGAAGGCCAGGGCCCGACTTAGGCTGTAGAGCCGTAGGAGGAAGATATAAAAAATTTTGCTACTAATAATTGTCAAATTTATTAACACATTCGCTGCAACTTTTCACGAGAGTTGTTACCTAGAAGTGACCAAAATGTACTGTCTTAGAAATCATCAGATTAGTGTTCCCGATCGGAGTCATGAGCATACATAACCCTGTTTTTAAACCAGGAGGAGTAACATGGAGTTTATGAACATTTGTTGGTCAACTTGAATCACTCTTTTCTCCAGTATGAACTTTCAAATGATCATTTAAATTATTTGTTCGAGTAAACTGCTCACTACAAATTTCTGTTGATTTACTAGTTCTGTAGTATCTTTACTTTGGCCTAACTGCACATAATGAGTTCTGTTTTTTGAGTTAAACTATTTTATAACCTTTTGTTTAAAACCATACTACCTTAATTTTTTAATTAACAAATCTATGTCTATAGTTTCAAAAGCTCTTCTAAAGTCTAAGAATACAGCTACTACATATTTATTGTTATCAATAATTAGTTTCCACTTTGAGATGGTAAGTTGTATTGCTGTTTCGCATGAGTGGCTCTTTCAAAATCCAGACCGATTGCCGAGAAAAAGATTATATTTATTAAAGTATTCAATTATTTGGTTGTAAACGGCTTTTTCAAGTATTTTCTCTATACAATGCAGTGTATTGATTGGTCGATATGTAGACATTTCTGATTTAATTTGAGTTTTTGGGACATGTGTAAAGTTTTTAGGAAAGCTTCCATTCTTTAACCCTTAAACGCCCAAGGATGGGTAAAAAATGTCCACCTATTGCTTATTCCCTTGTAACATATTTATTAAGTGTTTAAAATTTTTCAAAAATTATTTATTGTTAAAAAGAATGCCCTTTATCGAATGTTAATTTGGTTTTACCGATGTTTTTAAAAATAAAACTAATATCTTGAGCTAAATATGGGTGGGCACAAAAAGTATATCCTTGGTAAAACTAGTCCATATAATTATCGACGTATAATGATATAATCTACATAATTATTCGCCAATGAGGAGGCTGAAAGGAAGAATGTGGAGAAATTCGACAAATCTGAATTACTGGCTTTTACTGGTATGTCAATTTTGATGTACACTGTAATTTTGTTGTAAGGTTTGTAAATTATTTATATTAATATTTTAGAATTAGAAGATGCTGTGTTTATTAAGCATAAGATTATTAAGTTGAATCCATTTGCAACAACTCTCAATAAATATATTAGCTATTTTCGAGGTGGACATTTTTTACCCACCCTTGGGCGTACATGGAACCTAAAAAAGGTTGGGTGTTTAAGGGTTAATGAAGAATTAACAAAATTAAGAACAGCATAGCCAGTTGTCTCAAAAGTTTTCTTTAAAAATTGTGAATTGAGTGGTAAACCTGGCTCAAATTATCGATGTCAGTTCTTTTATTTAAAGCAGATGGATTTTTGAGAATATCACACATCTCGATGAAAGTGCATCTTGATAATTTTGATGTTTGGCGAGTATTTTGACTTTTGTGAAGTCGATATGATGTTTAGTGGAAATAGCATGTTGTTACAATGTGGATGGCACATTTAATGTCATTCTTTGGTGTAAATTTTCATAATATGTGTGTTTAAACTAGATTTATAAGGAAACTGCTTAAGGCAAATTTCACATTTATAAGTTCTTTTTCCAGTGTGAAAGTTCATATGAGTATTTAAATGACCTTTTATAGTAAACTGCTTACTACAAATTTCACATTTATAAGGTCTTTCTCCAATGTGAACTATAACATGTTCATTTAAACTACTTTGTAGTGAAAATTGCTAAGACAAATTTCACATTTATAAGGTCTTTCTCCAGTGTAAACTAGAACATGTTTATTTAAATTACTTTTTACTGCAAACTGCATGAGACAAATTTCACATTTATAACGTCTTTCACCAGTGTGAACTACCATATTATGGTGCTTTAAATTACTTAGGAGAGTAAAATTCTTATCACAAATTTCATATTCATAAGGTCTTTCACCAACATGAAGCGACATAATATTATTATGTTTCTTCAGAGAGGATTTATGAGAAAATTCTTTAGAGCAAAGTTCACATTTATGAGGTTTTTTCCACTATGAGTTCTCATATGATAATTTAAACCATTTAGTTGCCTAAACTGCTTGAGACAAATTTCACATTTATAAGGTCTTTCCCCATTATGAACTAGAACATGTTTACTTAACGACGTTCTACACCTTCGGCAAAGAATTAAGGATTTACATGAAATTTTAGTATGTTATAGTTTACTTCAAAAAACTAAGACTTGATTTTTTAAAAATTGTTTTACCGCGCCGTTTAATTACTATTAAGGGTCAAAGTTACGTTTTAACATGGGCTCTTATGGGAATTCTTAAAAAGTTAATAACTTTTGACCCAAATTTACGATTTTTAATTATTTGTGCTTAAATTAAAGGTTTTTTTGTAAGGAATAACATATTAAAAAATGAGGATTGTTTACCGTACCATTTATTTTTAATTTATTTATTATAATTAATTCCGTAATTTATATTATAATTTATTTTTATAAAATATTCAATACTGAAACATATGATTTGAGTATTCTGCTATAAATGCATTGTTACCAACTTTCGCTTGCACATAAGTTTCCCCCCTTTCCTCTGAGAGGCATACCCCGCAACGAAGGTGTAGAACGTCGTTAAATTATAAAGGAAAACATTGCAAAAAACTAGAATTGAATGCAGTACTAGGAGACCCAACAAAGAAAACGGAACCGAGAATCAAAAAATAATAAACGAGATAATGGCAATAAAGAACTAGTTAAAATAGCAACGTGGAATATAAGAGGATCATTCCAGGAAGGAAACTGAAGCATCTAGTAAACGAAGCCAAAAAATATAAATTTGATCTGGTGGCTCTACAAGAGACTAAGCAACTGGGATAGAGCAGTCAGGAAATAGATGGCTACGTATTCTTTAACAGTGGAGGCAATAACAGAATATTGGGCACAGGTTTTCTGATAAGTAAGAAATTAAAAGAAACTGTTGTAGACTTTAAAGCAGTATCGGATAGACTATGCACTCTCAGGCTAAAAGGAAAATTCCAAAAGATATCGTTTGTAAATATACATGCACCCTCAGAAGAAAAATAAATAGAAATAAAAGAGTAATTTTATAGCACACTAGACCAAGTATATGAGGCTATTCCCAAGTATGATATGAAGATTGTCATAGGAGACGCTAATGCTAAAATAGGCAGGGAGCAATTATTGTTCCCCACAATAGGAAAACACAGCTTCCATATATAGACAGACGAAAATGGCTACTTCCTAGTGGATTTTGCTAAAGAAAAGGGACTAATAATAAAGAACACATACTTCCAACGAAAAGATATTCACAAAGGTACATGGAGATCGCCATATGGGAATAGAGTCAACCAAATTGTCCATGTTTTAGTTGAGATAGATGAAGAAAACTGCATAACAAAGATGAGGACATACAGAGGACCTGATATGGTTTTAGACCACTATTTGGTAGGAATACGGATAAGACAATTGGTGCCAATCCGCCGGAACAAAAGAAAACAAAAATATGATATGAAAAACAAGTAAATAAGATTACGTACAGAAAATGAACGTTGATGGTAGTAGTTAAATGTAGTTGATGGTTAGGAAAACTAGATAAGATCAATTTCACATTGAAGGTCATTCTTTGGTGTGAATTTTCTTAACATGTCTGTTTAAACTAGATTTATAAGGAAACTGCTTAAGGCAAATTTCACATTTATAAGTTTTTTTTTCCAGTGTGAACGGTCATGTGACTGTTTAAACCAGATTTAGAAGGAAACTGCTTACTACAAATTTCACATTTATAAGGTCTTTCACCAGTGTGAACTACCATATGCTGCTTTAAATAACTTAGCAGAGTAAAACCCTTATCACAAATTTCACATTCATATGGTCTTTCATCAGTATGAACTGACATATTATGTGTCTTCAGAGAGGATTTAGCAGAAAAATCTTTAGAGCAAAGTTCACATTTATAACTCCTGTTATATTGCTTTTCTCCACTGTGAGTTGTCATATGATAATTTAAACCACTTTGTTGCCTAAACTGCTTACTACAAAGTTCACATTTATAAGGTCTTTCTCCAGTGTGAATTTTGATATGTACATTTAAATTACTACGATGACTAAACTGCTTAAAACAAATCTCACACTCGTAACGTCTTTCCCCAGTGTGAACTGTCATATGTTTATTTAAATCACCTTTTCGAGAAAACTGCTTGAGACAAATGTCACATTTATAAGGTCTTTCACCAGTGTGAATTAGAACATGTTGACTTAAAGCAAAAAGGTGAGTACACTGCTTAAGACAAGTTTTACACTCATACGGTCTCTCGCTAGTATGAACTCTCGAATGTAAGTTTAAATTACGTTTTAGAGCAAACCGCTTGTCACAATTTTCACATTTATAAGGTCTTTTCCCACTATGAAGTCTCACGTGTACATTTAAATAACTTTTTGTAGTAAACTGCTCGTCACAAATTTCACATTTATAAGGTCTTTCTTTAGTATCAATTTTCAAATCTGTTTCCGTATTTTTATTTAATGTCTTCTCTTCAGAGTGTCCGCTTATATATTCCTCTTCTTTATGGGGCGAAGGTGCTTTCATAAATTTCGTCCTATTCTCCTCCTTTGAATCATCTAAAATAAAAACCAATTATAAAAATTTTGCTGACGGCTTGGTAATATTGGCTAGGAGCAAAGCGGAACTGATGGAAACAGCCAAGAAGCTCGAGGAAAAAGCAGTGACCAAAGGATAATATATCAACGAAGAAAAACAAACTATATGGACTGGTCAAACAAATAATTTACTCAGTGTCAATACATAACGATGAAAACAACAAAAAGAATCCAATATGGATTCGAAGAAGTGGAAAAGTTTTAATACTTGGGAAGTATTTTCACAAAGGATTCTAATATCCAAGAAGAAATACATAAAAGAATTATGTCAGGTAACTGTGCCGAATATGCTGTATGAGATTTCTAAACTGGCTCAAGTAGTAAAAGAATTAAACAGATATAATTTGAGCTTTGTTGGTCTATCGGAAGTAAGATGGTTGGGCAATGGTGAACATCATAATAATAATAATAATATCGTATGGTATTTTTGCCGGGGAGATCCTTTCGGACAGTTCCAGCGCCAATTACATCTTTAACCCTGTTTCAAGTAACTAGTGTCGATGTACACTAGCCCAGGGGGACCGACGGCTTAACGTACTCTCCGAGGCACGGTGAGACGGCTCGTGTCATTATTGGAAATGAAAATGGTTTGTCTTTGGCAGGGATCGAACCCACGTCTACTGGCGTATGAGGCCAGCGTTTATGCCGTTACCCACGGCCGCTCGGTGAACATCATACCCAAAACACTATATAATACACTATATAATAGAAGTTCTCCTGTTTGGGTGAACATCATACCCAAACAGGAGAACTTCTATTATATAGTGGTAAAGAAAATGGAAGTCACGAGAGCGGAGTGGGTCTTCTACTCAGTAAACAAGCCAAAAAAAGCCTCATTTCATGGAAACCCATTAATGACAGAATTATGACTGCCAGATTTTATACCGGATACCGTAAGATAACAGTTATTCAGTGCTATGCTCCTACGAACACATCTCTCCACGAAGATAAAGACATTTTCTACGAACAACTAGAACAAACGACCCAACAAGTAAACAAAGGCGATATCTTAATAGTGATGGGCGATATGAATGCTAAAGTTGGAGAAGACAATATTAATTTAGAAACCGTAATGGGCAAACATGGCCTGGAAGTGATGAATGAAAATGGAGAGCGCTTTACAAATTTTTGCTCCAATCATCGTTTAGTTATTGGTGGAACCATCTTCCCACATAAAAATATTCACAAGGTAACATGGACTGCACCTGGTCATACAAGAGAAAATCAAATAGACCACATCGCCATATCAAAAAGATGGAGATCATCCCTTCTTGATGTACGAAATAAAAGAGGAGCAGACATCGCAAGTGACCACCATCTGTTAATTGATACCATTAAAATCAAGATGGCAAAAAACAAAACCACAGGAAATACCAACAGACCCACATATAATCTAAACAAATTAAAAACGCTCCCAGGAAAACACATGTTTAGGGAGGAGCTTCAAGTAAAAACAAGAGAACGTGAAGTAAATAGCTGGGAAGACTTGGCAAATATTCTGACAGAAATAGCTGAAGACAAACTGGGTAAAAAAGAGAGAGATAGAAAGGAATGGATATCAGATGAAACTTGGAATCTTATCGAGGAAAGAAAACAACGAAAAAAAGATATCTTGCAAGCAAGAACTGTAGAAGAAAGAACGAACCGACAACAAGAATATAAAACACTAAATAAAGCAGTTAAAAGAAATGCAAGAAGAGACAAAAGAAGGTGGGCTGAAGAACTGGCAAAACAAGCAGAAACAGCTGCACAACAAAACAGGACTAGAGAGCTGTATCAAATTACTAGACGATTAACAAAAAATGGGCCTAACTGTTCGAACATTGTAAGATCCAAGACAGGTGAATTACTTACTACAACGGTTGACCAAGTAGAGAGATGGAAAGAGCACTTTCAGGAGATGCTAGGCACGCCCAGGGATAACGCAGATGAAATTGTTGAACACCCTCAGAATATAGACTTGCATATATCTTGCGACTCCCCTTCCAAAACGGAGATAATAACAGCTATCAAATCTCTGAGAAATAACAGGTCCCCGGGAATCGATAACATTGCTGCCGAACTACTTAAAACTGACCCGCATCTAACCGCTGAACTTTTGCTCCCCATAGTCCGAGAGGTGTGGGAAACAAACCGCATTCCAGCGGGCTGGAAAAAAGGTAACATTATTAAGCTTCCAAAAAAGGGCAACCTCACACTGTGCAAAAATTGGAGAGGAATAACCTTGCTTACCGTCATAAATAAAAATTTTACGACCATCGTACATAAAAGATTAACAAACAATGTTGAATTTCGAGTAAATCAAGCAGGTTTTAGACCAGAATCTTCCTGCATAGATCACATTAATACTGTGAGGGTAATAATGGAACAATCGGTTGAATGGAACACACCTCTATACATGGTTTTTGTTGATTTCGAACGTGCCTTTGACAGCCTATCTCATGCTGCTATATGGAAAATTTTAGAGCTAAGAAACATTCCACATAAAATAATTTCGATTATAAAGTCACTGTACACTGAGGCGACGTGCAGCGTGAGACGCAATGGGATCAACAGTGACGAATTTGACGTACTTACTGGAGTCAGACAGGGATGTGTGCTTTCTCCGTTTCTGTTTAACATAGCTCTAGACTATGTTCTCTCCAAACTAGACTTCGACACAAAAGGGATACGATGGACGTTAACCACACGCCTAAGTGATCTGGAATACGCCGACGATATCTGCCTGTTAGGACAAAGGTTCCAGGATGTGGCCGACCAATTGGAAACACTATCCACTGAGGCCAATAAAATAGGTTTAAAAATCAATATTAGTAAAACCAAATCCATGAGAATAAACGCAAGGAACAACACGCTATTTAATATTGACAACATGCAGATTGAAAATGTGGAAAACTTCACGTACCTTGGAAGTATCATAACAGAAAGCGGAGGTACAGAAAACGATATTCGTTATGAGGATACGAAAAGCTCAACAAGCATTCAGCATGCTTAACCCTGTTTGGAGGTCTGGGGAATATACTACAAGGACAAAGATCCGAATATTCCAGTCAAATGTTATATCTGTTCTACTCTATGGATGTGAAACCTGGAAAGTGACAAAATCCCTTACAGACAAATTGCAGGTCTTTGTTAACAAATGTCTACGAAGAATTGTGCGTATTTTCTGGCCAAACACCATCAGAAACGAAGATCTGCTACACCTGACCCAACAAAATAGGGTAGAAAATGAAATAAAATCCAGAAAGTGGGGGTGGATAGGTCACACACTCCGAAAAGATAGTTCCAGTATTGCAAAAACTGCCCTAGAGTGGAATCCCCAAGGAAAAAGAAAAAGAAGTCGCCCAGCACAAACTTGGAGAAGATCCATCATGGACGAGATAAGAAGTCAAGGAAAGTCTTGGAATGAGGTGAAGGCCCTAGCGCAAAATAGAACCCGATGGCGCGTTTTCACTGAAGCTCTATGCTCCACTTAGGAGTTCAAGAACATTATATATATACTGTGCCGAATATGCTCTCAACAGTGTGTTGAGAACCAAAAATATATCCCGAGGAGCAAAGTTAAGAACCTACAAAACCGTAATAAGGCCAATCGTAACTTATGCATCTGAAACATGGACTACATCAAAAAAACAGCAAGAAATCCTATTAGTTTGGGAGCGACAAGTGCTGTGCAAAATCTTTGGTGGGAAGAACGTAAATGGTCAATGGATGCGAAGAACAAACAACGAGCCATCAGTGCTTTATCATGAACCTAATATACTAGCAGTGACAAGAGCTCAAAGAATTAGATGGCTGGGTCACGTCCAGAGAATGGGTTCAGCGGAAGTACCAAAAATGATAATATCTAGTACTTTGGAGATGGAGCAATGAGGTCAAAGAAGACATAACCAACTGGAAAAGGAAAGCTAACGATAAGCGAGAATGGAAGAGAATAGTACATCAAGCCATGGGCCTGCTAGGCCTGTAGTGCTCATATATTAGTAATATATAAAGATTTTGCTGACAGAGGCACCTAGAGACAGGTGCTGGGGAAGGCCAGGGCCCGACTTGGGCTGTAGAGCCATATGAGGGAGAGACAAAAAATTTTGCTACTAATAATAATTGTCATATTTATTAACACATTCGCTGCAACTTTTCATGAAAGTTGTTACCCAGGAGTGACAAAAATAGCCAGTCACAACATGAGTATTAGTGTCATGTGTAGTGTGTATGTTGAGTAAGTGTCTTGTTTGCAAAGTCGACGTCATTGTCTTTGCAAAGAGACGCTAATTGTAATCCAATCGTCTGCGGTCCCTCCGGTGAGTACCGATCAATATACTGTCTTAGAAATCATCAGATTACTGTTCCCGATCGGAGTCATGAACATACATAACCCTGTTTTTAAACCAGGAGGGGTAACATGGAGTTTATGAACATTTGTTGGTCAACTTGAATCACTCTTATGTAGTCGGTCTGCGTAAATTGTTATCCTTCAAATCAACAAAATGAGTTTAAAGTGGTCAGAAAATGTTATGTTCAGATTTATAGAATTATAATATCATAGCCATGACTGCCTTTGAAATCATAAACGGGACTATTACAAAAATCAAGAAGCTAGAGAAAATGCATTAAATATTATATCGATGGCTTAAATTAAAGCACACTTATTGTATGTCCATTTTTTTCTATTATTGAGTTATGCACCGTACCTTGATGACCTCCTAACAGTCTATCATCCTGCACAGAAATTGCATGTCCTAACGTGTTTGGTGTGGTATAAATGACATTTCAAAACTGTGCACTATAGGGCTGTACTACAAGAGCTTAAGGGGCTATGCCAGTGTAAAAGTACGAAATTCATATATTTTTTTGGGAATTTCTAAAATAAAAAGTACTGTATCAATTGTTCTGAAAATTTGCATGTACATTTATTATAAAAAGAAGTACATGTAATAGCTATTTGTATAACAAGGGAGGAAAGTGCTACTTTTCCTCCCGAGAATGAAGTTTACTGCCCGACGCGTAGCGGAGGGCAGTAATCATTCAAGGGAGGAAAAGGCACTTTACTCCCACGTTATACATATAGTTTTTCCACCTTCCTCAAATAACAAGTCATTTTTTCATTTTTACTTAATTTATTTATAACTAACCAACAAAATTTATTAGAACTTAAACTAACACGTAGGTACAATATAACTGTCAACTGTCAAATATAAGTCAAATTATTAATGTAAACATTGTTAAATTAGAATAACAATTTACTGTTTTTTACCATTCTGCAAAATACAGAGTGTTTTTAAATAAACGTTAAAATGTATAGATACTTACGTATTAGAAAATAGATATTGTACAGGGCGTCAATAAGTAATATTTCATGATTGACATATCATGACGTCACTTTTACTTTTCCTCCCTAGGGAGGAAAAATATTTTCCTCCCTAGGGAGGAAAAGTACAACTTTGCTCCCTAAAATCAGGTCCGGAAAAGTATACTTTCGGTAGAGGTAGGTGGAAAAATAATTTTCATAAAACAATATTGAAAATTAAACGATTTATGCGCCACCTACTGGAACTGTGAAAATAAAAACATAGCTCCACTGCTGCAGTGATTGGGACTAAGAGATCCTGAAACATAAAATTTCAAAGTTATTAGTAAAATACAAGTTATTTTCTATTGGGACCGTGCAAGTTCGGCAAAGCGACCCCTATTTCTACGCTCTATACTAAAATTCGCACTTTTAATTATATTGGCCAATTATATTAGCCCTGGTTACTGGATAATTGTCAAGGCCATAGTGCAAAAAAATAATAAGAAGAAAAAATAAGATTCAGGCTATGTTATGAAAACGTCAACAATTGTATGTAGTAAATAAAATTAGTTATTAAAATGCAGTACTGCAAGCAAAATAAAATTAATTAAATTTACCTTTATATAATAATTGTATATCATATCAATATTGTGGAGCAATATATAATTTTTCTGCTTCACTGACAGAAGGTATGAAATATACGTCAATTTGACAATTTCAATTGACAATATGAATTATTTAAGATAGTTGCAATATTTCTCCGCGACTCGCGCAGGGTCGTTTCACGTTTCCCCTTCCAAGTACTTGCACACCTCGAATACCATGAACTAGGGGTTTTTTATTTGATAAAAAATGTCAATTTGACGGTTTTTGAAACTAAAAATATTTTAGCTAATTTGAAAAAAATTTTTCAACACTTCGTCATTTTTCTAAATTTTAATATTTTTCAAAAATCCTAGTTGATGGTATAGGAAATAACTTATATTTCAATAATCACTTTGACATTTTATGTTTCAGGATCTCTATTAGTCCCAATCACTGCAAGGGTTGGACAAAAATTGGTTTTAAAGTGTCATTTACTGAAGACAATAGTCATGATTTTACATACTTATGCCAAATATCTGTTCAGGCTATTAAAAAATGTAGTGAAGATTTTAAATGTACCTAATGTAACTAGTTTTGCCACTGACAATGCTGCCAATATGGCAAAAATTCGTAAATTTCTAGCTGAATCTATACCACTGGCGAAGCGTCCATGTCACCACTGTTACCATTGGTAACAGTTAAAAATCTTGCAATAAATATTTTATGACTGTTATGAAATAATTCCATTTATATTTTTTACCAACAGAAATATTTGTTAAAATAGTACCTAATTCAGTAAATAGCCAACTAGACGCACGAAAATATTGGCGAGATAAATGTTATGTTTATTGCACTTTATTATATGCTGTTACCGATACTGGCAGTGGTAACGCAGGAGAAACCTCGCTATCGCTCTAGTCCTGTCGCCAGGGGGGGTACAACGGCCTCCTTAATTCAGATGGACTTACCCAAGTCTTTTTTATGTATTTTGACCCGTAGAACACGAATTTTTTGGGTAACAGTTGATCCGGATGTCGATAAGATTGTTATAAACAAAGAACTTGAGGAATTACATAGCAGCGATTTTTCGCAAAACAAAATATTTTTTTGTATTCTTTGGGTGATTCTCAGGAAAAAATGGTCTTACAAGTTTTTTCGTAGGACGCGTAGTTTTCGAGATAAACGCGGTTAAACTTTCAAAAAATCGAAAAAGTGCAATTTTTGAGCCGGAATAACTTTTGATTTAAAAATAAAATAGCAATTCTGATTACTGCATTTGAAAGTTCAAGTCAAATTCTATCGGTTTTTATTGTTTGTATTGCTAAAAAATAAGTTTTTATTTGTTAAATAAAGGTATAAACACATAGTGTTTCCCGGGCCCAATGCATGCGTTTTAATGTACGTAGAAATTCTGCATGCGCGCCTACTCGTTCGATTTCAAATTAGAAATGCATTGAAAACATCATTCAATCACTATGTGTTGATAGCTTTGTTTAACAATAAAAAAATGAATTTCTAGCAATGAAAATAATCAAAACCGATAAAATTTTACTTGAACTTTCAAATGCGGTAAGCAGAATTGCTATTTTATTTTTCAATCAAAAATTATTCTGGTTTAAAAATTGCAATTTTTCGATTTTTTGAAAGTTCAACCCCGTTTATGCCGAAAACTATGCATCCTACCAAAAAACTTGTAAAATAATTTTTTGCTTAGAATGACCCAAAAAATACAAAAACATGTTTTGTTTTGCGAAAAATCGCTGTTATGTGATTCCTCAAGTTCTTTGTTTATAACAATCTTATCGACATCCGGATCGACTGTTACCCAAAAAATTCGTGTTCTACGGGTCAAAATACATAAAGAAAACTTGGGTAAGTCCACCTGAATTAAGGAGGCCGTTGTACCCCCCTGACGACAGGACTACTCGGGACTAGCTCGTTTCTGAAAATTTTGAAGGAGCAACGGCTCTGTTCGAGCGACAAGAGACGGCACGCTGTGTATATCAGTATTGTCACCATTTTGAGGATTGGTAACATTAGTTTAGTACCTATTACAGATTACAGTGCGCGTGCATTTAAACATGCAAGCGTGTTGCTACGTATTGCGTAATTGATCAACTACTTGAAAAGTTATTCTCCTTGTATATTTTTTTTATATATAATTTTGAAGAAAAAAAATGATATTATTGAAAGTGGAAGAATTAAAATATGAATAAAAAATAGTTTTCAAAATCTATGCTTTTTCCTACTTGTTCATTTTTTATGTTAATTTTATGGTAGAATAATATGTTTAGTTTGTTTAGTATTTATTGTTATACCTGTTACATATACATAATTACATACATATAATTTGGGAATAGTGATTTGTTTAATTTTATCCCACAGGATTGAAAACAAAAACTTATATTTGGGAGGTTCAAAATAATTTTTTTTAAATAAGATTTTTTTACATCTGGTTTGGTAACACTTTAGAAAAAGTCACGCGTCGCCACTGATCTATACCTAACGAATTAAGTAATAAAGACATAGATATAATTACATACGGATGTTCATCGCATTTATTAAATTTATTGGCTCACGACATTGAAATTCCTGGAGTTATAGAACATATCAAACAAATTGTCAAATATTTCAGAAACACACATGTTTTTGCAGCAAAATATCGTCAAGCTGGTGGCAAAATGCTAGTGTTGCCTTATGACGTCCATTGGAATACTATTGCTCACTGTTTGGAATCGTATTTATCTAACTGGCATATTTTAAGTAAAGTTTGTACTGAAAATCGTTTAACTTTTGATAAAACAATCAGGACTATCTCGCAAAGCTGAAAGTTGTTGCAACAGCTTTGGATAAATGCCAGATAAATACCTGCACCATAGCAGATGCAATAGACATTTGGAAGGACTTACTGGGTTATTTCCAAAGTGAAAGTGAAGCTCAACCTAACTGTTGTAGCAACGTGTTGGAACTTCATAAAGCAGAAGCACGTTTTCAAATGGCTATAACAGATGCGCATTATTTAGCTTATTTATTAGTCCAGAAGTACTTAGGTCAGAAACTCACTGAGGTGGAAGATGATAGAGCATTGTTATTTATTTCGGATTTTCACCCAAATGTGATGCCCGAAATACTGTCATTTCGTGCCTTAGCACCGCCATTTAATAAACCATATTTGTTTGCAAAAAATACAGTAGACAATTTAAGTTCTTTAACATGGTGGCTATCTCAAAAACAGTTTATTTCATCGGATTTGTTGCAGTTGACAACTCAGTTATTTTCAGCAGTTGCATCCAGTGCTGGAGTGGAGAGGCTATTTTCTGCATATGGTCTAGTTCACTTGAAATTAAGGAATAGGTTAGGAAGTGACAAAGCTGCTAAGCTAGTAACAATATTCTAACATTTAAATAAAAATATTTAAGGTTACATTATTAACCGTAAAAGCTCATTATTTATAGTTTTTATTTTTTTAAGGAACATTCATTGTTATTTTTATTTTTGAAGTTATACTTCTTTACTATCAAGAGTGAAATTTTATAATGCCGGGCGCATGCGCACACAGACAGTATGTATTTCGTTGCTAATCTTTAAGATGTATGTTCCTATGTATCAGCGCTGTCAGCGCAAATAAGTCATTAAAAGGATATATTAGTGTTTTTAGTAAATGTATTATTTATTATAATTTTTGTGTCTTTGGATTTGTCTTCCTCGGTATATTTAAAGTATTTTTGTAGACTTCACTTGGTCTATTAAATCTGTCAGTATATATGAGTAATCTTGTAACCTGTCAAAGCAAAGGCAGTTTGGCTCGGTGGTAGCGCGTTCGAGCGGAAATCGAGAGGTCCCGGGTTCAAATCCCGGATGATTCATATTCTTTTTTTTGGTATCGTTTTAATAAAAAAAAAAAGAATGTGTGTGTACTTTGTACGCACGTAAGAAGTTATACTTCTATTATATGATTTAAACGAAATTAATATACTTTTTATTTATATTTTGTTTAAATATTAAACTAATTTATACTTACTACTTCTCAAACATTTTTATTAGAACAGTGCCAAAAATTAAAATAATAAAAGAATAAAACACACACAAACACATTAAACAAGCCACAAATGATGTCTGAACATTAATTGTCGAAAAAAATTTTAACTAAATACGTATTTTCTGAAAATAAAAGTATATAATAAATATAATTACAATCATAAAATGTATTAAAAAAAAAACAAAAAAGAAAGTTTCTATTGGGACTCGAACCAGTGCTGATAAGCGCGGTTGGTATTGGAATTCATTCGCCTTCATCGCTTAGCCACGGACACTATGTGTCATTATTTACGAAGATCGACTAACTAAATGGATTAAACTTGTGATATTTTGATATTTTGAAAATTGATCAAATTTTGAATTGAAATGATTTAGAATTGAAAAAATACAACAAAACATAGAGTAGGAAACCATTTATTAGGTGAATATTGATAGAAATTTTGATGGTAATCAAATTATATAAATAAAAGTATTACATACTATGTATTTTGGCAGATCAAATAGGTAGGTTTATACCCATGATACATTAACAATTATTACGTACCTGTTGCTTTTAAAAACTATTTAAAAGTCACTACAATATTATAAACTTTTTTGTTTCTGTCCTCACAACAATAAAACTAATATATTATACATTTGTTTACCTTTACCTTTACTTCCAAACCACAGCTGTTCTACAGCTGCCATATTGGATAATTTTTGACATGTCATTTGAACATCCAATCAGAACAAAGTTATAATGCGCATGCGCCGGGCTGATAGGTTTTAACATATAAAAATTCAGCCTTATAGCGCCGGTAAAGAAGTATAACTTCAAAAATTTAAAAGAGGTAGGTAAGAAAGTTAGTTTAATATTTAAATACAATACAAATAACCTGTTAAGTATATTTATTTCTTTGAAATTATATAATGGAAGTATAACTTCTTACGTGCGTACAAAGTACACACACATTCTTTTTTTTTGTATCACATATCAGTTGCAGGATGTAGGACTGTGTAATAGATGCTGTTGTAATTCAATAATTATTTACTTAATTTCTTAATTTTCTTTTTCTTTCAACTTTATTAGGAGTATTGGTTTAGTTAATGTTACTACAGCACTCAGCACTGTCTACCAGTACTAGTATGCTTGCTACCTGAACATAAATAAAGTTTAGTCAGTTATTTTTTTGTAGTTTTACTTTTTACTTCGCATTAATATTGTTATTGCACCTACTTACTCTCTAATCTATGTTTGCAACTTTGCACATTAGCAAACACAAATGTCTTATAAAAATGTTGTTTAAATAAACAATAACGAAAAAAACTATGTTTTAAAACAGTGTTTTAAAACACAACTGTTTTTTTCCAGTGTTTTTAAACATGTCTTAAAACATTGTTTTAAAACCCTGGCAGTAATGGGGCCATTTTTAATATTTTTTTATGAAAATTGTTTTGCATATACAGTAGACTCTCGATTATCCGAGTCTAGCTTATTCGAGGCCCTCGGTTAACCGAGGCAAAAGTCATAACTGGTGAGTTACAACTTTCAACCTTTACGCAACATCATCGCCTCAAAAAGAGGAATGAAGCTTACGCAACCAATCAAAGACTTATAAAACAGTAATACCTATTGATAAGGTAAATATTTTTACTGTATTAGTTTTGTCATTAAAATATCCACAGTTATGGTTGTTTATGTGTTTTTCTATCAATATAACCAATCTCAGTGCCAACCGAGTTTTTCCGTGTCCGAGGTAGTCACGGTCCCAATTACCTCGGATAATCGCGAGTCTACTGTACTTTTTTTTATGATAAATGCCCATGCAAATTTTCAAAACAATTGGTACAGTACTTTCTATTTTAGAAATTCCCAAAAAAAGTACATAAATTTCATACTTTTACACTAGGATATTTATTTTTTTTTATTTATTGATTATACAGGATAACCCCATTAACAGTTACATATTACATATAAGTTATGATTTAAAACATAAATAATTATTTATAATATAAAATCAAAACAATACTATCAAAAGTTATATTCAAAAAGTTCACTATGTGCGATCTTTGATGTTCAGATCATACAATAGGGGCTGGTTCTATGTTTTTATAAAGGCGCTTGCTACCGGGTCGATAAAAAACTTAAACTTGAGCAAAAAGAATAAAATGATTAAATGAGGCGCAAAGAGGTCTACTTACCAATTCAATCCTTGCATTTGGTCTTCAAGAGGGCCCTCAGCTGCATTTAACACTGCACCAAATCCATATACGAAAAAAGCCTTACAAGCTAGGCTATTAACACCGGCAAACTAGCGAGCCGTTGGTTGTCGAGCAACTCTCTTCTTTCGCCTCTTTCAAAAACTATAATTGCACTAATCAAGCAGACCTTTTATATCGCGATAAATATCAAGAACAAAATAAAAATAGAGATGGGACTTATTGCCTTCCTCGTGCAAATAATTTAAAAATAATTAAAATCTAACACACTACATACTAAAACATACAAAATACAACAAAAATCAACTGTACCAATATACACAATATCACAAAGCAAGAGATCTTTTTAACCTAGTTAAAGTTTTAGTATTGAATATATCAATATCGAGATGATTTACAGCCAAACCACACGGACCATGCTGCCGTTACTCTGTGGATCCACAGAGTGGCTGACGATGATTTACCATGGGCTCTTATGTAGAGTGGCCGGCGTACCCCACACGAGCGAGTGTAGCCGGTCACAGTCGCTCGCATAAGAACCCACAGTAAACTACTTTTGTGGATCCACAGAGTAGCGCTGCAGCGTGGTCAGTGTGGTTTGAGCGTTAATAGCCCCATGTATCTATCCAATGGGTTGTGAATACCATAGGTTGTTCTGTGGAAATGAATGTTGAAAACATTGTGGTAACGTACAGCTTGGTTTGGAACATTAAAGTTAATCTGATTTAACAGATCAAGCCATGTATGATCTTATATTCGCGGTGTGCAAGTACTTGGAAGGGAAACAAGAAACGACAGTGCACGAGTCGCTGAGAAATATTGCAACTATCTTAAATAATTAATATTGTCAATTGAAATTGTCAAGCTGGCGTATATTTCACACCTTCTGTCATTGAAGCAGAAAAATTATATATTGCTCCACAATATTGATATGATATGCAATTATTATATAAAAGTAAATTTAATTAATTGTATTTTGCTTGCAGTACTGCATTTTAATAACTAATTTTATTTACTACATACAATTGTTTACGTTTTGATAACATAACCTGAATCTTATTTTTGAAGTTATACTTCTTTAGGCGCGATTGAGATTGAGGGTGAATTTATATTGATCTGTGCGCATGCGCACACCGACAGTATGGTATTAGTCGTTATACGGGCTGATTGGGTGTTGAAATGATCTGTCAATAATAAATAATTGTTCAATATGAAGGTAAACAAATGTATAATATATTAGTTTTATTGTTGTGAGGACAGAAACAAAAAAGTTTATAATTGTAGTGACTTTTAAATCGTTTTTAAAAGCAACAGGTACGTAATAATTGTAAATGTATCATAGGTACCTACCTATTTGAACCTGCCAAAATACATAGTATAGTATGTAATACTTTTATTTACATAATTTGATTACCATCAAAATTTCTATCAACATTCACCTAATATATTGTTTTCTTACTCTATGTTTTGTTGTAATTTTTCAATTCCAAATGATTTCAATTCTAAATCAAAATAATTTAATTTAATTCAAAAATGTCAAAAAGTTTAATCTGTTTAGTTAGTCGATCTTCGCACATAATGACACATTGTCTCCGTGGCAAAGCGCTTAAGGCGAATGAACCCAATACCAACCGCGCTGATAAGCTGGTTCAAATCCCAATAGAAACTTTTATTTTTTTATTACATTTTATGATTGTAAGTATATTTATTATATAATTTTATTCTCAGAAAATACGTATTTAGTTAAAAATTTTTCTGACAATTAATGTTCAGAAATCATTTGTGGCATGTTTAATGTGTTTGTGTGTGTTTTATTCTTTTATTATTTTAATTTTTGGCACTGTTTTAATAAAAATGTTTGAGAAGTAGTAAGTATAAATTAGTTTAATATTTAAATAAAATATAAATAAAAAGTATATTAATTTCGTTTAAATCATATAATAGAAGTATAACTTCTTACGTGCGTACAAAGTAGACACACATTCTTTTTTCTTATTATTTTTTTGGGCTGTGGCCTTGACAATTATCCAGTAACCAGGACTAATATAATTGGACAATATAATTAAAAGTGCGAATAAAGTTGCAGAGCATAGAAATAGGGGTCGCTTTGCCGAACTTGCACAGTCCCAATATAAATATAGCACCTGACATATCACGATGGTTCTTGAGTGGGGGTAAAGATAGTTGTTGTTTGATAAGGAAATAATCATGATTTCTAATATAGGATAGCCCCTTAAACATTCAAACTCGATTTTCTCAAAAAGTACATGCACAGACATACAATAAGTGAGATTTAAGCCATCGATATGTAACATTTTTTATGTTCTTTATTCCGTCTTAACATAATTGTCCTGAGTTGCTGAATCAGGACTAATACAGGATTCCTACTAATAATATTTATACTTCCGCGAATAACTACAGCTGGCGCCATTTTATTAAAACTATTTTCATCAATTTTGTTTAACCTTCCGTTACTCGCGCCAACTTTTTGTGATCGGATACTCGCGCACGGTGCAGGAGACCGGGTCCAAAAATATGGGCCAGCAGTGTTTTAAAATTATTTTTTTTTGCAAAATTGTGTACAATTAAATTATTTAATGAATATATGATCATATAATTTTGTAGATATGCGTTTGTGTTCACATTATATTACTTTAATCAAAAATTTAATAATTTTCATTGTTATCCATTTATATGTATATACAAAAGCTTTGGAAGTGAAAAAAAATTGAATATGGTTAAATTTGTTTACTAAGAACTTTAGATCTTAATTCAATACACAAAAAAATTAAAAATAAAGAGTAATTGTAGTAACAAAAAAAGTTATAAAAATTAATTAACGTTTTTAAAACATGAAATACACAATGGTGTCACATGTTCGAAACACAGATATTTTGAGTATATTTGGCAGTAAAACTTTGTTTTTCTATTTTTCTTCCAATCACAAACAGCACAGCGACCTGAAGTTCCTGGTGTTACGACTGGTACTTGTTCTGTTGGTAAACCACATATCTCCCTAAGCCTCATTCTGATGGTTCTGGGTAAGTTATTCGACATAGCCCGTACTCTTTGGTAGTCACGGGTTAGTGACATCGAGAGTTGCAGTAGAAATTCCTTACGAGGTGTTTTAGATTGTTCATTTAGAGTAGTATAAACTACAAAAGAGTTTATTCCTGCTACATTTAACACACTAAAAAAAGGCACCATGGGCCATCGTCTTGTGGAACGAGCGCAATTATACTGCGCGCATAATTTATCCACCACATCTACTCCGCTCTTCATCTCATTATATGTAATTATCATCTCAGGTTTATTTGTGGTAGGATCAATATCATCTCCATAGTGCATTGTAGAGATGAGTAGAACATTTCGATTTTTTTTTGGAATATGCGAAACTAAGGTAATTCCGTCGTAAAAACCAAACATTGAAGAGCCAATGCACCGGCCATTATTTTGAACAAATTCTAATGGCAACTGTTTTTTATTTTTTCGAATAGTACCTACTAAAGTTAATTTTTCTGATTTAAGACTATCAGCTAGAGGTACACTACAAAACCAATTATCCACAGTAACATTCCTATTACTCCCATAAATATGTGCACAAAGCCTTTCTACTACATCTTGAGTCGCTGTACTTACTTCAAAAGGGCCATTTGGTTGTTTTCCGACGTACAGTTCTAAGTGGCTGGTATAGAATTCTTCTGCATCGGAAATAGCAAAAATTTTTATGCCGTATTTATTAGGTTTGCTAGGAATATATTGCCGGAAACTGCATTTTCCTCGAAAAGCTTCTAGTTTCTCATCTATGGTAACATAACCAGTATGAGAATAGCATTTTTTAATGTTGCTGTTAAATTTCTCTAGCAATGTTCGTATTGGAGCCAATTTATCTGCTTGTATCCTTTCATGTCTTGTGTGAATGTTATCAAATCGTAGACATTGCAAAAGAAATTGAAATCTAGACTTACTCATTACAAGCCGAAAAGTTTCAATACCAGTGCCATCTGTTCTCCAGAGATCCTCTAAATTCATGTGGTTTGCTTTTCTAATACCAGCAAGATAAAGGAGACCAATTAGGGCTTTGATTTCGGCAATGTCTGTAGGTTTCGCATCTCTTTGTCTAGTATAATCATTGGTAAGTCTCAATTTTTATATTTGTACAGATAACAACTTGATTTAGCATTTCTTCATCAAACATGGAATTCCATATGTCAATAGGTGTTGAATGAGTTTTAACAAATTGTTTTATAGCTGGCAATCGTTCATATATATTGATACTGCGTGTTCTTACATTCTTCGGTGGACAATGTTTTATCCACTTTGTTAGTTTATCTTTACCCATAAAGTGCGGCTCCCTTCTGAAACTAATATTATCTTCTTCTGTTTGATCGTCTTCAAATTCTTGTTCAGTATCACTACATTCAGATCGTTCTTCTACATGGTCAATTTCACTTTGATCATCATTATCTTCATAAGTTTCCTCGTCAGTTAATACTTCCTCAAATAATTTTAATAATCTTTGAGTCTCCTTTTCATAATCCATATCTAAATATAAATAAACTAATCTATAAACATTGAAAATAAGGAAAAGATCTTAAATTACCTTACTAATTAAAAATATCGATGTGTGATCCAAACACAAAAATTGGTGTACAAATACTCGCACACGGTGTACGGGACCGTGTTACATAATAACAAAAGGACAGCACTATTTTTCACACTGCGAACTGACTTCACCCACAGTTGATTGACCACTGAGGAGGTATACGAAGTAGCCATTCAAAATCCCCACTACAAGCAGAGTTACAGGAATTTATTTACAGGCCTGGTCTCCCACACCGTGTGCGAGTAACGGAGGGTTAAAAAGTGTGAACAACAAACTTGATGATTTTAGTTGATACACTAAAATCGAACCCTGAGAATAGGCCTATAGAGGCCTGAGAATTTACCACAAAATACTTTTTATTATTTTTGGTACCACTTATTAACTGAAATACCTACCTATCGAGCTAGGTAATCTAATTAACTATAAGAGCAAAAACAGACTAACAAACCACTCTGCAGCACTACTCTGTGGATCCACAAAGCAGCTTCTATTGATTGGCAGTAAATTCTTATGTAAATTAAATGTGGCATTCCAGATGATCCTCGCCACTGTGGCATCGATTACAAAATCATTGGGGCTACAAAATCATCTGTTTCAGCCACTTTGTGGATCCACAGAGCAGCGCTGCAGAATGGTTCATCTGTTTTTGCACTAATAGTGGTGTACCACCGTAAATAATATGTACTATCCGTTGCAAGATAATTCGGATGGAATTCCCCAGATTTGAATAGATTTTCCTCAGAACTTTGGATAGAATTTAAAATTGAACCTAATGTAACGAAAGACTAAGAGTACTATTCATTACAGCATTAAGGGAGTACAGTCAGTTTGTGCTTGATATCGGCGAATCGACCCAGTCTCTTTATCTGGGGAATTCCATCTGAATGATCTTGCAAAGGATAGTACCACCAGTGGTATATGTAGCACAGATTGAGAACCGCTGGTCTATAGCAAATACATTTGTTGATATAAAAGCCAGTTGTTGATAAATATGCAAATTTTAAAATTTAAGATATTATTATCAGAGGTAAATGATTGTAAAAAGCAATAGTTTTAAGTACCTAGGATCGGTATTACAGAGTAATGGAGAAATAGATGGAGATGCATGCAGTAGAATTAGGGCTGGATGGATGAAGTGGAAAGAAGCGAGTGGTGTGTTGTGTGACAGAAAAATTCCAATGAAGCTGAAGGGAAAATTCTATAAAACAGCCATAAGACCAGCTATGATGTACGGAACTGAATGTTGGGCAGTGAAAAAGAAAGAGGAACAGCGAATGCATGTGGCGGAAATGAGAATGCTTAGATGGATGAGTGGAGTGACAAAGAAGGATAAAATTAGAAATGAGTATATTAGGGGAAGTCTAGGTGTGGCACCAATTGATGCCAAAATGAGAGAGCATAGGTTAAGATGGTTTGGTCATGTTCAACGTCGAGACGTTAACCACCCAATACGAAGAATAGCTGAAGTGCAGATTCCTGGAAGGAGTAGGAGAGGAAGACCAAAGAAGACCTGGGGGGAGACGATAAGGCAGGACATGTTGGTAAAGGGGATTAACATTGATATGGCCCAAGATAGAATTGTGTGGAGAAATGCAATTAGGGAAGCCGACCCCGCATAGGGATAAGGCAAAGAGAATGATGATAATATTATCAGAGGTAAGTCCAATATACGATAAACGCGAGACTTTCTATATTGCTTGAATTGGAATTGTAGAGACTATACAACATTTTTGAACTTACTTTTATTTCCTGACTCAGGTGAATATTTGTCAGGTTCGTCTTTCAAATCTGGGAGATGTACTTCTGTGGGCAGCTGACTGGTCACGTATCGTTGGTCATATTCCTCCAATTCCTCTTTAACTTCGACTTTAACTTCCATAATTATTAAATATCTCGAGAGCAATCGAGTTTACCACACTTGACGTAGAGTACAGTAGTTCTCCTGTGCAAGTCTCTAAATTTTAGCCTCAGTTCTCAGTCACAGTGTTTAGCCACGTTTAGCAAAAAGCTAAAAGAATTCTTTACAATTTACAAACATTAAATAAATTGAAGATTTGCAAAACCCACGCTCCACGCTTACAAAAACTTGGATCTGCCTGCAGACCGAGCGCGTCTCGTAAATTCCACGGCTTCGCGCAATCGTACTTGAGACATGTCATGTGTTTAAAAATTTGAGTACCCACTTATTGGAATAGCCGTCGTGCCAAGAAAAAGTATTCCTATAACAGGGATATTCTAATAACCGATCATTAAGCCTCGTAAAAACGTTTTGGGACCTCAAATTTCTATTCCTTAAACAGGGATATTCCTTTAACCGGTATTCTAATAAGCGGGTTCGACTCAAGGTTCATAGATAGGGGTTGGTTCGACTGTAGTATTTTTACTACAAAAGCGATATTACGTAGGTCAAAATTTTTGACGTAAGAGAACTGTCAAAATATTAGATTGTGACTTTTCATTATTGCCATGTTTATATAATAAACATGGGAATAAAGAAAAGTCACATTAGCCTTTAACATAGTCAACGATGAGGGAGAGCTGTTTTGGGTCACGAGAAGACATCATAGTCATAGTGAGTGAAGCAAAAGGTCAGTCAATTTATGTGAAAGATATTTTTATGTTCAGAAACTAAAATTTTGAGTAAAAAGCATATGAATTAAAATTCCAATATTTCAACAAGTAAATAGGAAATATAGGTAATCTTGCGAATACATAAATTTGTTTTGTTTTACCAAAGTCATCGGGAACAAACCGATAAATTGTTTTATTTTTAACTAGAATAAATTTAAGTGGTAAAAATTTCATTCGGACATCTGTGTCCACAGGTTTTAGATTTGATAGATTTTTAGAGTATTGATTTTGATAAATAAAAGACAATTCTGTATGTTTATTTTATATTTTGCTTTATTTGTTTTTCCTATTTTATCCCGATTAGGATCAACTAAGACATACTGAAACCACGAGAGAAGATAAGTATATAACGTAAGATAATTTAGACATTTTTTTAATATTATAAAAAGGCAATTAAATAATTAATCAAATAAATAATAATTAATATAAAATTAATAAGAAGCAGATCATAACAATATCTATCGACAACTAGAATAACTGTTATAAAAATGTCACCGACGTGCCTTTTTGAAGTTATACTTCTTTACCGGCGATAGAGGGTGAATTTTTATATGTTAAAACCTATCAGCCCGGCGCATGCGCATTATAACTTTGTTCTGATTGGATGTTCAAATGACATGTCAAAAATTATCCGATATGGCAGCTGTAGGTCAGCTGTGGTTTGGAGGTAAAGGTAAAGGTAAACAAATGTATAATATATTAGTTTTATTGTTGTGAGGACAGAAACAAAAAAGTTTATAATATTGTAGTGACTTTTAAATAGTTTTTAAAAGCAACAGGTAGTAACAATAATTGTTAATGTATCATGGGTATAAACCTACCTATTTGATCTGCCAAAATACATAGTATGTAATACTTGTATTTATATAATTTGATTACCATCAAAATTTCTATCAATATTCACCTAATATATTGTTTTCTTACTCTATGTTTTGTTGTATTTTTTCAATTCTAAATCATTTCAATTCAAAATTAAAATAATTTGATCAATTTTCAAAATATCACAAGTTTAATCCGTTTAGTTAGTCGATCTTCGTAAATAATGACACATAGTGTCCGTGGCTAAGCGTTGAAGGCGAATGAATTCCAATACCAACCGCGCTTATCAGCGCTGGTTCGAGTCCCAATAGAAACTTTCTTTTTTGTTTTTTTTAATACATTTTATGATTGTAAGTATATTTATTATATAATTTTATTTTCAGAAAATACGTATTTAGTTAAAAAAATTTTCGACAATTAATGTTCAGACATCATTTGTGGCTTGTTTAATGTGTTTGTGTGTGTTTTATTCGTTTATTATTTTAATTTTTGGCACTGTTCTAATAAAAATGTTTGAGAAGTAGTAAGTATAAATTAGTTTAATATTTAAACAAAATATAAATAAAAAGTATATTAATTTCGTTTAAATCATATAATAGAAGTATAACTTCTTACGTGCGTACAAAGTACACACACATTCTTTTTTTTTCTGTCACATACAATTTAATGCATTAGAAAGAAATCGAAAAACAGTGACGCACTGAAAGATGATCATGAGAAAAAGATACTACATTCATCTCGCTTAACTCAACCGGTTTCGAGATAAACGCATTTCAAATCTGCGATACAACATAATTTTTGCATAATATCATAAACACCCGAAAAATAAACATTAAACCATAATAATTGTGTCAGTTCTCATATGTCATTGCATCGCAAATTCCATTTGAAGAAATTTGCGATATATTTTTGTAAATTTTTATGTTAAGTTATTTTTCGGGTGTAACTACAATGATATTACTTATGCAAAAAATTATGTTGTCTCTCAGATTTAAAATGCGTTTATCTCGATAACGGTCGAGTTTAGCGAGATGAATGTAGTATACCTTTTTTATAGATGGCGTAGCTACTTTTGCTAAACTACTCAACGCTTAGCTACTCTACCTACCTACATACAATTTGTATAATTTTATCAAAAAAACAAGCATTTACTCTGCAAATTGTATATTTTGTTTTGCATTTTCATATCAAAATACCGCGGTATTAATCTTGTACTTTTTTTGAACTAGGTGTATTACTTAGGTAATATTATTAATAATAAAAAAAATTATATTAAAATACAATGTTAAAAACTTTAATATATTATATCAGTATATTATGAATCAGTAGAAACGATTATATTTAAATTTGGTAAATTATAACTCCGCACGACCACACAACTCAAAACACAAGTACGCAAATACGGTTGCGTGAAGCGTGGCTCGAAGCCGTGGAATTTACGAGACTCACTCGGTCTGTAGATCCTTGTCTTACACTTTGACAAAAGAAAATGAGGTTAGGGCAATGAACTGTCAACACGGATGGAAAGGAATGGCCCCATTCCATTTAAACAGTGAAGCGAGATTGCGGCCAACATACAAGTGAGAGGTCCTAGAGAGAGAGAGACAGAGCTTGTCAGGGAATATTTGCTACAACATGATGTGATTTTATAAATCCCCCACTTAGAAACTGAAATTCCCTCAAATCAAAGTTCAAACCCCTTAGATTTAAATTTTTGCCGCATTTTAATAAATTGGTAGTTAAATGTAGAGAAGAGTAAACAAAAATTATACTACTTATCAACAGACAACCCTGGAAATAATTCATAGGTCCTATCTTCTTCTGAAGACCTGTCCTATATTTTCTGACCGCGGCACCTCCTGGCACCCTGTAGATTTGTTAATCAAGTTATAAGGAACTATTTTCTAGTTCCTGCAAAAAGTTTGTGCAAAAAAATCAAATCGGAATAATTTCGCCCCTAACGGGGGCACCATACAGCCTGGACTACACAACCGCGAGCAATTCAAACTAATCGCACATCATTCGGACATTACGAACTTGGGTCTCCAGGTACTACGTCACGACTCCCTTCTCTTCGAGATGTGCAATACATTATCTTGTTTTGTCATTGTTATTTATACATAGTATCTATTATGCGTTAAACGATGGTTTGCTGAATTCAAACGCGTCGTACCGACAACAATGATACTGAGCGCTTCGGAAGGCCAAACTGTGGCAAAACGCAGTTATTCCTGAAAACATCGAAAAAAAAACACTGAAAATGGGGAATTTTTAATTCATTCGCTTATGTTGGATAATAAAAAAGTTAGGTACGTTAACAACTTGCCATGTTTTTCATCAATAAATCCTCATTTTCTGCTTAGTTTAATAAAAAAAGCCTAAAGTAGGCTATGGGAAATGGACAACTTAATAGATTACATTAAGTACATTTTACTGCGCTGTCAAAAAAGGAAAAAAAAATTTATTTTACAATTATTTAAGCATTGCTTTTAGCTTAAATTAAATGTTCAAACTTCCAAGAGGCAGGTAGTTGGCGGGAGCTTATTTAAACATTTAATTTAAGCGAAAAACAATGCTTATTTGTCAAATAAATATTTTTTCTGTTTTATGAAAATAGTAAAATGTATTTTAAATTAAATAAATTACATACATTCTCTTTTTTGGCAATTAATTTAATTTAAAAAAATTTTTTCGACACTGTATAAACAATTTAATATGATAGAATTGATTCAAAATATGACATAGCCCAGACATCCAAAGTGAAAGGTATCCTCCAACACCAAATTGTTCTATATGGTCCATATAATGTTCAGAAAAAAGTCACACCTTTTTGAGCGTTGGGTTTGGGGGGGGGGGGAGAAGTCGGTAAATTCGTAGTTTTTTAGGTTTTTCGTCAATATTATGAGGTTTAGCATGAACAACCTTCTATACAAAAATGTTCTACATTAAATTTGAAACAAAAAAGGGCAATACGCTATGCATAATCTTTCTAAAATGAACGGTTCCAACGTTACGGAGGTAGTATAGTATAATTGGTCCAAAAAAAGGCCTAACCCAGACATCCAAAGTAAAAGTTTTCCTCCAACACCAAATTGTTCTGTATGGTCCACATATTGTTCAGTAAAAAGTTACACCATTTTGAAGGTCCGGTTTGGGGGGGGGGGGAGATGGGGGAGAAGTCGGTAAATTAGTAGTTCACATGTGGAGGTTTTCGATACTTTTTATATTTTTTGAGCAATTGATGATAATTTTGGGTGGTGAGGTTGACGTTTCTTCAAGGGCTTATCACTAACATACCATTGGTCACTGAAATAGCAAATCTTGTTAAAAAAAATTTCTTTCAATCAGTAAAAATATTATAAATTGCCCAAAAAATATAAAAGAATGTGTGTGTACTTTGTATGCACGTAAGAAGTTATACTTCTATTATATATGATTATAAACGAAATTAATATACTTTTTATTTATATATTTTATTTAAATATTAAATTAATTTATACTTACCATTTCTCAAACACTTTTATTAAAACAGTGCCAAAAATTAAAATAATAAAAAAATAAAACACACACAAACACATTAAAAATGCCACAAATGATTTCTGAACATTAATTGTCGGAAAAATTTTTAACTAAATACGTATTTTCTGAAAATAAAATTATATAATAAATATACTTACAATCATAAAATGTATAAAAAAAAATAAAAAAATAAAAGTTTCTATTGGGATTCGAACCAACTTACCACGCGGCTGGTATTTGCGTTGTATTGGGATTCACTCGCATTAAAACTTCGCCACAGAGACAGCTTGTCATTATGTGCGAAGATCGTCTAACTAAACAAATTAACCTTTTGACATTTTTAACTTATGTAAATCAAATTATTTTGATTTTGAATTGAAATGATTTAGATTGAAAAAATACAACAAAACATAGAGTAAGAAAACAAAATATTAGGTGAATATTGATAGAAATTTTGATGGTAATCAAATTATGTAAATAAAAGTATTACATACTACTTACGTATTTTGGTAGGTTCAAGGTAGGTATCGGAGCCCGTATAACGACTAATAAATTTCGCAATCACTTGCGTCGTGCAAAGTGGCTATGTTCAAATATCTATCATAACAAAATTTGATCAACTATTTATAAAACACTTACCAGTGAAAGATTCTTTAGCTTTGAATAAGCGAGATCTGCGGCACTCATACTAGTCACAGTTTGATGAGCTTTCACATTGGCATGCAACAATCATCTCTTCTATGTAAATAAGTCCAAAAATATAATATGAAAACTATTTAAAAAGGCAGTATAACCATTAACTAACTTTTTGTTTGTTGTTTCTCTTCCTACAAATTTTAAAACGCAACAAGCATACATTATAACCAAACCACAGTCCCACAGCTGCCATATTGGATAATTTTTGTCATGTCATTTGAACATCCAATCAGAACAAAGTTATAATGCGCATGCGCCCGGTCGCTAGGTTTTACCATATAAAATTTCACCGTCATTACGCCCGTAAAGAAGTATAACTTCAAAAAGTATCGAAAACCTCCACTTTTCACCCTCCGTAACTCTGGAATCGTTGATTTTATAACAATTATGTATAGGACCTTTTTTGTTTAAAATTTGATGTACAACATTTTTGTATAGAACATTGTTTACGCTACAGCATATTTTTAGAAATATTGAGGAAAAACTACTAATTTACTGATTTCTCCCCCATCTCCCCCCCCCCCCCAAACCAGACGCTCAAAATGGTGTAACTTTTTTACTGAGGAATATCTCGACCATATAGAACAATTTGGTGTTGGAGGAAAACTTTTACTTCTAATGTCTGAGTTAGGCCTTTTTTGGACCAATTATACTCTACTACCTCCGTAACTTTGGAACCGTTCATTTTAGAAGGATTATGCCTTTTTTGTTTCAAATTTAATGTAGAACATTTTTGTATAGAAGGTTGTTCATGCTGAACCACATGTTTTAGAAATATTAACGAAAAACTTAAAAAAAAACTACCGATTTCTCCCCCCAGTCCACATTATGTGGACCATATAGAACAATTTGGTGTTGGAGGATAACTTTCACTTTCGATGTCTGGGTTTGGATCTAGTTATACCATACTAATTATGTTAATATTTATATTACTGAATACAGAATTGAATACCTTTTCAAATGAGCTATCACACAACCCCTACTCTCATTTAAAAAATCATCGATTACGCCATCACGTCCATATGGATGACGTCACTTGTATGAAATATATGCCAAAATATCGTAATTTAAAAATAATAATCGACCTCTTTCGGGATTTTTCCTTAAAGTCGCCGGTTTACGAAATATCGAATTTATTCCAGGCATTTGCACCATACTGTATGTAATTTTCTGTAATTTCGAGGCTTTCCGATACCAAATGGATGCAAAAAAATACTTAGAGATTTTCGGGGTTGCTGAGTATGTTTATGACGCAGTTGAAGGCCTCTGGAGTATCTGGTGTCTAGGGTGGAGAGTAAATACAAATAAAAACGAGTATAATAATAAATTAATATCGTTTGTTCTTACAACCAGCTCTTTATTTTTTTCACAATCAAGAATTTGAACATTTTAGAGGTAATTTTACATTTACAATTAATTGAAATATTTATATCGATGCCTCAGAAGCCAATCGGTGTAAGTCAATAAGTTTTTAAAATGAGATACTAAGATGTTTCTGAATGTAGTTGCAGAAATATAAGTAATTATTAAAAACAAATAAACCGTCTTTATTTATCATAATATGGGTAACATATTCATAAATACAAACAAGGAAATAATAATATACATATAGGGTGTCCCAAAAGTAGCGGAACGGACGAATATCCCGCAAACTAAACATCGGATCGAAAAACTGGAAAATACGTTTTCAATAATTTTTTAAAATCTATCCAATGACATCAAAGACGATCCCCCACTCTATTCCCTAGAGGTGGGGTGGGGGGTAACTTTGAAATGTTAAATGGAAGTCACGAGTTTTTATTTCAGATTTGGATTCCTTATGTAAAAGTGAGTAACTTCTATTCGAGACATTTTTTCGAATTACAGATAGATGGAGATATAATCGGAAAAAACAATTTATCGTGATACCATAGGTAAATTATAGAAACGGTCTAATATCTCGAGAAATGCACTTCCAAATGAAAACCCAAAAATATGTATTTAATATTTTTCAAAAATCTATCGAATAACGCTAAACATGACCCTCCACCTTACCCCTTAGAGGTGGGGTGGGGGTTAACTTTAAAATCTTAAATAGCAACCAATGTGTGTTAAACCGTTGATTGAAATATTACACTTCAATCAACGGTTAAACTTAAATAAGTCATTTTTAGGGAGAATTGACTTACACCGTTTGACTTCTGAGGCATCCATATATGTTTTATTACATAATTTATTATATTAATTTTTGTCAACTATCATATGACTTTTTAAATGAAAGAGTTGAATAAACTGCTTACTACAAATTTCGCATTCATAAGGTCTTTCAGCAAGATGAACTGACATAGGTATTATGTTTATTCAGAGTGGATTAGTGAGAAAACTCTTTAGAGCAAAGTTCACATTTATAACTCCTGTTATATTGGTTTTCTCCACTGTGAGTTGTCATATGATAATTTAAACCATTTAGTTGCCTAAACTGCTCGAGACAAATTTCACATTTATAACGTCTTTCCCCATTATGAACTAGAACATGTTTACTTAAATTATAAAGGAAGACATTGCAAAAAACTAGAATTGATTGCAGTACTAGGAAAACCAACAAAGAAAACGGAACCGAGAATCAAAAAATATTCAACGAGATAGTGGCAATAAATAACTAGTTAAAATAGCGACGTGGAATATAAGAGGATCATTCCAGGAAGGAAAACTGAAGCATCTAGTAAACGAAGCCAAAAAATATAAATTTGATCTGGTGGCTCTACAAGAGACTAAGCAACTGGGATAGAGCAGTCAGGAAATAGATGGCTACGTATTATTTAACAGTGGATGCAATAACAGAATATTGGGCACAGGTTTTCTGATAAGTAAGAAATTAAAATAAACTGTTGTAGACTTTAAAGCAGTATCGGATAGACTATGCACCCTCAGGCTAAAAGGAAAATTCCAAAAGATATAGTTTGTAAATATACGTGCACCCTCAGAAGAAAAATAAATAGAAATAAAAGAGCAATTTTATAGCACACTAGACCAAGTACTAGACCACTTGCAAGATAATTCGGATTGAATTCCGACAAAATATATACAAAAAGTACATATTTTGTCGGAATTCCATCCGAATCATCTTGCAACGAATAGTATATGAGGCTATTCCCAAGTATAATATGAAGATTGTCATAGGAGACGCTAATGCTAAAATAGGCAGGGAGCAATTATTGTTCTCCCACAATAGGAAAACACAGCTTCCATACATAGACAAACGAAAATAGCTACTTCCTAGTGGATTTTGCTAAAGAAAAGGGACTAATAATAAAGAGCACATACTTACAATGAAAAATTTTTTACAAAAGTACAGCTGGTTCCAAAAAAAACTGATACAACTCTTAAAGCGTATTTTGTAGAAAATTGCGCAGTGTATTTTGAAGGATAAATACTTATTATTTACATGCTGTCACTGCCACTGCCAAATCTTAAAATTTGTCAGATAACTTATTCTGTTCAACGTCAAAAAATGGCTGTTATTTTCTTATTTGTCTGTCATAATAAATATAATATACAATAATGTATCAATTGTAATGTCAGATCAATCACACACTGCTCAAAATGATCAAATCATACTATTTACAAGAGTCTTATCAGTTTTTTAGAAACCAGCTGTAATGGAAAGAAAACAAAAATATGATGGTCGTAGTTAAATGTAGTTGATGGTTAAGAAAACTAGATATAAGATCAATTTCACATTGAAGGTCATTCTTTGGTGTGAATTTTCTTAACATGTCTTTTTAAACTAGATTTATAAGGAAACTGCTTAAGGCAAATTTCACATTTATAAGTTCTTTTTCCAGTGTGAACGTTCATATGAGTATTTAAATGACCTTTTGTAGTAAACTGCTTACTACAAATTTCACATTTATAAGGTGTTTCTACAGTGTGAACTAGAACATGTTCATTTAAATTACTTTGTAGTGAAAATTGCTTAAGACAAATTTCACATTTATAAGGTTTAATTTCAGTGTGAACTTTTGTATGTCTACGTAAATTACTTTGTTGAGTAAACTGTTTAAGACAAATTTCACATTTATGTCTTTCTCCAGCGTGAATTTTCATATGGATATTTAAATAACTTTTTGTAGTAAACTGATTACTACAAATTTCACATTTATAAGCTCTTTCACCAGTGTGAACTACCATATGCTGCTTTAAATTACTAAGCAGAGTAAAAGGCTTATCACAAATTTCACATTCATAAGGTCTTTCATCAGTATGAACTGACATATTATGTTTTTTCAGAGAGGATTTAGTAGAAAACTCTTTAGAGCAAAGTTCACATTTATAAATCCTGTTATATTGCTTTTCTCCACTGTGAGTTGTCATATGATAATTTAAACCATCTTGTTGCCTAAACTGTTTACTACAAAGTTCACATTTATAAGGCCTTTCTTCAGTGTGAACTTTGATATGTCTATTTAAATTAACACGATGACTAAACCGCTTAAAACAAATCTCACACTCGTAAGGTCTTTCCTCAGTGTGAACTTTCATATGTTGATTTAATTCACCTTTTTGAGAAAACTGCTTGAGACAAATTTTGCATTTATAAGGTCTTTCCCCAGTGTGAATTAGGACATGTCTACTTAAAGTACTGTGTAGACTAAACCGCTTAAAACAAATCTCGCACATATACGGTTTTTCACCAGTATGACTTCTCATGTGTTTGTTTAAACAATTTTTGGTAATGAACTGTTTAAGACAAATGTCACATTTATAAGGTTTTTCACCAGTGTGAACTTTGATATGTACATTTAAATTTCTACGAAGACTAAACCGCTTAAAACAAATATCGCACTCGTAAGGTCTTTCCCCAGTGTGAACTCTCATATGTCCATTTAAATCACCTTTTTGAGAAAACTGCTTGAGACAAACTTCACACGTATACGGTCGTTCTCCAGTATGAACTAGAACATGTCGACTTAAAGCACTAAGGTAAGTAAACCGCTTAAGACAAGTTTCACACTTATAAGGTCTGTCGTCAGTATGGCTTTTCATGTGTGAATTTAAATTACGTTTTACACGAAACTGTTTTAGACAAATGTCACATTTATAAGGTTTTTCGCCGGTATGGCTACTAATATGATCATTTAAATCACGTTTTTTAGCAAACTGTTTAAGACAAATGTCACATTTATAATGTCTTTTGCCAGTATGAACTATCAAATGAGTATTTAAAGTAGTACGAAGACTAAACCGCTTAAAACAAATCTCACACTCGTAAGGTCTTTCGCCAGTATGAACTCTCATGTGTAGATTTAAATAACGTTTTCGAGCAAACTGCTTGGGACAAATTATACATTTATAAAGTTTTTCCTCAGTATGAACTGCCATATGATTATTTAAAGTACTACGTTGTCCAAACCGCTTACGACAAGTTTCACACTCATACGGTCTCTCGCCAGTATGAACTCTCATATGCAGATTTAACTGATGTTTTTGAGCAAACCGCTTAAGACAAGTTTCACACTTATAAGGTCCCTCGCCAGTATGAACTCTCGAATGTAAGTTTAAATTATATTTTAGAGCAAACCGCTTGTCACAATTTTCACATTTATAAGGTCTTTTCCCACTATGAAGTCTCACGTGTACATTTAAATAACGTTTTGTAGTAAACTGCTTGTCACATATTTCACATTTATAAGGTCTTTCTTTAGTATCAATTTTCAAATCTGTTTCCGTATTTTTATTTAATGTCTTCTCTTCAGAGTGTCCACTTATATATTCCTCTTCTTTATGAGGCGAAGGTGCTTTCATAATTTTCGTCCTATTCTCCTCCTTTGAATAATCTAAAATAAAAACCAATTATAAAAATTTTGCTTACGACCTGGTAAAATTGGCTAGGAGCAAAGCGGAACTGATGGAAGCAGCCAAGAAGTCCGAGGAAAAGCAGTGACCAAAAGATAATATATCAACGAAGAAAAAACAAAGTATATGGACTGGTCAAACAAATAATTTACTCAGTGTCAATACATAACGATGAAAACAACAAAAGGAATCCAATATGGATTCGAAGAAGTGGAAAAGTTTTAATACTTGGGAAGTATTTTCACAAAGGATTCTAGTATCCAAGAAGAAATACATAAAAGAATTATGTCAGGTAACTGTGCCGAATATGCTCTCAACAGTGTGTTGAGAACCAAAAATATATCCCGAGGAGCAAAGTTAAGAACCTACAAAACCGTAATAAGGCCAATCGTAACTTATGCATCTGAAACATGGAACACATCAAAAAACAGCAAGAAATCCTATTAGTTTGGGAGCGACAAGTGCTGTGCAGAATCTTTGGTGGGAAGAATGTAAACGGCCAATGGATGAGAAGAACAAACATGGAGCTATCAGAGCTTTATCAAGAACCTAATATACTAGCAGTGACAAGAGCTCAAAGAATTAGATGGCAGGGTCACGTCCAGAGAATGGGTTCAACGAAAGTAGCAAAAATGATAATATCTAGTGCTTAGAGATGGAGCAATGAGGTCAAAGAAGACATGACAAGACTTAACATAACCAACTGGAAAAAGAAAGCTAACGATAAGCGAGAATGGAAGAGAATAGTACAACAAGCCATGTTCCTGCTAGGCCTGTAGTGCTCATATATTGTTAATATATAAAGATTTTGCTAACAGAGGCACCTAGAGACAGGTGCTGGGGAAGGCCAGGGCCCGACTTGGGCTGTAGTGCCGTAGGAGGGAGAGATAAAAAATTTTGCTACTAATAATAATTATTGTCAAATTTATTAACACATTCGCTGCAAATTTTGACGAGAGTTGTTACCCAGGACTGACAAAAATATACTGTCTTAGAAATTACCAGATTACTGTTTCCGATCGGAGTCATGAACATACATAACCCACTTTTTAAACCAGGAGGGGTAACATGGAGTTTATGAACATTTGTTGGTCAACTTGAATCACTGTTATGTCCTCAGTCTGCGTAAATTGTTATCGTACAAAACAACAAAATGAGTTTAAAGTGGTCAGAAAATGTTATGTTCAGATTTATAAAATTATAATATCATAGCCATGACTGTCCTTTGAAATCATAAACTGGATTATTACAAAAATCAAGAAGCTGGAGAAAATGCATTAAATATGCTATTATTAAGTTATGCACTGTTCCTTGATGACCTCCTAACAGCCTATCATCCTGCACAGAAATTGCATGTCCTAACGCGTTTGTTGTGGTATAAATGACATTTCAAAACTGTGCGCTATAGGGCTGTACTACAAGAGCTTAAGGGGCTATCCTAGTGTAAAAGTACTTTGCGAATTTCTAAAATAAAAAGTACTGTACCAATTGTTTTGAAAATTTGCATGGGCATGTATTATAAAAAGAAGTACATGTAAAACAATTTTCATAAAACAATATTGCAAATTAAACGATATATAGTATTTTTACTACAAAAGCGATATTACGTAGGTCAAAATTTTTGACGTAAGAGAACTGTCAAAACATTAGAATGTGACTTTTCATTATTGCCATGTTTATAATAAACAGGAAAACTTACAGAAAAGTATACAGTAACCAAAAAACAATCAGATATTATTAGTTTTCCTTTCCATATTAGTCCATGTGCGAGGCCACTTTCGTATGAAAAATATTTCTGACCCGATTTATTTGCGGATTCCTGTTCAAAAATGTCCCCTTTAAGGCTATGGGTACATAATTCGCAAATATTTTACGGCTATCCCTACCTTTTATGTCTATACACGGCAAATTACGTGTAGTAAAATTCACACTGGTATGGATATACATACATACATATTACTAGAATGTCATTCTACTCGACAATGTCATAACTAGCTTAAAGAGATGGCTTTTGAATGTTCTTGGATAACTGTTATTTTTTGTATAATTGCATATTATTAATTCAGTTAATAAATGTGATAATTCTTTCACTAGCTATGTATTGAATGATTGTAATAATTTATATGTACTACAACAAAAACTAATACTCAATCGAGAAAAGTGTTAAAGTGATTTTTTTAATAATATATTGTTACTATGGAACGCTTACAATTTTGAACATCTTTACCAACAAAATACTTGGATCACAGAATATATCTTGATGTATTCTCTGCTTCTATCTTCCATAAATAATACACAATAAATAACGTTTTATAAAGTTCACCTCTTAAATCAATTATTTATCAAATACCCTATATTATATCAATATTATTTAATCAACAACTAAAAATAATTATTTAAAATTGTCACTGATTGTCAGTGTCTGACTGACAATATTCTATTCGACTAAGTGCGTTGTATGACAAAGATAGATTTGGAAAATATTACCACGGACATTGTGTTCATTTTTTCGAATCCTGAAAAAACCAATAAATATTTTTGAAAAATCTAAACGCAGAATGAACGACTAAATTATTACCGAGGGCCCAAAGTCCCTTAGAATAAATAAAAAGTTTATTTTGAATGAGATATTTGAAATTAAAAATAACATTAAATTTTCTCTTAGTTTTTCACCCCCTGTAACTTATTAAAATAAACATTATAGAAGTTCTCAGGGACTTTCGGCCCTAGCTAATAACGTAATCTTTCATTCTGCGTTTAAATTTTTTAAAAATACTTATTAGTTTTCTCAGGATTCGAAAAAAATGAATCCCCATTTGAATAGCATTGCAGCCGAAAAACGTACCGATCCTCTTAAACAAATCAGAAGGGTGCCGTAAAACAATTTTTTAAGCAAATTCAAAATTACTTTTTTGTCTCGAAAAATGTATTTTTAGGTTTCTTGGTTAATTATAAACAATAAAGGTCTCTTGTCATATTTCTATTTTGATAGTTTTCGAGTTATAAGCGATTTAAAATCTGAAAAATGCGAAAATATGCATTGATGCTTGAAAACTCTGCATTGATGCTTGAAAATATGCTTGAAAACTCTTAAATTTTAAAAGCATGACACATGATCTTTTTTATTTAACATGACCCAAAAATGCTAAAAACATATTTTCGCGGGATAAAAAAGTGAAGCTTTGAATTTGTTAAAATAACATTAAACAAAAAAAAATTTCGCACGGCACCCTTCTGAGTTTTTTATAGGGGATATTTTTTAACAAGAACCCACAAAGAAACCGAATCAGAACAGTCAGACACAGGCAGCATAAATCCGGACCCCGGAAGTGTCATATGTTTTCGAAACGGACCCTCAGGGAAACTAATTGGTGACCCCTGAACTAGAACATGTTTATTTAAATTACTTTTTACTGCAAACTGCTTAAGACAAATTTCACATTTATAACGTCTTTCACCAGTGTGAACTACCATATTATGCGGCTTTAAATTACTTAGCAGAGTAAAATGCTTATCAAAAATTTCACATTCACAAGCTCTTTCATCAGTATGAACTGACATATTATGTTTATTCACAGTAGATTTGTGAGAAAACTCTTTAGAGCAAAGTTCACGTTTATAAGGTTTTTCACCACTGTGAGTTCTCATATGATAATTTATTAGTTGCCTAAACTGCTTGAGACAAATTTCACATTTATAAGGTCTTTCCCCATTATGAACTAGAACATGTTTACTTAAATTATAAAGGAAGACATTGCAAAAAACTAGAATTGAATGCATTACTAGGAGAACCAACAAAGAAAACGGAACCGAGAATCAAAAAATAATAAACGAGATAGTGGCAATAAAGACAGAGGCGGCTCGTGATAGTATGAGGTGGTGAGGCACACTACACCTGAGGAATTTTATTATTATGGTTAGCTTCTCTTTAATGGCCAGAAGGTAGATTTTGTGACGTCATAACGCTAGGACAAATCTAGGACCAATAATACCGGACAAAAAATCCTCACAAATTATCCCTGGACAAGAAATACCCAGAGAAATAATCCCCGGACAAATGCTTTCAGCCGCAGTGCAGAGAGATATTTTGAATTCCAATTCCATATTGAAAACTTCAAATTTTACATAACAAAAGATTGTGTCTTAAAATAGTATATTGTACAACAAGAGAGAAAAAAGACATATTTCTCACGAGCGCAGAAGTTTGTTGGCACGAGTCGAGGTACGAGGCAAGTGCCGCAAAACAAGCGAGGGAGAAATATGTCGTTTTCTTACGTGTTGTACACTGTACTTTTTCTATGGATGCGTTTTTGTCAAGAGTTCAAATTTCAAAATTAAATAATTTAGGTGATTTTATGTAGATTATATGCCAAAATTGAAATAAAATACATATTATACAGATATGTAAGTATTTAATATTCTTAATATTTATATACTTTTATTTATTTAAAATTATAGTTACCAGTTATATTTGAACAATTTTGAAAGGTAACTCGTGCTAAGTTTTAATTTGATACATTTTATTTGACAAACACATTTGTGTTTGTATTGTGCATGTTACCCGTGCATAACCCGCGAGAAAAAATATTCCTCACTGCAATGACCGACTTATCTCACAGTCTGAGAAATTGTTCGTTTTGAATGTATGGAAGTAGTGAGAGAAGTTGCACATTGTATAGCATCCATAGAGAAACTACTTTTGTATGTAAACGTTCGATGTTAAAGTGGAAACGTTAATAAAATAATTTTTTAAGTTAAATTGTATAATTTTATTTCTCATTTAGAATAATAAATTACATAAATGCCACAAAGAAATGGCTTCAGAACAATATTCTAGGTGATGATGAATAATGATTTAAAATGAACACTGTTTTAAATGCATATCCATAAACTTCTAAAATATAATAATCCATTCGTATATACCGCGTGTACATAGAAAGCTATGATCTGCAATAGACTTGTGCTTGAACTATTTAGTCATTTCAGTTCGGCTATTCCCATTCCGTTCGGCGGAGCCCGAGGCAAGCCTCAAAGTAGGATGAATTTTGTTCCTAGAATCGGAGGCACATTTTTCAAATTTTGGCGGTTTTACTGTTGGCGTTGTCCCATACTGTTGCAGATGGTGTGAGGCATGCTTCAACGGTAATGATTTGAGAAAGTTGGAATGGCACATGGAAGACGGATATATAAGAAGATAAAGAGTCAGGGCCGTACCGATTTTAATTTTTTTCATAAAAATAAAGGTATTTAGGAAATTTCAAAAAGCTAAATTATATTTAAATAACTGATTATAAAACAACGAAATAACGTAAATAGTCGATTGATATACCGGTGACGCACTGCCTCACCTGCCTCATAGGACAAGCCGCCACTGAATAAAGAACTAGTTAAAATAGCGACGTAGAATATAAGAGGATCATTCCAGGAAGGAAAACTGAAGCATCTAGTAAATGAAGCCAAAAAATATAAATTTGATCTGGTGGCTCTACAAGAGACTAAGCAACTGGGATAGAGCAGTCAGGAAATAGATGGCTACGTATTCTTTAACAGTGGAGGCAATAACAGAATATTGGGCACAGGTTTTCTGATAAGTAAGAAATTAAAAGAAACTGTTATAGACTTTAAAGCAGTATCGGATAGACTATGCACCCTCAGAAGAAAAATAAACAGAAATAAAAGAGCAATTTTATAGCACACTAGACCAAGTATGTGAGGCTATTCCCAAGTATGATATGAAGATTGTCATAGGAGACGCTAATGGTAAAATAGGCAGGGAGGAATTATTGTTCCCCACAATAGGAAAACACAGCTTCCATACATAGACAAACGAAAATGGCTACTTCCTAGTGGATTTTGCTAAAGAAAAGGGACCAATAATAAAGAGCACATACTTCCAATGAAAAGATATTCACAAAAGTACAGCTGGTTCCAAAAAAAAACTGATACAACTCTTAAAGCGTATTTTGTAGAAAATTGAGTAGTGTATTTTGAAGGATAAATACTTATTATTTACATGCTCTCACTGCCACTGCCAAATCTTAAAATTTGTCAGATAACTTATTCTGTTCAACGTCAAAAAATGGCTGTTTGTTTGTTATTTTCTTATTTATCTGTCATAATAAATATACTATAATGTCAGATCAATCATACACTGCTCAAAATGATCAAATCTTACTAAGAGTCGTATCAGTTTTTTAGGAACCAGCTGTAAATGAAGATCGCCAGATGGGAATAGTCAACCAAATTGTCCATGTTTTAGTTGAGAAAGATGAAGAAAACTGCATAACAAAGGTGATTACATACAGAGGATCTGATATGGATTCAGACCACTACTTGGTAGGAATACGGATAAGACAATTGGTGCCGATCCGCCGAAACAAAAAAAAACAAAAATATGATAAAAAAAAAAGAATGTGTGTGTACTTTGTACGCACGTAAGAAGTTATTCTTTTATTATATAAGTAATTTCAACGAAGTAAATATACTTAACAGGTTATTTGTATTTTATTTAAATATTAAACTAACTTTCTTATCTACCAATTTCAAAAATTTTTTATTAAAACAACCAAAATAAAAAATATATATGAATCGCCCGGGATTCGAACCCGCGTCCTTCCAATCTCGGAGCTAACGCCCTACCAACTACTCCAGCGAGGTCCTTGTAATTGACACGTAAGTTTCGGATATAATTACACAACACGGCGACAAATAGACAGTGTAAAAATGTTATACCTACATAATATTTTATTATTTTACTACAGAGAAACACAAATCCAAAAACACAAGAATTATAATAAATAATACATTTACTAAAAACACTAATATCTTCTTTTAATGACTTATTTGCACGGATACAGATACATACATACCTATCTTGAAAGATTAGCAACGAACTACACACCGTCTGTGTGCGCAGGCGCGCAGATTTATGTACAATTTTACCCTCAATCGAATCGCGCCTAAAGAAGAATAATTTCAACAAGCCAATAAGATTACGTACAGGAAATGAACGGTGATGGTAGTAGGTAAATGTGAAATTGATTGTTAGGAAATCTAGATAAGATCAATTTCACATTGAAGGTCATTCTTTGGTGTGAATTTTCTTAACATGTTTGTTTAAACTACATTTATAAGGAAACTGCTTAAGGCAAATTTCACATTTATAAGTTCTTTTTCCAGTGTGAACGTTCATATGAGCATTTAAATTGCTACGTTCACTAAACCGCTTAAGACAAATCTCGCACTCGTAAGGTCTTTCCCCAGTGTGAACTTTCATATGTTTATTTAATAAATCATCTTTTCGAGAAAACTGCTTGAGACAAATGTCACATTTATAAGGTTTTTCACCAGTGTGAACTTGAACATGATTATTTAAATTTCTACGTTCACTAAACCGCTTAAGACAAATTTCGCACTTGTAAGGTCTTTCCCCGGTGTGAACTTTCATATGATATCTTAAAACACTTTTATGAGTAAACCGCTTGAGACAAATGTCACATTTATAAGGTCTTTCACCAGTGTGAATTAGAACATGTGTACTTAAAGTACTGTGTAGACTAAACCGCTTAAGACAAATCTCGCACATATACGGTCTTTCGCCAGTATGACTTCTCATATGATTATTTAAATCACCTTTTCGAGAAAACTGCTTGAGACAAATGTCACATTTATAAGGTTTTTCACCAGTGTGAACTAGAACATGGTTTTTTAAACTTCTAGGTTCAATAAACCGCTTAAGACAAATTTTGCACTCGTAAGGTTTTTCGCCAGTATGTCTTCTAATGTGTTCATTTAAATCACGTTTTATACGAAACTGTTTAAGACAAATGTCACATTTATAATGTCCTTTGCCAGTATGAATTATCATATGATTATGTAAAGTAGTAGCATGACTAAACCGCTTAAGACAAGTTTTACACTCATATGGTCTTTCGCCAGTATGAACTGTCGTATGTCGATTTAAATAACGTTTTAGAGCAAACTGCTTGGGACAAATTTTACATTTATAACGTCTTTCCCCAGTATGAACTGCCATATGATTATATAAAGTACTACGTTGACCAAACCGCTTAAGACAAGTTTCACACTCATACGGTCTCTCGCCAGTATGAACTCGCATATGCATATTTAACTGATGTTTTTGAGCAAACCGCTTAAGACAAGTTTCACACTTATAAAGTCTTTTCCCAGTATGAACTCTCACGTGTACATTTAAATAACGTTTTGTAGTAAACTGTTTAAGACAAATTTTACATTTAAAAGGTCTTTCTTTAGGATTAATTTTCAAATGTGTTTCCGTATTTTTATTTAATGTCTTCTCTTCAGAGTGTCCACTTATATATTCCTCTTCTTTATGAGGCGAAGGTGCTTTCATAATTTTCGTCCCATTCTCCTCCTTTGAATAATCTAAAATAAAAACCAATTATAAAAATTTTGCTGACGACTTGGTAATATTGGCTAGGAGCAAAGCGGAACTGACGCAAACAGCCAAGAAACCTGAGGGAAAAGCAGTGACCAAAGGATAATATATCAACGAAGAAAATACAAAATATATGGACTGGTCAATAGTGTTGCCAGGTCCGATTTGTTTTTAATCTGTACATAAGCAAAAACAAATCGTGATTTAGGGTTGTAAATCGGGACAAATAAACAACAATAGCCCAGTAGTAAATAAAAGTCTCTAGCATTAAAACTAAGTGAGTTACGCGCAAAATAAAGTTGGCTCCTTTTTTTATTAAAAAAAAATTGTGAAAATCTCCCTCTATTAGCACCGTCGATAAAATTAATCGTTACCGCTTTACCATCTATACAGGGTGTCCCAGACTAATTTACCCACGCTATATCTCTTAAACGAATAGAGATTTTCGAATGGGACAAAAGGTGATGTATTCTACTTGTAATATACTTTAATATGGCGTACAAAAAAACCATCCCCTAAATATTCATCCCTTAGTTATAACCCAAAACTTTAATTTTTTTAATAGCACCCTGTATATATTTTTTATAGTTTTGGATGTGGTCTTCTATCGTCTATGCAACACATTTTTTGAAAATAAAATCGGTTCGTAAATAACCAAGAAAATATCAGTTTAGTTTTGTTAATTATGTGTCCCAGACTAATTTATCAAGGCTATATTTCATAAACGAATAGAGATTCTCGAATGGGACAAAAACTGATCTATTACATTTGTAATACACTTTAATATGGCGTAGAAAAAAAATATCCCCTAAATATTCATCCCTTAGTTACAACCCCTAACTTTATTTTTTTTTAAATAGCACCCTGTAAGTTAGGGATGAATTTTTTCTACGCCATATGAAAGTGTATTATTACAAATGGGATAGATCAGTTTTTGTGCCATTCGAAAATCTCTATTCGTTTAAGAAATATAGCCTGGATAAATTAGTCTGGGACACACAATTTAACAAAAATAAACTGATAGTTTCTAGGTTATTTACGAACCGATTTTATTTTCAAAAAATGTGTTGAATAGACGATAAAAGACCACATCCAAAACTATAAAAAAATATACAGGGTGCTATTAAAAACATTAAAGTTACGGGTTGTAACTAAGGGATGATTATTTAGGGGATGATTTTTTTGTACGCCATATTAATGTGTATTACAAGTAGAATATATCACCTTTTGTCCCATTCGAAAATCTCTATTCGTTTAAGAGATAAAGCGTGGGTAAATTAGTCTGGGGCACCCTGTATATATAAAAGAAAGTCGAGGTTATGTTAGTTACACCATTTATAACTCGAGAACGACTGAACAGATTTTTATGAAATTTTACACGTATATTCGAGCGGACTGGGAATAGGATAATATGGAGTTTCATACCCGTACGTCATAAGGGGGGCTGCCCCCCTGATATATTTTTTTAATTTTTGGAAAAACAGTCTTTTACTATTTTTATGAGATGTAAAAGCAAAAGATACATACAATCCTAAATTTTCAATTTTCTATCTCAGACCGTTATTTTTTAATAGCCATTTAAATATTTTACATCTATATAAAAATGCTCCGGTCGCAGTATTTGTTACCATACTCCTCCGAAACGACTTGACCGATTTTTATGAAATTTGGCAGGTATATTCGACCGTACTGGGAATAGGTTTTTGTCTATATTTCATAGCCGTACGTCATTAGGGGGTTGCCCATGACGCCGTAACTCTCAAAATAATGAAGTGAAAAATATGAAATTAAGTAGGTAGACTCCTTGCTGAAACCGTACTAAAATTTTTTCTCTAGCACAATCGGTGTCCAAAATACAATATCTCAAGCCGTAGCAATATTCTGAGGACAGAAGAAGAACGAGTGACAAATTTCATAGAAGAGAAGTGGAACAGTTTAACTTTGGGACTCAAATTGGGCAAAATATGAATTTTTTAATCTTGCGAAATGTTCAAAAAATATCTCTAAACGGAACCGTAAGCAGGAGAAAAATTCTGAGCACACGAAAAGAACAAGCAGCAAATTATAAAATTTTATTTAATTTTAATTCATTTTGTTTAATTTTATTTAATTTAAGTATTTTATTTATTTTCGTTTATTTTAATTTACTTCATTTTATTAAATTTTATTTATTTTTATTAGACTATATTTTCTTTTATTTAATTTTATTATTTTTTAATTTACTTATTATTTTTATTTAATTTTTTTTAGCTTTATTTAATTGTATTTAAGTTAATATGATTTTATTTATTTGTATTTAATTTTATTCAGTTTTAGTTATTTTTATTTACGTTTATTCAATTTCATTTAATTTTAATTTACTTCATTTACTTTTTTATTTAATTTTAATTGAATTTAATTTTATTTAATCAACACCTATAGACTTGGAATCTCCCCGAACCCAATCATAAATAGAGGGTTGTTTTGAATGTAGATATAATAAAGCTGCTATATTCATTATAAGATAAACAAATTTAAGATTGTAACTGTTGCACTACAAAATTTATTTTGTTACTGCTAACTAAACATTATTATTTCAAACATCATGTGTAATTAATTAAAAATAATAATAAAACCTCATTCACATCGAGCATTTTTTGTTTATTAATTACGAATTCCTTTTGTTTATTTTAAGTTTATTGTATACAAAAGTTTGTTTTTATCTATTGAGGCAGTACGAAGTCTGCCGGGTCAGCTAGTTTACTTTATAATTTATTGTATCGTATTGTTTATACGATCTGTAAGGGTCGTTTCACTACGGAGAGCAATGGATTGTATCCTTGCCTTGTATCTATTGTTGTCGCCCCCCTTCGTATTTACTAAAGGCAAGCGTCCACAGACCCTCATCGTACGCAACGGATTTTAGTTTGCCTTGTACAAAAACTTATGTAACTGCGTCCACTGATCCGCATCGTACGGATCGCATCATCGGTAATGCCGAAGGATTGCTTCTAGAGGCAACTTTTGCGATGCGTGCCGATGAATCATTCGGAATGCCGACCAGTGGACGCACCCCACGCGCTCTGTTCGGAATTTTGCTTGGCCCAGTGGGAGCTAACTCAGTTTTACTTTTATTTTATATATAGGTATATTCAGGTAAAGATATTACAGCCCATGATAAGTTGATTATTAGGCCAATAAAGTTAGGTTTTTACTAGACATAACGGAAAAGACGAGGTTTGACAGTTGAAATGTGTAGTATGAGATATTACAAAAAGACTACCATCTTTGGATTCATCAATTTTTTAGTGGAACATTTTTTAAATAAACAATCAAAACGTCAAACTTAGTTTTTTACTCATAACTTAAAAACTTGTTTATTTAGAAATTTGACGTCCACAGTTAACTTTCTCAGAAAAAAAGATACATCGAATGAGATACGCTAAATAAAAATCGGTTAATAAACAAAAAAGTTATTGCAAAACGGATGACAAAATCACTGTTTTTGAATATAGTTAATAACAATTTTATTGTTTGTTAAAATACGTTTTAATATACCCAAAATTGAGGGCACTATGGTGTTTGAATGGTGTGCAAAAAATGGTCCAGATCTGTTAAATAGTTTTCGTAAAATTGAATTTGTTTATAAAATTTTTTGAAAAACGAGCTAATTTCTGAGGCTGGTCCAGTTAATATGGCTGAATGTATCTTAATAATCCGGGGCTCATTTCCTTCGTTAAGATGTATGCTAACAGCTTATGAAAAAAAAAGTAAAAAAAAATTACATACACGTACACAAAATTATTTGTTAATAAATAGCAGTTTTTAAGCTTATAAACAATTACAATAATTTCGTAGAAATTAGATCAAATTAAATGGCAATAAAAAATACGGAAAGCAGGTTAAAATACACAACTTTTAAAAAAAAATTTTAGGTCCTACGACCCTTGGGGTCTGAGATAGCCCTTTTTTTTTTGAAAAAATCACTGTTACGTTAATTAAAAACACTAAGAGCTGAAATTAACCAATCTTTTCGAAGAAAAGTCAAAGTTTTTAACAAAGTTTTAGTAAGAAAAAATGTTAAAAATTGTTTAAATAGGAGTGTTATAAACACAGAGTATTTTGCGTTCTGACTAAAGTAAAAAATAGCGGGCGTAGTCGACTGACTGAATAGTGGGCGCGTTTGGCGACCGGCATGCGGCGGCAACTATTAAAATTACGTTATCCCGACCACAAAAATCCACTTTAAGGTGAATGACAAATTTTCGTCATTCCTTATGTTTTCGAGGTCTCTGAATCCGAATATGGAGTTAATTTTTTTCTAGAATTAGTGGAACATGTTCAAAAATCAAATTTTATGCAAAAATGCGAAAAATTAATTTTGATGATTTTTCAATTTTAACTCACTGTATTTTTGGTCGCTGTAAATATTTCCTTTTGAAAATTTTACTGTGTTATCTTTGAAGCATTTAGATAACAATGAGATTTGTCCAAAATGACTCAACACGTTAAAAGAGAAGTTGTTAATTTTTAAACATATTGTCATCAGATTTCGTTAGTTTCATGTTTACTTAAAAAAGTTGAGTGACAAACTTTTTAGTTTATAATTTTAATTAACACAGAAATAAAATATAATTTATGAAGAAGTTTTCCAAAAAAATTTAATTTAAAATATGCAATAGGAAAAATGTTATGTGACTTAATAGACGAGCGGCACACCCCAAAAAAGCTTATTTCTCGAGGTACTGATACTAATTTTGGTCACACTTTATATTTTTGATGGTGCTCAAAACTAAAATTAGGGTTGTTTTGAATTTTACGTGGGGGAACATTATCAAAATCGCAACTTTACTCTAAAAATAAAAAAAATCACGTTTTTTGAGTTTAATTTGCTACAACTCTGTTCCATTGTAATATTTTTTTCTGATATTTTTATAGTATATATTTCTCACCTTTCTGAAGACAATGGGACCTGCTTCAATATTTCTGTCTTGTCATAAAGAAAGTTATAAATTGTTTGAAGTAAAAGGTGCAGATTCTTAAATTGCAAAGTTTAATCGCAAAAGTTGAGTAACAATATTTGAAATTTAGCTGTTTAATTAATTTTAAGCTAAAATCTAGAGTACAGAGAACAACATGTTTTATAGAAAAAAAGTGGTGTAACTTTTAATTTTAAGAAAAACGTGATTTCATTTTTTTTTTATTTTTAGGGTAAAATTGCGATTTTGACAATGTTTCCCCATCTAAAATTCAAAATAAATCTCATTTTCGTTTTCAGCACCATAAAAAGTATAAAGTAAGACCAAAATTAGCCATTCACCACACCGTGGTTGATATCTCGAGAAATGAGCGTTTTTTTTTGGGGGGGGAGTACCATGTACCACTCGTCTATAAGGTCGCGTAACTTTTTTTCTGTTGCATATTTTGACTTTGTGGCCTTTTTATTGTTATTTTTTAAATTCATTTATTTAAAATATAATTTTACTAAATAAATGTGCAACATAGTAATATTCATAAAATTCAAGTTTCTACCAAAATATATAAATATAATATTAAGCTTCAAATCCGGTATACTGTCAATGTTAAAAATGGGCTGCAACGGTCTAGCGCTAGCGAATGCTAGTCCGCGAATTTATTCTCATTCGGCTGCGCCCATCATTTTTTTTTACTTTAGTGGGAACGCAAAATACTCTTTCTTTATAACAATACTGTTTAAACAATTTTTAACATTTTTTCTTGAAAAAAACTTTGTTAAAAACTTTGACTTTTCTTATAAAAGATTGGTTAATTTCAGATCTTAGTGTTGTTAATTAACATAACAGTGATTTTTTCAAAAAAAGGGGCTATCTCAGACCCCAAGGGTCGTAGGACCTAAAAATTTTTTTTAGAAGTTGTGTATTTTAACCAGCTTTCAGTATTTTTTATTGCCATTTAATTTGATCTAATTTCTACGAAATTATTGTAATTGTTTATAAGCTTAAACTGCTATTTATTAACAAATAATTTTGTGTACGCACATGTAATTTTTTTTACTTTTTTTTTTCATAGGGTATTAGTATATATCTTAGCGAAGGAAATGAGTCCCTGATTATTGAGATACATTCAGCCATATTAACTGGACCAGCCTCAGAACTTAGCTCGTTTTTCAAAAAATTTTATAAACAAATTAAATTTTGCAAAAACTATTTAACAGATCTGGACCATTTTTTGCGCACCATTCAAACACCATAATGCCCTCAAGTTTAGGTATATTTAAACATATTTTAATAAACAATAAAATTGTTATTAACAATACTCAAAAACAGTGATTTTGTCGTCCGTTTTGCAATAACTTTTTTGTTTATTAACCGATTTTAATTTGGTGTATCTCATTCGATGTATCTTTTTTTTCTCAAAAAGTTACCTGTGGACGTCAAATTTCTAAATAAACAAGTTTTTAAGTTATGAGCAAAAAACTAAGTTTGACGTTTTGATTGTTTATTTAAAAAATGTTCCACTAAAAAATTGATGAATCCCAAGATGGTAGCCTTTTTGTAATATCTCATACTGCACATTTCAACTGTCAAACCTCGTCTTTTCAATTATGTCGAAAAACGGCTTATTTTTTACTAACTTGATTGGTCTATAAGGGGATTAAAATATCATAAATATTACTCATTTTAAAACTATTTACTCATTCAAAGTGTGCTACAAGTACAGTTTGGCCTTAAACCAAATTGTAAGAGCTTTGTGTATTCCTTTATATCAAATAGTATAATTAGTTAGAAAATGGGTGATATTATGCGGTCTACCGTCGTGTTTCTGCTATAGCTTGCGGTCTACCGAGAGAATTGGTGTATAAGCTGAAATATTTAAAATGACATATGAGAGTTTTATCAGTATACTGTTTAAAAACATAGAAAGTATTTTACCGATTTCAGAAAGGCAACTTTAATTATTAATCTTTGAAGAAACTTTTACTGATGTAGTTACTATTTTCCATTTAAACCAAATTGTAACAGCTTTGTGTATTCCTTTATATCAAAATGTATTAGTTAGAAAATGAGTGATACTATGCGGTCTACGTCGTCTTTCTGCTATAGCTTGCGGTCTACCGAGAGAATTGGTGTATAAGCTGAAATATTTAAAATGACATATGAGAGTTTTATTAGTATAGTGTCATTTTTAAATAATTTAATATCTTTGACATAGGTATATCAATATAAAATACAATGTGATCACTATTTGCAAATACACTTTTTTTTCATTGTTTTAAATGGTACATTGTATATTAGTATTGCATTTTGCAGTAAATGTTACAGGCTTTCTTTTAATATTAGGTTGTATGTACCTAGCATGTTTCGTTTTGTAGATATTTCGTTCAACATTTTACGTTTTTGTGGATTTTTTATTACTAAACAGATACATTAAAATATCATATTAATAAAGGAGGAGCTAACCAGCTGGAATCCAGAGAGTCTAAAATGTCTCCTAACAAGGTTGCCTCCCATATAGTATCTCTATCCAGAGCTCCACGAGATCGAACACATACTACCAACGTGAAAAGAGACTTAAGGGCATTAAAACAAATGAACAGAACGAACTCCGAATATTCAGCAAGAATACTTATTTCTGAAATCACACATGCGCTGAAAGAAATGAAATCAGGTAAAGCACCTGGCTTTGATGGTATCCATCCAGAGTTCTTGATACACAGTGGTGCATACACGAAACAGTGGCTTGCAATGTTATTTAATGATATACTTCAGTCAGGTAACATTCCTTTCTCACTTAAGCGAACAAAGATAATTGCAATTCCGAAACCGGGCAAATCAAACGATAAGCCAGAAAACTACCGCCCCATAGCTCTACTCAGCATGGTATATAAACTATTAGAAAAGCTTCTCCTCAACAGAATTAGTCACAGGATACTAGAAAATGTCCCCATTGAACAAGCTGGCTTCCGCCCTCATCGAAGCTGTACGGACCAAGTGCTGTCATTAACAACTTTTATAGAAGCTAGTTTTCAAAAGAAACAAAAGACAGCAACAGTATTTATAGATCTAACAGCAGCATATGATACTGTTTGGAGACAGGGATTAATATATAAACTGGCCCGCATTATCCCCTGCAGAAAGATAATTAACCTTATTGACAACATGCTGGCCAACAGAGCCTTCCAGGTTATAATGGGAAAGGAGACGAGTAGACAGATGAAACTTAACAATGGTCTTCCACAGGGTTCTGTCCTTGCCCCTTTACTTTTCAGCCTCTATATTGCTGACATGCCTGAAACCGAATCTCGGAAGTTTGGATATGCTGACGACTGGACCCTTGCAACAAGCCACCAATCTTTAGAAACTACAGAAATCACTCTCACGAATGACTTATCCATCCTCAGCGAATACCTTAAGAAACGGAGACTACAGCCAAGTACTACAAAAACTGAAGTATCAGCTTTTCATCTAAACAACAAGTTGGCAAACAGAGAATTGCGAGTGTATTTTAATAACAAGCTGTTAAAACACAATAAATACCCGAAATACCTTGGGGTTACTCTAGACAGAACGCTCACATTCAGAGAACACCTGACGAAAACAGCAGCAAAATTGAAAACACGCAACAATATAATACAGAAACTCTGCGGCACTACATGGGGGTCCACAGCATCAACATTAAGATCCTCTGCTCTTGGCCTGATATATCCGGTGGCAGAATACTGTGCTCCAGTGTGGCTAAATAGCAGGCATACCCACCTGGTCGACACCCAACTAAACCGTACTATGCGTATGATAACAGGCACAATTAAGCCCACCCCTACAATGTGGCTACCTACCCTTAGTAATATAGCACCACCCAACCTACGCCGCGAACATGCATTGGTTAAAGAATATAACAAAATAATGGACAGTCGCCAGCTTCTAGTCCACAACGACATCCCCGATATTCTTGGAAACCGTCTCCGATCCAGGTTACCCCCTCTACAATCTGCTCAAGCGCTGCAGCAATCCAACTTTGACTTAAATACCCGATGGAGAGAAGATTGGGAAAATAGGACAGATCCGCATTACCATAGTCTACCGGACATCATAGGGAAACCTGGCGAATTTGAACGTCCCCGTAAGATTTGGGCAGCCCTTAATCGAATTCGAACAAACTGTGGAAGATGCGCCGACTCCCTCCACAGATGGGGTAAACTCCCCTCGCCTTCTTGTGACTGCGGCGCTGCAAGACAGACGATCAGTCACATTGTTCAGGACTGCCCACGCAGAGCATACACAGGCGACCCTATAGACTTTGTAATGGCAACCGAAGGGTCAATCGAATATATAAAAAAATTGGACATCTGTTTGTGATGCATTGTATAATGCATAAATCTAAATATATTCTGTGATATACTTAAGCCATACGCTAAATAAAAAAAAAATTAATAAATGTAGTTAATATGCATAAATTCATTATTAAATTAAATAAACAACCAATAAATAAATAAACAACAAATTTTAAAGTCTACCTTAGTAATTTTTCTACCCTAGCAGGTAGTGGCATCGGCAATCCGATCGCTGCCGATACAGTGGACGCAGTATGAAAAATTAATCCGATGCGTACGATGCGGACCTGTGGACGCTTGCCTTAAGTGTTTTTTGTACGTTTGCCGACAGTATACCTGGTATTGGATACATGGGTACGATACATTGATCGGAGTAAGGCTTGGCGCCTCGTAATGAACAAACCCTAAGGTTTACCGGTTGGGACTCCTTAGTTTTGAAACAAATTGGTTTTATAGTAAAAAAAATTCCTAAAATATTGGAAAATGCCCTTTTTCAAAATAACTTAAAAAGTATTAGGGATACTAAAAATCTCAAGGAGTAAAAAGTAGGTAGGTTTTGCTTTTATAAATATGATACATTTTGTTTTTCTGTTAAGACAAAAATTGGTTCAAATATGGCTGTTCATATTTTGCATACACTCGTGATTAGTGACTCGTTCAGGCCCTTTCAATCATGTAAAAAATACATAAGTAAATTGTTTGTAAAGCGGTAACGATTAATTTCCTTTGGGGTGCTAAGTAGAAGGATATTTTCTCGATTTTTTTACCAAAAAAAAAGGAGTCAACTTTAGTTTGAGCATAACTCGCTTAATTTTGATGCTAGAAACTTTTTTAAAACATAAAAATAAAGCTTTATTAAAAAGTTTTAATTGGTTTTTCCCGAAAAGTGGTTCATTTCTTGGTTATTTCACATCAATATATTTGATTTGGAATTTAACGAATAAAAACGTATTTTTCATCAGTTACAACTTTGCTTTTGCTGGGTCTATAGACTTTACGAGTTCACAATGTTTTTCATTTTTTTATATTATGCTACATGTTTGCTAAGAATATTTTTTTCGATCAAATACTTACTTTTTGAGTTATTTGTGAAAATCGCCTGAAAACGCGATTTTTTTTTTTGTGGAAAAATAAACATTTTCATTCGTAAGTAACTCGAAAAGTATTAAGCAAGTTAAAATTCTATAGAACTAAAATTGCTTAGAATTAGTCAATTTATTCATCTCCGGACTTATTTTAAACGCGCGGTTTTCACCCCCCAACTAGGGGTGACTGTCACCTCCCGAGTAAAAGCAACCAACGGCACAAGCCGTCCAAATTTTCATGCAATTCGGAGTTGATCCTGAAAATTACACGGTATCGCCGTATTTCCCGTTCATTTACTGGACTACAAGGTGTTTCTAGAATCTGTATTTAATCCTACATAATAATAATAATCAGACGAAATTACAAAAAAAATCTTAGATTAAGTAAATTATTTATTTTTTATTAAAATTATATTTTTCATTCGATTTTGCCGCATTTAGGAGTGTCTTGTTTTTATAACATAGTTACAAAATTCACTGCAAGTCCTGCTGAAATTGGATTTCGTGGGTGAAAATCGGAACATTTAGTGTCCCGATCAGGTACAAATCGGTACGCGTCCCCAGACCCCTGAAAATCGGGACGTCCCGCGCAAATCGGGACACCTGGTAACGCTACTGGTCAAACAAATAATTTAGTCAGTGTCAATACAAAACGATGAAAACAACAAAAGGAATCCAATAATATGGATTTGAAAACACTTGGGAAGTATTTTCATAAAGGATTCTAATATCCAAAGAGAAATACGTAGAAGAATTATGTCAGGTGCCGAATATGCTGTCAACAGTGTGTTGAGAAGCAAAAATATATCCCGAGGAGCAAAGTTAAGAACCTACAAAACCACAATAAGGCCAATCGTAACTTATGCATCTGAAACATGGACCACATCAAAAAAACAGCAAGAAATCCTATTAGTTTGGGAGCGACAAGTGCTGTGCAGAATCTTTGGTGGGAAGAACGTAAACGGTCAATGGATGCGAAAAACGAACAAGGAGCTATCAGAGCTTTATCAAGAACCTACGAGCCCTAACAACTATATGTTGGAACAAGCAGTTATTTTACAAATAAAATGCCAATTTACCGAAATTCTTTTATTTATTTTTTTTTAATAATTATAGATATGCAATTAACAACTTTTTGTGTGTAGAATTATTTTTACAATTTAATTATATATTTTATGTTGATTACCATTTAATTAATTGTTAGATAATCAAAAAATGCTGACAACTAAATATTGGAACAAGCGGTTTTTAACAAATTAAAATAAAAATTAATAAGGCGTAACGTCGCCCTTAGCTTGAATAACAGCCTGAACTCTGTTAGGCATTGTATCAACTAGGCCTTCACAGAACTCAGAAGTGAAACTATCCCAAAATTTCTTGCAATTTAGTACGTAGTTGTCGCAAAGTATGCTGAGGGTTATTTCTTAGGCGTTGTTTCGATTTGTGCCAAAGTGTCTCTATTGGATTGAGATCCGGGCTACTAGAAGGATGTGACAAAACTTTAACGTCATGTTCTCCCATCCATTTTTTGGTAGATTTAGCCGTATGGCATGAGGTTCCGTCCTGTTGAAAGATAAAATCTCCGGATGGATACAACGTTGCCGCACTTGGTAAAAACGAATGTTCAAGGATATCTTGATATTTGGCTGCGTTTACTATGCCTTCAATAAAATGTGAAGTTCCCACCCCTTTGGCCGACATACAACCCCACACCATGATACCCTGTGGAAACTTTATACAGTCCTTTTGAGACAATCTTTATGGAATGCTTCTGTCTTTTCCCTAATCACACGCTTTCGGTAATCCCCCACACAGACACCAAATTTGCTTTCGTCGCTATAGATAACTTTGTCCCAGTCAAGTTTGGTCCACGAAAGTTTAGATTTAGCCAAATATAACGATTCCTTTTCTGAGTTTCCGTCAACAATGGTTTTTCTTTGGCCTGTTCAAATAAATAAAAAAATAGAAAATTTATATCGCAAATATACCTATCAAACATACCTTATAAAAACTAAGACCGCTTTTGTGGATATATTTGCGACAGCATTCTCTGGAAACATTCATCCCAGTTTCTCTATTCCATCTAGCGGTTACTTGTCGTAGTGTATTTCTTCTTCCCGACTTACATATTCTGATTAAATGTCTGACACTTCTTTGAGAAACAGCTTTTGGACGGCCTGAGATTTTTCCGCGAACATCAATACTGGCAGTTTCACCATATTTCTTAATTATATTAAACACAGTAGTTGTTGCTACCGTTAATTCACTGAAAATTTCACGCATTGTTTTCCCCTTGTGGTACTGATGAATAATAATTTCTCGCACTTTTGGATCAGTAGGTTTTCCACGTACCATTGTTGTATTTTACTGATAATAAAACTGACAGTTGTTAATTTATTCAAACTCAAATGACACGTTATAATTATTGTTGACAACAAACTAGCTACTCGTATGTTTGATTTCAAAGCCTTCTTTCCGTGAAGCTTATAAAACTTCACTCGTTTCTCGCCAGGCACGCTAGAACGCGAAGAAAATTTAAAATGTTCCAATATTTAGTTGTCAGCAGTTTTCGATTATTAAACAATTAATTGAACAGTTTTCAACATAAAATATACAATTAAACCGTAGAAATAATTCCATACATAATAAAAATTTTTGTTAATTTCATATTTACATTTAAAAAAAATTTAAATAAAAGAATTTCGGTAAATTGGCATTTTATTCGCCAAATAGCTGCTGGTTCATCATATAGTTGTTAGGGCTCGTAATATACTAGCAGTAACAAGAACAAGAATTAGATGGCTGGGTCACGTCCAGAGAATGGGTTCAGCGAAAGTACCAAAAATGATAATATCTAGTGCCTTGGAGATGGAGCAATGAGGTCAAAGAAGACATAACCAACTGGAAAAGGAACGCTAACGATAAGCGAGAATGGAAGAGGATAGTACATCAAGCCATGGGCCTGTAATGCTCATATATTATTAATATATAAAGATTTTGCTGACAGAGGCACCTAGAGACAGGTGCTGGGGAAGGCCAGGGCCCGACTTGGGCTGTAGAGCCGTACGAGGGAGAGACAAAAAATTTTGCTACTAATAATAATTGTCAAATTTATTAACACATTCGCTGCAACTTTTCATGAGAGTTGTTACCCAAGAGTGACAAAAATATACTGTCTTTACTATACAGCCAGTCACAACATGAGTATTAGTGTCATGTGTAGTGTGTATGTTGAGTTAGTGTCTTGTTTGCAAAGTCGACGTCATTGTCTTTGCAAAGAGACGCTAATTGTAATCCAATTGTCTGCGGTCCCTCCGGTGAGTACCGATCAATATACTGTCTTAGAAATCATCAGATTACTGTTCCCGATCGGAGTCATGAACATACATAACCCTGTTTTTAAACCAGGAGGGGTAACATGGAGTTTATGAACATTTGTTGGTCAACTTGAATCACTGTTATATCCTCAGTCTGCGTAAATTGTTATCCTTCAAATCAACAAAATGAGTTTAAAGTGGTCAGAAAATGTTATGTTCAGATTTATAGAATTATAATATCATAGCCATGACTGTCCTTTGAAATCATAAACTGGATTATTACAAAAATCAAGAAGCTGGAGAAAATGCATTAAATATCATATCGATGGCTTAAAGCACACTTAATGTATGTCCACTTTTTTCTATTATTGAGTTATGCACTGTACCTTGATGACCTCCTAACAGTCTATCATCCTGCACAGAAATTGCATGTCCTAACGCGTTTGGTGTGGTATAAATGACATTTCAAAACTGTGCGCTATAGGGCTGTACTACAAGAGCTTAAGGGGCTATCCTAGTGTAAAAGTACGAAATTCATATACTTTTTGGGAATTTCTAAAATAAAAAGTACTGTACCAGTTGTTTTGAAAATTTGCATGGGCATTTATTATAAAAAGAAGTACATGTAAAACAATTTTCATAAAACAATATTGCAAATTAAATGATTTATGTGCCACCTACTGGCACCGTGAAAATAAAAACAGCTCCACTGTTGCAGTGATTGGGACTAATAGAGATCCTAAAACATAAAATTTCAAAGTAATTAGTGAAATATAAGTTATTTTCTATACCATCAACTAGGGGTTTTTTGATCGGATAAAAAATGTCAATTTGGCGGTTTTTGAAACTGAAAATATTTTAGCTAATTTTAAAAAAAAATTTCAACACTTCGTCATTTTTTCAAATTTTAATATTTTTCGAAAATCCCAATTGATGGTATAGGAAATAACTTATATTTCACTAGTAACTTGCAAATTTTATGTTTCAGGATCTCTATTAGTCCCAATCACTGCAGTAATGGGGCCATGTTTTTATTTTCACGGTACGAGTAGATGGCTCATAAATCGTATAATTTTTAATATTTTTTTATGAAAATTGTTTCGCATATACTTCTTTTTACTAAACTAATTTTAAAAAAAAATTTCAACACTTCGTCATTTTTTCAAATTTTAATATTTTTCGAAAATCCCAATTGATGGTATAGGAAATAACTTATATTTCACTAGTAACTTGCAAATTTTATGTTTCAGGATCTCTATTAGTCCCAATCACTGCAGTAATGGGGCCATGTTTTTATTTTCACGGTACGAGTAGATGGCTCATAAATCGTATAATTTTTAATATTTTTTTATGAAAATTGTTTCGCATATACTTCTTTTTACTAAACTAATTTTAAAAAAAAAATTCAACACTTCGTCATTTTTTCAAATTTTAATATTTTTCGAAAATCCCAATTGATGGTATAGGAAATAACTTATATTTCACTAGTAACTTGCAAATTTTATGTTTCAGGATCTCTATTAGTCCCAATCACTGCAGTAATGGGGCCATGTTTTTATTTTCACGGTACGAGTAGATGGCTCATAAATCGTATAATTTTTAATATTTTTTTATGAAAATTGTTTCGCATATACTTCTTTTTACTAAACTAATTTTAAAAAAAAATTTCAACACTTCGTCATTTTTTCAAATTTTAATATTTTTCGAAAATCCCAATTGATGGTATAGGAAATAACTTATATTTCACTAGTAACTTGCAAATTTTATGTTTCAGGATCTCTATTAGTCCCAATCACTGCAGTAATGGGGCCATGTTTTTATTTTCACGGTACGAGTAGATGGCTCATAAATCGTATAATTTTTAATATTTTTTTATGAAAATTGTTTCGCATATACTTCTTTTTACTAAACTAATTTTAAAAAAAAATTTCAACACTTCGTCATTTTTTCAAATTTTAATATTTTTCGAAAATCCCAATTGATGGTATAGGAAATAACTTATATTTCACTAGTAACTTGCAAATTTTATGTTTTAGGATCTCTATTAGTCCCAATCACTGCAGTAATGGGGCCATGTTTTTATTTTCACGGTACGAGTAGATGGCGCATAAATCGTATAATTTTTAATATTTTTTTATGAAAATTGTTTCGCATATACTTCTTTTTACTAAACTAATTTTAAAAAAAATTTTCAACACTTCGTCATTTTTTCAAATTTTAATATTTTTCGAAAATCCCAATTGATGGTATAGGAAATAACTTATATTTCACTAGTAACTTGCAAATTTTATGTTTCAGGATCTCTATTAGTCCCAATCACTGCAGTAATGGGGCCATGTTTTTATTTTCACGGTACGAGTAGATGGCGCATAAATCGTATAATTTTTAATATTTTTTTATGAAAATTGTTTCGCATATACTTCTTTTTATGATAAATGCCCATGCAAATTTTCAAAACAATCGAATTGGCACAGTACTTTCTATTTTAGAAATTCCCAAAAAAAGTACATAAATTTCATACTTTTACACTAGGATAGCCCCTTAAACATTCAAACTTGATTTTCTCAAAAAGTATATGCACAGACATACAATAAGTGTGCTTTAAGCCATCGATATATAACATTTTTTATGTTCTTTATTAAACGCTTTTATTTAGTTCAATAGTTTGCGTCAAATCTTTAGACGTTAATTTGACTGCCTTTTCTCCAATGCAAATGAATGAAAATTTGCAGACATATGCATTCGCGGGAACAATTCACGAATAGTCAATAAAAAAAAATTGTTTATTAATTGTTTAACTAAAAAAAAACGATTTTAATGAAAATGCTTAAATTCTCTTGTTTTTTATAATGCGAAAACCGTTTATTCTATGAAGACGCGCCACGCTGTTTTTTGACGAATGTGTTGGATTTTTTCAATTTTTTTTATTTTTTGCTTTTTAGTTGATTTTTTATAACATTTTTAATTTTAGTCATTAGTAACTAAAGAAAAGCGTTTCTTAAAAATTTTTTTTTTCATATTTTTTTTTCGTCTTCACATAATTGTCTTGAGTTGCTGAATCAGAAATAATCCAGGAATCCTACTAATAATATTTATACTTCCGCGAATAACTACAGTTGGCGCCATTTTATTAAAACTATTTTCATCAATTTTTTTTAAAAAGTGTGAACAACAAACTTGATGATTTTAGTTGATCCACTAAAGTTGATCAACTAAAATCGAACCCTGAGAATAGGCCTATACTGAGAATGTTCCTCTCTTAACATGCCCGAGACCGCTTGTCGATCGTTGGTTTTCATGTTTTTTTATTTTTATTTATTTATTCACGGGCAAGCCCTATTCAGATATAAATGTTACAGCGTTCTAAATTATCATAAGTCGAATCCGCTTATTGGCAGCTACTCTCAAATGGAAATATGCAGGACACAACAGCAGACAAAGAGATGGAAGATGGAATAAAGCGATAACTCACTGAAGACCACAGACGGGAATGGGCAGACCACAGATGAGATGGTCGGATGACCTAAAAAGATACGCAGGACTAGATGGACGACCAGATGGACAGCATTAGCACTGAACCGAGAAGAGTGAAAAATAAGGTGGATGCATACGTTCAACTTTCTGCAAATGAAGGGCAATAGATAGATAGAACTTAACCTTGTATAATCACATTATCAGCCTTCACTTTTTTTATTATTTGGTATTATGTAATAAAGCTTAAGATTCAGATTGATTTACGCTAAATATCAATGAACTTTTCATTACAAATTTAGGAAACATTACAAAAATAGAAACAAATTTAATAAAAACTGAATATTCGCATTCGCGAATGTCGGTAACAGATATTCGCATTCGTATTCGCGAATGTTCAAAAAATGACATTCGTTATATCACTAATACATACATATCTTGAAAGATTAGCAACGAACTACATACTGTCTGTGTGCATGCGCCCGGGATTATAAAATTTCACTCTCGATCGTAAAGAAGTAAAACTTCAAAAATGTAATTTTTCTCTCTGATAGTTTAATTTTGTAAAGAGTTTTCCCCCTTATTGTTATACTTACTAATCATTAATTTTGAAATTAAGTAAGCTGTAATATAAAATTGTCATGTGCATTTTTTTTATATTCATTTTCTCTCTACTATATGTTAAGCAGGGGTACTTTTGAGATGTGCATTTAATTAAAATAATTGTCAGATTTAATAAATTTGCAACAAACCCCTTGCATTGAAACTAATGTAGAAAAGATAACATGTTAATTAGCATTTTGTACTATGATTATTTATTTTAAATTCCTCAGTTTCCTTTCTACAAAATTGAAGATGTCTAAAAACTTCATTAGCATTCAAAATATAAATCTCTAACTTTTAAAATTTTCTCAGTAACAATTTTACAATACTGCTGTTTTCAAAATATACTAATAATAACATCAAAACAATACACAATGAATTTATATTTTATTTATTGTACCAGGAAAACTTACAGAAAAGTATACAGTAACCAAAAAACAATCAGATATTATTAGTTTTCCTTTCCATATTAGTCCATGTGTGAGACCACTTTCGTATGAAAAATGTTTCTGACCCGATTTCTTTGCGGATTCCTGTTCAAAACTCTCCCCTTTAAACAAATCAGAAGGGTGCCGTGAAACAATTTTTTAAGCAAATTCAAAATTACTTTTTTGTCTCGAAAAATGTATTTTTAGGTTTCTTGGTTAATTATAAACAATAAAGGTCTCTTGTCATATTTCTAAAAAGTTGATAGTTTTCGAGTTATAAGCGATTTAAAATCTGAAAAATGTGAAAATATGCATTTGAGATGCTTGAAAACTCTTAGTTTTAAAAGAATGACAGATTATCTTTTTTATTTAACATGACCCAAAAATGCTAAAAACATATTTTCGCTGGATAAAAAAGTGAAGCTTTGAATTTGTTAAAATAACATTAAACAAAAAAAAATTTCGCACGGCACCCTTCTGAGTTTTTTATAGGGGATATTTTTTAACAAGAACCCACAAAGAAACCGAATCAGAACAGTCAGACACAGGCAGCATAAATCCGGACCCCGGAAGTGTCATATGTTTTCGAAACGGACCGTCAGGGAAACTAATTGGTAACCCCTGAACTAGAACATGTTTATTTAAATTACTTTTTACTGCAAACTGCTTAAGACAAATTTCACATTTATAACGTCTTTCACCAGTGTGAACTACCATATTATGCGGCTTTAAATTACTTAGCAGAGTAAAATGCTTATCAAAAATTTCACATTCACAAGCTCTTTCATCAGTATGAACTGACATATTATGTTTATTCAGAGTAGATTTTTGAGAAAACTCTTTAGAGCAAAGTTCACGTTTATAAGGTTTTTCACCACTGTGAGTTCTCATATGATAATTTATTAGTTGCCTAAACTGCTTGAGACAAATTTCACATTTATAAGGTCTTTCCCCATTATGAACTAGAACATGTTTACTTAAATTATAAAGGAAGACATTGCAAAAAACTAGAATTGAATGCAGTACTAGGAGAACCAACAAAGAAAACGGAACCGAGAATCAAAAAATAATAAAAAAGATAGTGGCAATAAAGACAGGGGAGGCTCGTGATAGTATACGGTGGTGAGGCACACTACACCTGAGGAATTTTATTATTATGGTTAGCTTCTCTTTAATGGCAGAAGGTAGTTTTTGTGACGTCATAACGCTAGGACGAATCTAGGACCAATAATCCCGGACAAAAAATCCTCACAAATTATCCCTGGACAAGAAATACCCAGACAAAAAATCCCCACAAAAAATCCCGGACAAATAATCTACAAAAATTTTTTATTCAAAATATCCCCACAAAGAATTCCGGACAAAAAATCCTCAAGAAATATTTGCTGTCGATTAGTTCTCTAAAACTTTTCCAGTGAATGCGATCGACTCAAATGCTTTCAGCCTCAGTGCAGAGTTATTTTGAATTCCAATTCCATATTGAAAACTTCAAATTTTACATAACAAAAGTGTGCGTTTTTCAAAAATCGTGGAAGATATGGGGAATGAGCTAAGGCTGTGGGAATCATGTTGCAATATTATTCGCTTAAATCTTTTGCTCACTCTGATTTGAATAAGTATGTTCAAAAAAATTTTACAAAAAAAACACAACCACATCATACAACATTTTTGAAACACTTAAGAACTACTTTTTTATGTAAATGTAATAAATAAATAAAGAAAAATAATCTATTATGTAGTTATATATTTTACAAAAAAAGCACAAACACAAAATACAACATTTTTGAAACACTTAAAATAGTTTATTGTACAAAACAAGAGAGAAAAGACATATTTCTCACGAGCGCAGAAGTTTGTTGGCACTAGCCAAGGTACAAGGTAAGTGCCGCAAATCAAGCGAGGGAGAAATATGTCGTTTTCTCACGTGTTGTACACTGTACTTTTTCTATAGATGCGTTTTTGTCAAGAGTTCAAACTTCAAAATTAAATAATTTAGGTGCTTTTATGTAGATTATATGCCAAAATTGAAATAAAATACATATTATACACATATGTAAGTATTTAATATTCTTAATATTTATATACTTTTATTTATTTAAAATTATAGTTACCAGTTATATTTGAACAATTTTGAAAGGTAATTCCTGGTAAGTTTTGATTTGACACATTTTATTTGACAAACATATTTGTGTTTGTATTGTGCATGTTACCATGGAAACCGCGAGTCTACGTGAAACCCTCGAGAAAAAATATTCCTCACTGCAATGGCCGACTTATCTCACAGTCTGAGAAATTGTTCGTTTTGAATGTATGTAAGTAGTGAGTGAAGTTGCATATTGTACAGCATCCATAGAAAAACTACTTTTGTATGTAATCGTTCGATGTGGAAGTGGAAACATTAATAAAATAATTTTTTAAGTTAAATTGTATAATCTTATTTCTCATTTAGAATAATAAATTACATTATTACATGTAAATTCCACAAAGAAATAGCTTCAGAACAATATTTTAGGTGATGATGAATAATGATTTAAAATGAACACTGTTTTAAATGCATATCCATAAACTTCTAAAATATAATAATCCATTCGTATATACCGCGTATACATAGAAATCTATGATCTGCAATAGACTTGTGCTTGAACTATTCAGTCATTTCAGTTCGGCTATTCCCATTCAGTTCCGCGGAGCCCGAGGCAAGCCTCAAGGTAGGATGAATTTTGTTCCTAGAATCGGTGGCACATTTTTCAAATTTTGCCGGTTTTACTGTTGGCGTTTTCCCATACTGTTGCAGATGGTGCGAGGCATGCTTCAACGGTAATGATTTGAGAAAGTTGGAATGGCACGTGGAAGACGGATATATAAGAAGATAAAGAGTCAGGGCCGTACCGATTTTAATTTTTTTCATAAAAATAAAGGTATTTAGGAAATTTCAAAAAGCTAAATTATATTTAAATAACTGGTTATAAAGCAACGAAATAACGTAAATAGTCGATTGATATACCGGTGAGGCACTGCCTCACCTGCCTCATAGGACAAGCCGCCACTGAATAAAGAACTAGTTAAAATAGCGACGTGGAATATAAAAGTATCATTCCAGGAAGGAAAACTGAAGCATCTAATAAACGAAGCCAAAAAATATAAATTTGATCTGGTGGCTCTACAAGAGACTAAGCAACTGGGATAGAGCAGTCAGGAAATAGATGGCTACGTATTCTTTAACAGTGGAGGCAATAACAGAATATTGGGCACAGGTTTTCTGATAAGTAAGAAATTAAAAGAAACTGTTGTAGACTGTAAAGCAGTATCGGATAAGGATAGACTATGCACCCTCAGGCTAAAAGGAAAATTCCAAAAGATATCGTTTGTAAATATACATGCACCCTCAGAAGAAAAAGAAATAGTAATAAAAGAGCAATTTTATAGTACACTAGACCAAGTATATGAGGCTATTCATAAGTACAATATGAAGATTGTCATAGGAGACGCTAATGGTTAAATAGGCAGGGAGGAATTATTGTTCCCCATAATAGGAAAACACAGTTTCCATACATAGACAAACGAAAATGGCTACTTCCTAGTGGATTTTGCTAAAGAAAAGGGACTAATAATAAAGAGCACATACTTCCAACGAAAAGATATTCACAAAGGTACATGGAGCTCGCCAGATGGGAATAGAGTCAACCAAATTGTCCATGTTTTAGTTGAGAAAGATGAAGAAAACTGCATAACAAAGGTGAGGACATACAGAGGATCTGATATGGATTCAGATCACTATTTGGTAGGAATACGGATAAGACATTTGGTGCCAATCCGCCGGAACAAAAGAAAACAAAAATATGATAAAAACAAGCCAATAATATTACGTACAGAAAATTAACGTTGATGGTAGTAGTTAAATGTAGTTGATGGTTAGGAAAACCAGATAAGATCAATTTCACATTGAAGGTCATTCTTTGGTGTGAATTTTCTTAACATGTCTGTTTAAACTAGATTTATAAGGAAACTGCTTAAGGCAAATTTCACATTTATAAGTTCTTTTTCCAGTGTGAACGTTCATATGGACATTTAAATTACCGTTTGTAGTAAACTGCTTACTACAAATTTCACATTTATAAGGTGTTTCTACAGTGTGAACTAGAACATGTTCATTTAAATTACTTTGTAGTGAAAATTGCTTAAGACAAATTTCACATTTATAAGGTTTTATTTCAGTGTGAGCTTTTGTATGTCTACGTAAAGTACTTTGTTGAGTAAACTGTTTAAGACAAATTTCACATTTATGTCTTTCTCCAGCGTGAACTTTCATATGGGTATTTAAAGAACTTTTTGTAGTAAACTGATTACTACAAATTTTGCATTTATAAGGTCTTTCCCCAGTGTGAATTACGACATGTCTACCTAAAGTACTGTGTAGACTAAACCGCTTAAGACAAATCTCGCACATATACGGTTTTTCACCAGTATGACTTCTCATGTGTTTGTTTAAACAATTTTTAGTAATGAACTGCTTCAGACAAATGTCACATTTATAAGGTCTTTCTCCAGTGTGAACTTTCATATGGGTATTTAAATAACTTTTTTTAGTAAACTGCTTACTACAAATTTCACATTTATAAGGTCTATCACCAGTGTGAACTGCCATATGCTGCTTTAAATAACTTAGCAGAGTAAAATCCTTATCACAAATTTCACATTCATACGGTCTTTCACCAACATGAACTGACATATTATGTTTCTTCAGATAGGATTTAGTAGAAAACTCTTTAGAGCAAAGTTCACATTTATAACTCCTGTTATATTGCTTTTCTCCACTGTGAGTTGTCATATGACAATTTAAACCACTTTGTTGCCTAAACTGCTTACTACAAAGTTCACATTTATAAGGTCTTTCTCCAGTGTGAACTTTGATATGTACATTTAAATTACTATGATATATAAACCGCTTAAAACAAATTTCACACTCGTAACGTCTTTCGCCAGTATGAACTTTCATATGATCGTTTAAATTAGCTATTTGAATAAAGCGCTTGAGACAAATGTCACATTTATAAGGCCTTTCTCCAGTATGAATTAGAACATGTCTACTTAAAGTATTATGTAGACGAAACCGCTTAAGACAAATCTCGCACATATACGGTCTTTCGCCAGTATGACTTCTCATGTGTCTGTTTAAACAACTTTTTGTAATGAACTGCTTAAGACAAATGTCACATTTATAAGGTTTTTCACCAGTGTGAACTGCCATATGAATATTTAAACTCTTACGTTCACTAAACCGCTTAAAACAAATCTCGCACTCGTAAGGTCTTTCCCCAGTGTGAACTTTCATATGTTTATTTAAAGCACCTTTTTGAGAATACTGCTTGAGACAAACTTCACACGTATACGGTTTTTCTCCAGTATGAACTAGAACATGTTGACTTAAAGCACTAGGGCAAGTAAACCGCTTAAGACAAGTTTCACACTTATAAGGTCTGTCGTCAGTATGGCTTCTCATGTGTGAATTTAAATAACGTTCTGCACGAAACTGTTTAAGACAAATGTCACATTTATAAGGTTTTTCGCCAGTATGAATTCTAATGTGTTCATTTAAATCACGATTTTTAGTAAACTGTTTAAGACAAATGTCACATTTATAACGTCCTTCGCCAGTATGAACTATCATATGATTATTTAAATTAGAACATTGACTAAACCGTTTAAAACAAGTGTCACACTCATAAGGTCTCTCGCCAGTGTGAACTCTCGTATGTAGGTTTAAAGAACGTTTTATAGCAAACTGCTTGGGGCAAATTAGACATTTATAACGTTTTTCCTCAGTGTGAACTGTCATATGATTATTTAAAGTACTACGTTGTCTAAACCGCTTAAGACAAGTTTCACACTCATACGGTCTCTCGCCAGTATGAACTCTCATATGCAGATTTAAATTATTTTTTCTAGCAAACCGCTTGTCACAATTTTCACATTTATAAGGTCTTTTCCCACTATGAAGTCTCACATGTGCATTTAAATAACGTTTTTTAGTAAACTGCTTGTCACAAATTTCACATTTATAAGTTCTTTCTTTAGCATGAATTTTCAAATGTGTTTCCGTATTTTTATTTAATGTCTTCTCTTCAGAGTGTCCGCTTATATATTCTTCTTCTTTATGAGGCAAATGTATTTTCATAATTTTCGTCCTATTCTCCTCCTTTGAATGATCTAAAATAAAAACGAATTATAAAAATTTTGCTGACGACTTGGTAATATTGGCTGGAAGCAAAGAGGAACTGATGGAAACAGCCAAGAAGCCCGAGGAAAAGCAGTGACCAAAAGATAATATTATATCAACCAAGAAAAAACAAAATATATGGACTGGTCAAACAAATAATTTACTCAGTGTCAATACATAACAAGAAAACAACAAAAGGAATCCAATATGGATTCGAAGAAGTGGAAAGATTCGAAAATACATAAGAAGTATTTTCATAAAGGATTCTAATATCCAAGGAGAAATATGTGGAAGAATTATATCAGGTAACTGTGCCGAATATGCTGTCAACAGTGTGTTGAGAAGCAAAAATATATCCCGAGGAGCAAAGTTAAGAACCTACAAAACCGTAATAAGGCCAATCGTAACTTATGCATCTGAAACATGAAACCACATCAAAAAAACAGCAAGAAATCCTATTAGTTTGGGAGCGACAAGTGCTGGGCAAAATCTTTGGTGGGAAGAATGTAAACGGTCAATGGGTGCGAAGAACAAACAAGGAGCCATCAGAGCTTTATCAAGAACCTAATATACTAGCAGTAACAAGAGCTCAAATAATTAGATGGCTGGGTCACGTCCAGAGAATGGGTTAAGCGAAAGTACCAAAAATGATAATATCTAGTGCTTTGGAGATGGAGCAACGAGGTCAAAGAAGACATGACAAGACAACATAACCAACTGAAAAAGGAAAGCTAACGTTAAGCGATAATGGAAGAGAATAGTACATCAAGTCATGGGCCTGTAGTGCTCATATATTATTAATACATAAAAATTTTGCTGATAGAGGCACCTGGAGACAGGTGCTGGGGAAGGCCAGGGCCCGAATTGGGCTGTAGAGCCATAGGAGAGAGAGATAAAAAATTGTGCTACTAATAATTGTCAAATTTATTAACACATTCGCTGCAACTTTTCGCGGGAGTTGTTACACCAGGTTACTGTTCCCGATCAGAGTCATGAACATACATAACCCTGCTTTTAAACCAGGAGGGGTAACATGGAGTTTATGAACATTTGTTGGTCAACTTGAATCACTCTTATGTCGTCAGCCTGTGTAAATTGTTATCCTTCAAATCAACAAAATTAGTTTAAAGTGGTCAGAAAATGTTATGTTCAGATTTATAGAATTATAATATCATAGCCATGACTGTATTTGAAATCATAAACTGGACTATTATAAAAATCAAGAAGCTAGAGAAAATGCATTAAATATTATAATATAATATCGATCCCAGTTGTCTATCAAGTCTCTTAGTGATTAGACGTGTTTGATTTAAAAGTCGATTCACTAATTGCCGCAAAAAATACACAGTTTGTTTACCTTTTACTCATTTATTTGGTTAAGTTTTTTGGATTTCTACAAGTCGATTCATTACTTAATTTATCCTGGGAAATTATACTTAAAAATCCGACATCTGTCTGGGACGGATGTCGGGAACTTCACCTGGCGGCGGGAAGCCGCCGCGATCTTCAAATATAAGAATCGAGGATATCAGGGTTCTGGATGGCATGGAACTCGACGATTCAAATGTAAATATTAATCAAGATGGTTTTCGCGGATTTACAGAAGCCGATAAGAATAATATTGCAACAGCAAATAATTTAGACCAGCCAAACCAGTCTTTCAAACGCGATATTTCCATTAATAATCGATTTACGTCAAGAGATACAGGTCTGTACTTAATTTTTGTGGAACACGAAGTTTTGAATGTGGGAAGATTGCATCCAATGAGACTTGGTGAAAAACTGTTAGCACTTTCGGAATACGAAAAATCGATCTTAGAAATTAGTAGCGTGGGTCGTAATAGACTTAAAATTGAAGTTAATTCAGGGTTAGTTGCGAACAAATTAGTGGAAAATTCGGTATTCAAAGACAATAAACTGATAGCTTATATCCCCTCACATTTAACTGAAAAAAAAAGGTATTGTGAGATCGGTCGATACATATCTGACTGAAAATGATCTTGTTAAAGTTATAAAATCAGAGTGTTCTGTTCGTAAGGTGCAAAGAATGTTTCGAAAAGTAATAAAAGACGGAGTGATTGAAAAAATCCCCCGTCAAATGATAATTGTCACATTTGCAGGGAACAAAATTCCCCAATTTATTTATATAAATAAAGTGAGATGTCCTGTAGACACGTACGTTCATCCTGTTATGCAGTGTTACAATTGTCTTCGTTACGGTCACTCTGCATCTCAATGTAAAGGAAAAAAGAAATGCCGAAACTGCGGCAAAGAAAATGATAACGAATGCACTCAATGTGATAACTTCTGCATTTTTTGTAACTAACTCGACAAATCGAGATTGTTCAGAGTATAAAAAAAAAACGAAGTAAGGAAGGAATGGCACACCTTAATATTTCTTTCAAAGAGGCCGAAAAAGTTATTGACAATCCTGCCTACACTAGTATTGTTCAAAAAAACAGATTTGCTCCGTTACTGTCATCCACTACTGAATTCCCTTCATTAGTTTCCAGGCCAAATACCTATTCCAATATTGCTCAAAGCTCATCAAAACATTTGCCTTCCATTGCAAATATTTCAAATACTGCAGCTTCTACTAGAAAAAAACGAAAAATACACCCATCGTCTCCTACGCTTATTACCGCTCCAAGCGAATTTAGCTTTTGTGCTAGCCCCGTATTCCAGTTCGGAAACTATAATAAAAATGTATCTAAAAATAACGATGAACATCTTAAAAATGAATTCGCTACTACTTTGAAGGATTCAATCAATAATTTCTTTTCAGACATTCCTGCTCGAAACCCTGCGATTAATAGTTCAGTTCCCTCTATACAAGATGTAGAAAATATAATTAACAGCGTGATTAAACATTTCTTTACCTGATATGGCCGGTTTAAAAATTGTCCAGTGGAACGCTAGATCAGCGTACTCTAATAAAAACTCTATTACGCAACTTTTTACAGGAGAACACTTTGATATAGCTCTTATTTCGGAAACTTGGTACAAACCTAAGTATGAAATATCCTTACAGGGATTTAATATTGTTAGAAAAGATAGACGTAATAAACGAGGTGGAGGTGTTAGCATAATTATCTCTAATAATATTAAATACAATAATATAGTATTCAACCAAACATTTAATAAAAATATTGAAGTTTGTGGCATTGATATTGATGTTAATGGCACCAAAATATCTGTGGTTAGTATTTATCGTCCAGGTAGCATTGCAGTCACAGTGAACGACTATGTTTCTCTTTTTCAACAAATTCCGTATAATTTTATTATTGGTGGCGACTTTAACGCCCATCATGGAGCCTGGGGCTCTATAAACAATGATCATAGCGGTAACATACTCATGGAAGCTTTAGAATACTTCGACAACTTTATCATTGCAAATGACGGATCTCCTACCAGAGTATCGCCCCTGGCTCTCCTCCATCATGTGTTGATCTTACCCTCATTTCGTCCAACTTTAGCTCACAATTCTCTTGGTCTGTTAAAGCAGATACGTATGGCTCTGACCATTATGCTTTCACATTTGTGTTACAACAACTCAGAATTGATAATATTAATATTACCCCCCTTCATAAATGGTCTCTGCGAGAAGCTGATTGGGCATTGTTTCAAACAAAAATTGATAAAGATTTCTCCGAGATTCCGCTTTTCAACAATACTAACGAAATGATTAACTTTATCACCAATTCAATGACATCCTCGGCGGATTCAGCTCTTAAAAAAACCTACCCCTTCTCTCCTAAAAAGGCTCCTCATCCCCCTTGGTGGGATGAGGAATGTCAAGTTAGTTACCCAAAGGAAGGAAGCTTACAAAACGTACAAGCGCAATATGATAACTTCAAATTATATCAATGTAAAAAAAATAGATGCGCTCTGCAAAAGAACCTTCAAATTGAAAGCCAAACAGGCTTGGGCAGACTATTGTACTCAACTCAATAGGAATTCAAATCCCTCGGAAATTTGGCGCCGGATTAATAGATTTCAAAAGAAGAAAAATGATATCCAACCATTTGAAGAAAATGAGGCGGAAATACTTTTTCATAAATTAGCTCCAAGTTTTGTTAGTCCTTACATTCACTACACACCCACCAGTAATCATGATCATTCTCTTCTAGCCCCAGTTACACTAAGAGAGTTAGAACTTAATATCAAATCGTCAAAACTTACTGCTCCAGGCTTAGATGGCATCAATTATATGATGATTAAAAAGCTCCCTGACTCGGCGAAACACTTTCTTTGCAAAATATATAACAATATACTTTCAGGAGATACGGATTACCCCTCACTAAAACAGTGTCTAATTATTCCTATTCCTAAGGTCAGTGACAACAAAGCTCTGCGACCCATTTCTCTAATGTCTTGTGTATTAAAAACTTTGGAAAGAATTATCAAACTCAGATTAGAATGGTGGTTAAAAAATAATAACATCCTCCCCCAATCCCAGTTTGGTTTTCGGCGAGGTAAAGGTACTCTCGACTGTGCAGCCAATCTTGCAACGGAAATTCAGTTGGCTTTTTCAGAAAACCATTATTCAGCTGCCTTATTTTTAGATATCTCTAGTGCTTATGAAAGCGTGCTGTTGGATTGTTTATATGAAAAGTTAACATACATCCATATACCACCACAATTTGCATTTGTTCTTATTAATATGTTCCTCAGACGACAGATCTTTATAAAATGCAATACAAATACTCTAGGTCCTAGAGAGGTTAACTCGGGTCTGCCACAGGGGTCGGTGTTGAGCCCGCTTCTATTTAATATCTATACCCTCGATGTTCACAACCTTGGTATGAACGCAAGAATTTTACAATATGCTGACGATTTTTCTATATACACTACTCATAAAAACTACTCTCAATGTGTTAGTAATCTTAAGTATATAGTGCATTGCTGCTTTAAATACTTTCCTGAACAGGGATTTGAAATATCACCTCATAAATCTGCTATTGTATTTTTTACCAGACACCAATTGCCAGAACTTAATAGCCTTATAATTCAAAATCACACTATACCTGTTTGCAAAACATACACATATTTGGGTATCACATTTGATTGCAAACTGACCTGGTCCGATCACATATCAAGATGCATTAAGAAAAGTGAAAAAAGTCTTAATATCCCAAGAGCAATTAACAGATATCATTGGGGCGCTGACCCTAACATTAACTTGATTTTCTACCGAGCGTACACTCGATCTATCCTAGATTATGGTTGTTTCTTGTATGGATCAGCCACTAATTCCAGACTTTCACAAATAGATAGGGTACAGTTCAAGGCTCTACGCATTGTTCTTGGTGCATTTAAATCCACTCCCACAGCTGCTCTCCTTGCAGAGTGTGGCGAACCCCCCATGCAACTTCGACGACAGTTACTAGCTGAAAAATTCGTCGTTAAACAAAAACGATTTACACACAACGACCTTATTAAAAATTTAGGCATCTTAACTGCATATAGCTACACTAATAAATACTGGCACAACAGAAACTGTCCCCCTCTAGCTGATGCATTTGCAACAGTCTCAAACATCGAACTACGTGATGATTCTGGTTTGCCGTTCTTCACGGCTAAATTCGATATATGTCTTACACAACCAAATATTATTTTTCCAGAATATAATGATAACCCAGCAATTAATAACATATCTATGCAAATAGAATTAGAGAAGTTAGGTAATGTACATAAATTTTTTACAGACGGATCCAAATCTCCTACTGGAACAGGATGTGCAGTGTACAGGGAAAACACAAACGAAAGTTTGTTGTTTAAACTAAACAAAAACTCTACAATCTTTACAGCAGAGGCACTTGCTATATTTAAGGCTTTGGATTGGGCAAACAATTCACTGCTACCCTTGTCAAACTTGGCTATAATATCGGATTCGAAATCTGTTTTATCAGCTCTGGTGTACCCGGTTACCTCCATATTGTTATATTTCTATTTGATCTGAAAATTAAATTTTGATAATTATAAGCAGAATTCAATTTAATATAAAATATTTTCAATTTTCTCAACCACGGGCATATAAATTTAGAACAACCTGTATACAACAAATTGTTATATTTAATTTTAAGAAGTGGTTAGACGAAGCTTACGAAACTCGGGACAATGCGCTTAGAATAAACAAAGTGAATGGCGCGTACCATTATCGTAGTTCGCGGAAGGTTCGATCATTAGCCTATGCTAAATAAGACTCAGTTGAAATCGATAATAGGTCATTATCGTTGTTCGCGGAAGGTTCGATCATTAGCCTATGCTAAATAAGACTCAGTTGAAGTAGATAATAGGTCATTAAATTTTGTAAATAGTAGAAAGTAATTTTAGAATGGGAATTAACTATTTTTTTTTTAAATCCATTAAGCATATTTAGAAAGATTAAAAATTGGTTTTGAGGAAGACTGCGAATGAGAGTTGGTGGTGGAAGGTTGATTTGTGAATCTGGAAGGGATATTTAGAAAGTAGGGGAATGAATGACAAATATAGATCAGAATGTTTTGAGCTGTCGAGAAGAGAAGTCCAGTAGTAGACGGTAGTGTACGGAGAGTGAGAAAGCCGGTGTAGTTCCGTGAGTGTGGAGTATCTATCGTGGAACGAGAGGTAGGCCAGGTTGAGAGTAAAGAACCTCCTTGAGCCAAGAGTGTCCCGGTAGCTGATTGAAGTTTCGAAAAAGGTAGAACACAGCATCACGACAGAAGCAGGAACGAGAGCTATACGAGCTAGTTTTCAAAGGAGAACATTACTGAAAGCCAGGACGAGGTTTTGATCGCAGCCAAGGATAGCAGGAAACGGGTCTTGTGTGAAGACATTCTCAGTTCACCAGAAAAAGGTCAGTCTCATTTGTTTGGACATGAATGTATGGGTTTTTCGTATTAAATACCACATTAAAAATTGAAGAACATAATCAATAATATCAGAAAAGCTTCATAAAACTTAAATAGAATTGTTACTAATAAATCCTAATAGTTAAATGTTAATAAAAACTTTCAATTGGAAACCAAAAGGAAATAAGATTCCCATTTGTAAATGTTATGTTTAAGAATAATAAGATCTAGCAAATATTAAGCAGTGATTGCCATTTAAATAAAATAAACAATATTTTGATTATAATTGTAACCCATATGTGTGTATTATTTTACTCTTTTCTTTCCTATCCCGATTAGGAACCATTGAGAAATACTTAGAAGCCACGTAAGTAAGTAATTAATTTTATAATTCGCCCTGAGATTAAAAACATATTGATATGTGATCTGGTTAATTAATTAGATTATTATTAATACATTGATTAAATTAAATGACATATAAGAATATTATCTCATATCAATAATCAAGATCACATCAATATACAATAACTCAATAATCGTGGAAATTTTGACAACCTTAAGAGCCTTAGATTATAAACAGATAAATACATTCTTCATATGGGCCAAAGGGCATTCCTCCATAACGGGAAACGAAACAGCTGACAAACTGGCAAAAAGAGCTATCACTGATGGCAAACAAGCCCCCGAATTAACGCTACAAGACGCATTATCTATATGTAAGCAAAACTTAAGAACTAAATGGGCAGACAAATGGACAACAATTAGATCTAACAATGCATTTCAGTACTGCACGCTTTTTCCAACACTTCCTTCTACAAAGCTTGCTAAAAGAAGCCATCCCAATAGAAAAATTAACACCAAATACATTAGGTGCCTCTTTGGACACGGAGCAGTCAACTCCAAGCTTTATAAGATGAAATTGGCCACATCCCCCCTCTGTGACTGCAGTGACAGTTTTGACGACTTTAATCACTGGATTTTTCAATGCAGTCATAATTCTAATGCCACCTCTTACCTTATTACGGAACTAACTAAACTAAAAATCCCGTTTCCTCAAAATTATCTTTCCATTATGCTGGAGTGCATCCATAATCCCGAAGTAAGAGCTATTTTTTGTAACTTTTTGGGTCGTACGAGGAGACGCTTATAATTTCCTCAACTTTTAGGTCTGTATCAACCAATCCAAATTGTATTCAGTTAGGTATTAAATATATATGTATAGATTTGTAAAAACTGTATTTGTACCAAATAATTGTATTCAGTTACTGTATTTATATGTACAGATTTGTAAAAATTGTATTTGTACCAAATTGTGTTCAGTTATATGTATAGACTTTTAAATGTTATAAATTTTCGTGGCAAAACGGGTTCTTCCCAAAGCCAATAAACAAAAAAAAATAATATCGATCCATGCAACGAAGACTATCGTAACTCAAAAAACGTTACATTTGACTTACTATTATGGTATTATTATTGGGTGCTTTCGGACGACCATAGCGGCTGACTGTCAGCAGAAATCGGCTGCGTGGTTGTATCCAGCCTTGATAGGGAAAGCTTAGTAAATCTCTCATCGGCTGACTTCCAGCGGTGACGTCTGACAGCTACTGCTGGCTCAGCTGTCCAGCCGCTGTGGTCATCCGAACTCACCCATTCTTTTTAAGCTTTATTTGGTGGAAAAGTATGGTAAATCAAAAGTATGAATTTTAAGGCAACCAGTAAAGTATTTGCATGTGTATAGTAAGTTTACTGACACACACTCTTGCAAGCGAAAAGTATTCCAAATTTGAGTTAAACTGTTTGACTTACTATAGTTTCCTCTAGTTAAGACTGTAATTTTAGTTATTCCGATTAACTATAGAATAAATATTTGCTTCAATAAATCTGTTACTAGTAAGTCTAGTCTAGAATATGTATTTTTCGTACTTCCGGGCCTAAAGTGACAACTTCACTCCCTTGTGACAGGTACTAAAGTGTCACATTTAATCCCTCCGGGATTAAATATTGACGAAACTCCCGGAACGATTAAATCACAAACAAACGAATTTAAGGGATATTTTATTGAAAAATATAATTAATTAGAATGGTAATTAACGTTAATATTCAAATTAATATTGTGACAGTTCGTCATATTGACCAGTCTTTCCTGGGTTAATGCAGCAGGTAACTGACGAGTAACAGATAGGTCCTTTTCATATTGAACTGGTGTTTGTTTCGAAGATCCTGCGGAAACAGGAAGCGAGAATGAGGACTGTGGCATAACTATAGTGGACGAATCGGCGACTTGACCAAATATTTTATCTGAAATTTTTTGTTTATTTTTAATAGACGATTCAATATATCCCTCGGCCACGTTGGAGGATTTCCATCCTCCATGTCTCTTCAGCACGTCTATTGTTGCTCCCGAATCAGCTAACAAAGACGCAGATGTGCGTCTAAAACAATGTCCCGTATAAGACGTCGCATTTTCTAATTTCAAGAAAGCTGCTATTTGCCGTGGAATTGTACCAAACATGTTTTTTCCTACTACTCGCGTAGTACATTCTTTGTTGATGTATTGAACAAAAAATTTTGAATGAGTTGTCCCTGTCTTTCGCAATGCCACATATTTCCGAAATATCGCCACAAAACTGATGGCACTGTTTTCTGAATTTTTGATCACAAAATTTCGGTCAATTTTATTTTTGGTGTTTCTAATCGCAATTAGGAAGGAATCGCCCAAATCTCTCACATCGTCGATTTCTAAATCAACCAACTCTTTTCCACGACAAGCTCCCGCAACGCCCAAAATAAGTGCAACCTACAAAAAAATTGATTTCTTAAAATTTCTGAATATAAACAAATTTCCAAATTTACCTTAAGCATTAAATATTTATCATCCGGAGCCTCCCGTAAGAACTGATCTACCTGCTCAGACGTGAGAATTCTTGACTTCTTTGGCTTAAATCCCTCATTTCTTCTCTTCAAAAAAGCTAATAATTTTGGAAATTTACTTATATCAATATCTTCTCTAATGTTAATAACCGATTTCAGCATTGAGTAATGTGCCCAGAGAGTTGAGGCACAAACCGCTTTTGATTTATCATCGAAGTAGACTAACAGCGCATTTTCAGTAGGTTGTCTCACATTTTTTAAGCGGCACCACTTTTTAAAAGCATCGTACTGCTGCTCGTATAGTTTTCTAGATTTCGGTGGTAACAATTCTTCACCTACTTCGGCTGCTCTTTTATCAATATCAGATACACCTTCTTCACTCATGATACCAATAATTATCAATAACAATGTTTCTTTACAATGACACTAGTAATGACAATGTTTCTAAATTATAACTGTCACAACGCAATGTTACTATGGTAACTTATTTTAAAGACAGTTTATTAAATGAGTTGAAGAGAGAAAAAACTGATTGAAATTATTGAAATAATTAATAAAATCATACCGGAAGTACGAAAAGTATCGTATATACCTTGCGACTGAAGTACATTTAATCCTTCAGGTAAATTATGGCCCTCCCTGCGGTCGGGCCATAAACTTTACCTTCAGGATTAAATGTACTACTTCAGTCCCGCGGTATATAATGTACTATTTTCGGTAACTGTTTCGACGAAAACTATGGTAAGTCTACAAAATTTAGCAAAAAATCTGTTTTTTGTTATGTTTGATCTGTGCAATCCCTTAAAACCTTTTATACATAATATAACAGAAATTTAAATTTGTAAGACATATTTCTTCCAACGATAACGTCATTTATTGTTACTAAGTCTAGAGTAAGTATTATTTTTTCCTTAATAGGGCAGTCAATGAGAGCAAGAACAGCAAGAACCTCCGAATTCTGTCCTACTGCATGGATTTTAATGAAATTTTAGGAATAGCCTGAAAACATCTCCTTATTCAAAGTCTACCCTATGCCGATGTGTGCTTTTGTCTTGGGGGCGGTTCCCACCCCTTCTCGGGGGTGGAAAATTTTTTGGTTAAACAACTACGGAACTTGCTAGAGAACCTAATTCTAAGCAGAAACTGTTCTATAATTTTTTTTCGAAAACTTAATACTTTTTGGGTTATTCGTGGTTGAAAATGGGCTATTTTCATTGAAATATAACACCTTTTCAAACGGTTTTTTGCGAATACCTTAAAAACAATGCATCTAACTAAAAAAATTATATAAAACATTTTTGTAGCTCATAAAAAAACAAAGAGATTCGTTCCTTCTTCAATATTCTAGTTATAATACAAAAAGAGATATGGTAGGTAAAAAGAGTTTTTTTTTTGGTGCATGCTCAAATCAGTGTATTCAACTTAAAATAACAGAGAAACGGTCGATTTTAGGTGTATAATGCTACCAATACCTATTATTGTGCTTGAAAAGTCCTTTCAAATAAGCAATATTAAATGTCGATTACATTCAAACGAAGCCAGATATGTTGCAAAAAATTGATGACTAACGAATTTTAAGAAAAAAATTGAGAAGTATATTTAACCCCTTATCCACAAGAATTTAAATGCATCATTTTCCTTCTACAATGCATTTAACTACAGTGTTATTTTTATGTTCAAAAAGTTGAGCGGGATTAAAATGAATGGTTTTTGAAAAAAATAAGATCAAATTATAGAGCGCATATTTAAATTTTCTTAAAAATCTTCCTTTTTCTGCATGTAACTTGAAAATGATAAGAGATACTGTTGTAAAAAATAAAATCAAAATGTTTATCTAAAAGAAACCTACATTTTTAAATGGCATCTTTTTTTTGGAATCGCTGATCATTTTCGAGTTACATGGAGAAATAGGAAGATTTTAAAGAAAATTTAAAAATGCGCTCAATAATTTGATCTTATTTTTTTCAAAAACCATTCATTTTAAACCCGCCCAACTTTTTGAACATAAAAAGAACACTATAGTAAAATGTATTGTAGAAGGAAAACGATGCATTTAAATTCTTGTGGATGAGGGGTTAAATTTACTTCTCATTTTTTTCTTAAAATACGTTAGTCATCAAATTTTTTACAGTTTATCTTGCATAGTTTGAATGTAATCGACATTTAATATTGCTTATTTTAAAGGTATTTTCAAGCACAACAAAAGTTATTTGTAGCATTATACACCTAAAATCGACCGTTTCTCTGTTATTTCAAGTTAAATACACCGATTTGAGCATGCACCAAGACAAGTTTTTTCACTTACCATATCTCTTTTTGTGTTATAACTAGAAGATTCATAAAGGAAAGAAACTCTTTGTTATTTTATAAGCTACAAAAATGTTTTATATGGTTTTTTTACTTTATAGATGCATAGTTTTTAAAATATTCGCAAAAAACCGTTTAAATGAAAATAGCCAATTTTCAACCAGGAATAACTCAAAAAGTATTGAGTTTTCGAAAAAAAAAATATGGAACAATTTTTGCTTAGTATTAAGTTCTCTAGCAACTTCCGTAGTTATTTAAGCAAAAAACCGCTCCCAAAACAAAAGCACACATAGGCATAGGGTAGACTTTGTTTCTTGGGCTATTCCCTACTTACTGTGAAAATATCACGTAAATCGATATAGTAGGATGGAATTCGGAGCCACATACCCTCATTAACTGCCCTATAATTGCTTCGACGAAAACTATAGGAAGTCTACAAGATTTAGCAAAAAATGTGTTTTTTGTTATGTTTGATTTGTAAAATCCCTTAAAACCCTTTAAATATAATATATCAGAAATTTCAGTGTTTAAGGAGTATTTGTTCCAAAGACATCGTCATTTCTTACAGTGAACTCTGTGAAAAATTTTCAAACGCGATTATCTCAGTTCAACCAAAATTGAGTTACATGGGTCACTATTAACAATTTTTATGTTTTTTATTTCGTCTTAACATAATTGTCCTGAGTTGCTCAATCAGGACTAATCCAGGAATCCTACTAATAACATTTATAGTTCCGCCGCGAATAACTACACTTGGCGCCATTTTATTAAAACTATTTTCATCAATTTTGTTTAAAAAGTGTGAACAACAAACTTGAAGATTTTAGTTGATCCACTAAAGTTGAACAACTAAAATCGAACCCTGAGAATAGGCCTATACTGAGAATTTATTTATTTATTTATTGTTAATAAATGGGGGCAAGCCCATTGACAAAAAGTATACAATTAAGCAACATTTATAAAAATTACAAACAAATACTAAATAAAATACAAAATCATAAAATAAATATGTATATAGAATTACAATTAAATTTAACGCTTTAGAGATTGTTTAAAGGACAAGTTAAAAAAATCTGTCTCATGAGGCAACCGATTAGAATGAGCAAGAAATCTGACCAGGCCTATATTCACAGAATAATTAGTTCGACGAAAAGGAATATGAAATAGTGTATTCTCACGAAGGACACGGGAAGCAATGTGGAAACAAACCAATTGAAGCAGTTCAGGTGAATGTATAATTCCGTTAACCAATTTAAAAATGAAGATGAGATCGAAATTAACTCGTCTAGTAGACAGAGGATCAAGTTCTAAGTATCTCATCATATCAGAATATGAATAAGGTCTGTGTAATTTAAAGGCACAGTGCATAAAGAACCGTCTTTGTACTCTCTCCAACTTTTGAACAGAGGATTGGACAAAAGGAGACCAGATTATAGTGGAATTTTCAAGTTGAGATCGGACCAGAGAACAGTATAAAATTCTCAGCGAAGAAATGTTATGAAAATCCCTTGTATGCCTCTTAATAAACCCTAGCTGCCTAAGTCCCTTATTACAAATAAAATCAATATGCAAATTAAAGGATAAGTCTCTCTGAAAAATGACACAAGATCCTTGACGCTAGTGACTCTCTCAATCAAAAAACCATCCAAATTGTAATCAAAATCTACCATTTCCACTGATCGATGAAACTGGATAACCTGACACTTGTCACGATTAATGACTAATGTGTTATTTTATTATCACACCAATTCGCAAATAAGTCGAGAGATTTCTGTAGCCTAGCACAATCAAAGTAATCCCGAACAGAACAAAACAACTTTATGTCATCGGCATATGCGAACACTTCGCAGTCAGTCAATGATTTAATAGCATCGTCAATAAAATTAAATGTATCAAAGACAAAAGCTCTAATTTTAACCAGTAGCTATAAGTAGAACAAAATCAATATAAATAACATTAATTTATCCATAAATGGTGAAAAGATTGAAATAACAACAACTATTAAATATTTACGATTTCAACTTCATAACACTCTTTCATTGGAAGATCATTTTGTTTATATACACAAAAAATCAGCAAGAAATTATACTATTTTACAAGAATAGCAAAAAATTTATCTTTAGAAACTAGACTTACTGTATATAATTCAATAATCCAACCTTATTTTGATTATTGTGCATCAGTCTTATATTTGTTCAACCTAAATAAAATGGGGCAACTTCAAAAATTACAAAATCGTGGTATGCATATAATATTAAGAATGGGCCGATTGACACCAATAAATTTAATGCTGAATACATTGAACTGGTTTTCGGTATATCAAAGATTTCAATATTTTGCATTGATTTTGGTTTATAAAATTAAAAACAATATAGCTCCCGATTATTTTCAGCAATTTATTAATTTACACACATACACGATACTCGAAATAAAAATAACATATACTTCTCTAAAATGAATTAGAGCAGCTCAATGAATTCATTAATATTTAGAGGTTTCAGAGAATTTGATGAATTGCATAACGAATTAAAAGACTTGTAGGACAGTTAAAAGTTTTAAAGATAAATTAAAGGTTTTCCTTAAAAATTTAAAGTAGTATTTGAATTGGCAGAGGATGTGCACAATAATTTTTGTTTATTTTTATTGACTTTTATTGGTTGGTGAACTTGTTAATTTGATTATAATTCGTTATTAATTTTGATTATAATTTGTTATTAATTTTAACCTCCCCAGTCCATAGGTCCAGCCAGCTGGACAATGTTTACTAATTTATTACACGGTGACTATTCGGGTTGGGCATCGCTGCATCCTATATTGCAGCATATTGGACTTCCTATTTATCAGTCAAATTTACTCATTTGAAAAATTCGACAACAGCGCCTACCTCGGTGTAGTTTGTTGTTACATGTGGTGAAACTTTTTAAGATATGATGTTTTTTTGTACTTTAAAGTATTGATTGTTTTTAATGTAGGTTACTTGATGATTTGATGTATTTGTGGTAAATATATATTTGAAAATAATTAGAACTGGGCACGTTAGCGGTCGTCTAAACTTTTTGTCCAGCATTTTGGATATTGGGACTCAGTTAGCCAAATATGTTACCATACTCACTTTTTTTAAGTTTAGTTACATATAGTAAAAGGATATTGATGGAAAGCGCATTGGAGGCAATTTTGCCAGATAACGATTTTTTCTTCAGTGAAGATAGCGATAATGATCAAAAGAAATTGTTTTACAGGAATTTAAGCTGTATGTTGGAAGGTCACTAGCTCTAGGTGGTAAGCCTGCAAGTGGGAGACAAGCTAGTGCATCTACTTCAAGAAAACCGAAGACATCTGAAGATGAAGTGCCCATAATTCCTGTAAAAAGATCTACAATTTTCCAGTTACCGCCTATAGATGTAAGAAAAACCAGTAATGACCATTTGTCAATATGCTCTGTCAGCAATAGAAATTCTTATCGCGTTGCCTAAACCTCTTGAATGCACTAAGAAGGCGAGATTCTTTTGTACAAAATGCAAAATATATATGTGTATTTCTCCTGAACCAGAATGTTTTTTCAGTTTCATACTTAAATTAAACGAAAGCTAAGTCCTGATGTCCATTATGCTGGACTTGTCATATTATGTCTGTCAAATAATTTTTTTATAGTTTTTATAGATTTTCATTTATTGTTTTCACGAATGAGGAGAGAAAATAGAAAATATTTTTAAAATAATAAAAGCTTTTTTCTTAGGGCTGAAGAGATTAAGAATAAATTAAAGGTTTTTCTTGGGATAAATAGTTATGTTGAAATGACAGTGAATGTACATCATTTTCTTGTATTTTTTTTTATTATTGAATTTTTTTTTATTTATTTATTTATCAACGGGCAATCACCCAATTAAAATACAGTAAAACACAGTAAAACATTAATCACAGGAGATTTATAACCTAACCTAAAGTAAATTTAAAAATTGTAATCATACAAACTAGGAACATTAAATAAATAACAAACAGTTTTTAAGCTGTGCTATAAATTCATTTGGAAAACTGTAACAATCTAAAGCTTCCAAATATTGGTTAGCAAACCTAGGTGTTCTGGATATGAAGGAGTTGTGTCCGTAGTTAGTGCGATGGGGTCTAATGTAAAAAAGGTTGACTTAGCCTCGTTTGTCTACTGGGAACATGGAGGCTAATTTTCTCCAATAGTTGAGGACCAAAATTATTGGAGTGTAGTATATTGTAAAACATTGTGAGATCCTTATGCATGGGTCGGATTTGGAGAGAGGTTATGTTGAGAGATTTTTCTATACTAGAATAGTTAATTTCATCAACCCTCTGGTTTTGTTTAAATGCAACAAATATTAAGAACTTGTGCTGAACTCTCTCCATAGCTAGACTATGGGTGTTATAGTGTGGAGACCAAACACATGAACAGTAATCTAGGTGAGCTCTCACAAGTGAACAATACAATACTTTTATGGATGGGATATTTAGAAAGTCTTTTGCACAACGTTTGATAAACCCTAAAAGTTGAAGTGATTTTGAGACAATAGATGAGATATGGGGGATGTAGGATAAGCTGGAATCGAGCACAACACCTAGGTCTTTTATCTGAGATACAGAGTCTAAAGGACAATCCTTAATAGTATAGATATGATTTGTAGGAGTTCTATTTCAACCAAAAACCATTAAGTGATATTTTTTAACATTAAGTTCCATTCCGTTGCTACCACACCAATAGCTCAACCGATCCAAGTTAGATTCTAATTTTTGATAGTCACCATCATTCTCGATTTTCAAATATAATTTTAAATCGTCAGCAACATTAGGAAAAAAGCAAAGTGGAAACAGGAGGCAATATCAATTGTTGGCTCTCATGTTGCCCAACATATTAACCCCTCTCATGTTGCCCAAGAAGTAGTACGGCGGCCCACACTTGTTTTTTCCATTATTTTACCTTCCATGACAAGGTGAAGTATGTCATATTTTTCTGGGTGACGCATTATATATGACCAAAGTACAGTAATACCCTGAACTTGAACCTAATGACCGAGCGATAATCGTATAAGTCGAATTCGTGTATGTCAGGGTATAATTTCGTATATATGTATGTTTGGATGATATTATTACTCTTTCAAGTCTTCTTAGATATATTATCTATACATAGATTTAATACATAGTAGGTATCCAAAATTTCAAAATATACTCGTTTTTCGAGATATGTATCATGCCTGTCTTTTTGGGGTGGTTATCATTATGAAAATCTTTGAGATTTTGCACCAGTTTTCTTATTCTATCTCTGAAATAAATAATGTTAGTTGACTGATTTTGAACAACATTGAATATATATCAAATCGGTTTAGGCAAACACTTTCTTAAAAATATTTAAAAGAGTATTAAACGAGTAATCATTTAAGAAAGTTTTCAAACCGATTGCTTCACAGATCAAGATATCACATCACAACTTTCAAAATTGTCGCCTTCGATAATAAATTAAAAAAACTTTCAAAGGCTGTCCAAGAAAATCTGCTACAGTGGAAACTAACCGAGGTTTAAAATTTCATCGCGTCTAACAAACTGTTTGCATTTTTTTCGAAACAAATTGTTCTAAAACAGTAACAGTAAGAAAAGACGATATTCTTAATTTTTTTTTGAACGTATCCTGCAAAACTAAATTCATTCTGTTCCCATGACAGTGAGCAAATAAAGCTTGTGGTGCAATAGTTTTAACTTTTGCCTAGAGACCGTTCAATTCACCAGATATCACGGCAGTGCCGTCATAAGTTTGCCCTACCAATTTATTTTTGATATCAAAAAATTTTAATCTGTTCTTTAAAATACCAAAAACATATTCTGCCTTATAGCTTTTATTCACGTCTGTAAAACCTTAAAACCTCTCATAAATATTACCATATAACGTGTATGGTTTAAGCCTAAATCCGACTAAATGTTCTTATATTTCATTTGGTCGTATAAATAATCTAACAGCTAATAGATATGTTCTTAATGATGTAATCTTGGATTCAGTTACTGAGATTAAAGATTTGGGTGTATTATTGGATTGTGCATTGACATTTAGAAGCCATTATCTTAAAATTAAGGAAACAGGATTTCGCAATCTTGGTTTTGTTTATCGCAACAGTCATGATCTCTCACCTACTGTATTAAAATTACTGTACTGCTCTCTAGTGCGCTCAGGACTTGAATACTGCTCTGTTGTTTGGTCTCCATTTCATCAAGTTTACATTGATGGATTGGAGAGCGTTCAGTGGAAGTTTCTAAGATCCTTAGCTTATAAAGCACATACTAATATAAGAAATATTGAAAATTTCGTCATAGATTATTCTGGAATAATGTCTCAATTTAATATTGCTACGCTGATGAACTGCAGGTTGAGAGCTGATATGTTGTTTCTATTTAAAATTCTAAACAATGCTATCAATTGTCCATCGTTATTGGATAATGTGTACTTAAACACAATACATAGAACTCGACACACTGCACACTTTTATATTCCTTTTCATAGGACTGAGTATGCTTGTCATTTTCCGTTGTCGAGAATGTTCAGCTTATGCAATGAAATGCTACTTGATCCATTCTGTCCAAGCATCAATGTCTTCAAAAGGCAGCTTCAGAGTTTATTGATTTAAATATGTGATATTTTTCATCTTCTGTTATTGAATTTACTGTCTTATTTTACAAATTTTGTTGTTTAATTGTCTTTTATTCGTTGATTTTTGATGTTTTTTGTATATGATTTTTTACTTTTACTATTTTTTTTGTACTCGTTTGTAAATGGTTCTACCGTTGAAATAAATAAATAAATAAGTATTGGACAACAATTGAAAATTATTGTAAATGACATGATAATCAGAAGTTTCATCTACTTCTAGCGAAAAGAAAATGGTTTTCTGAATCTCAGATCCAATAACGTTACTCAAAATGTAACTAATTAATTATATTAGTTCATTCTGTACTGTTTTAGACATGCCGCTAAATATCTTAGAATCAGAAAGTACATTAGAAAATCCAAATCGTATTCCTAAAACAATTTTAATAGTTATCTATAATTATAATTATATGATGTAACGATTATACGATATTATATATCTATAAATAAATGATAATTCCTGACAAGTTAAAAAAATTACAATATCAATTAAACAACGTAAAACAGCGTGATTATTTTTTACAATTTTTGCTGATGCTTCCAAATGAAACCGGCAGATTTAAATATGCCGTACCTGCCGCTTAATGCCTAGGAGAAATATGTTTGGTTGCTCATCGACTTGTATTTTTTGTTGAGTTTTACGTGTAAATCGTCAAGCTATGGAGGAGCTGGGGCCGGCTAGCCGAACAGTCAGATGAATGGCTCGGGTTATTCTGTGTTTGAAAAGTCTCTTTATGCGCAGGGATCACTTAATGCTCGGATTGGTCGAATCCTTTTAAAAACCATGAATAAAATTTAGTCTGTATTATCTGACAGTTTTTTTTTTTATTTCACAGATACAAAAAATGACATAAACTCTAATTAAATTGAATATTAAAAAAATCTATATCTATAAATGTGAGGGTCGGCACTGCCGACCCTGACCGGCCGCCACTGGCCACTGACTATACAACATTTTTGGACTTACCTTTATTTCCAGACTCAGGTGTATATTTGTTAGGTTCATCCTTCACATCTGGGAGACGTACTTCTGTGGACAGCTGACTGGTCACGTATCTTTCGTCATATTCCTCCAATTCCTCTTTAACTTCGACTTTAACCTCCATAATTTTATTATTCAATATCTAAAGAGCAATCGAGTTTACCACACTTTACGTAGAGTCGTTGATTGGGGTATTGGACGGGAAGAGTCAGGTAGAGTACAGTAGTTCCCCTGTGCAAGTCTCTAAATTTTAGCCTCAGTGCTCAGCAGTCACAGTGTTTAGCCAAGTTTAGCTAAAAGAATTCTTTATGAATTCTTTACCAGGAGGATTTGCAAAACCCACGTTTACAACTGACAAATGAAAAGGAAAAGAGGTTAGTTATGTCATATGTCATGTCTCATGTCACCAGTGATGCCACATCACTGCCATAGAGTTATATATTAGCATAGAGAGAGTGTCATTCAGAGCGAAGTGACGACACCATCTTTTTTATTTGGATTAGTGCTGTTTCACTCTTACGCATAGTAAAGCTGCTACAGTTGTCCTCCTCTTCCGTGCCTATATTCACACTGAATGTCATCATAGATTTTCGATACAATGTGTTAGAAAGAGATGCAGCAAACCAGTCCATGAGATCTTGTCGTCAGGAAGCGCGGAAGGTAGGCTCCCTCTATGTTAATATATACCTCTATGATCACTGCATGTCACACAAAAAATGACGTTCTTCTTCATTTTCTTTTTATGGACTATGCTTTTAACAATCCACCTAGATAAATTTCTACATGTCCATCCATGATACCATGATACTAATAAAGTTATTTATAGTATCATGCATGATACTATAAATAACGTTATTTATAGTATCATGCATGATATTGATTATTGAATATTTTGGTCTTTTCACTTATCCGTCTATCAATTACTCTCTCCCATATTTTCATAGTGTGGCTAAGCAGTTTTATAGCCCTGTAGTTTGTACATTGTTGTATATCTCCTTTGTTTTTGTAGACCAGGTACCTACTCCTACTAGTATACTGCTTCTCCATTCGTCTGGCATTTGTCCAACTTCCATAATTCTATTAAATAAACCTGCCAGCCAACTTGCTCCCTATGCTCTCCATATACTTCCCCAGGAATATCATATGGTCCTACCGCTTTTTCTTTCTTTATTTTTTGAAGCGCTTGAGCCACTTCCACGTTTGTTATTTTGGTGACCATTGCTGCTACTGTCTCCGTTGACTCTACAGGCTGTCTGTTAAATTCTTCATTTAATAAGCTGTCAAAGTACTTTCTCCAACTCTTTTCGACATCCTTTTCGTGAATTAGTATTTTATTATTTTCATCTTGGATACATCTAATCTGGTTAAAATCTTTTGCTTTCTTTGCTATCTGTTTGGCTATTTTATATATCTTTGTTTCGCCTTCCTTGGTATCAAGTTGATCGTATAGGTTTGAATACGCTTCTGCTTTAGCTTTTGCTACTGCTAGTTTTGCTTCCTTTTTGGCGACCATATAGTTTTGAAGATCTGTGTCCAATCTATTTTCTTGTCACTTTTTATATAATTTTCCATTCTCTTTTATTTTTCCTTGTACTTCGTTTGACCACCACCAAGTGTCTTTATCCTCAAACTTCTTTCCTGACGTTTTCCCAAGTATTACAATAGCAGTCTCTCTAATACTGCCGTGCTAAGCCCAAAGGCGGTAACTGATTTCTTATCGAAAATGACATTTTTGTATTTCTAGGTAGGTTTCATTATATTATAATGCTTCTACAACTCCAAAGACTTTGTAAATATATTCTAGATACCCATTATAATAGTTCTACAACTCCAAGGACTTGGTAAAAATATTCTAAATACCCTGCTCTACGTAGAAATACAACAATCTCATTTTCGATAAAAAATCAGTTACCGCCTTTGGGCTTAGCACGGCAGAATACTACTGGCCCTTTTTCTCCAAATTGTATTAGGGCTTCCTTTCATGTTCCAACATATTTTCTCTACTATTATTTCCCTGAATATACCTTCTTTCTCATCTTTTAGCATCCACCACTTGATTTTTTGTGGGCTTCTCGGATATTTTGGTTTAGTTTCACTTTTTACTTCGATGTCCAGAACAAGCAGCTTATGTTGTTGGCTTACTGTCTCACCAGTGGCGGCTCGTATAACTTTAGGAAGGTAGTGCCAGAATCCGGGCAGCTGCCTAAATTTTTTGTGGCGGTTTTACGATATGGTCAAAAAGGATATAAAATATAAATAAAAAAAAAATATCGATTCTTATCTACCTGTTCATTATGTTTAATTAGAGTAAGTATCACGATAAGCTGAATTTAATTGGGTTTTTATATTTAACTTACCAAGCATTGAAAAGCTAAAAACGTTATTCATGTGCACTTTAGATTTTTCATGGGATTTCAATTTCTCCCATATATGTACAAGATCATCGGTGCCTTTGTTTGACCAAGTCTCGTCACCTCCAAACAAAACGCATACAAAACAGAAGAGTTTATTAGTTTGTTCGCAACCACACAACCAGCTATTTTTATCATAAATAATTTTATTAAACTTACTACAGCGAAGTTTTTGTCCATTTCCACTTTGTTTTTCAATTTTTAAATCGGGTAAAGGCCGACCGAGTTCTTTAATTTGTAGTTTTTTTTCTAACGAAAAACCACCAAAAGAGTTTTTTAATATACTAATTTGATTCATTGTCAATAAATAAATTAAACGTAGAAAATAATCAAAATATTATTTTTATACCTACGACACCCACGATCACAACGCACTAACTAATAATTACAAATTAAAAAATATAGTAGAGTATAAACACAAATATACAATACAGTAGTAGACAATAAACACAATAGCGTCAAGCGAACGCGTAAAGAAACTAGAAATATGTAGATCTAAAACACTGTATCTTAAGATCCACTAACTTCCTTTTCGAGATTTCGAGCCTGGCACGGAGACTCCAATTTAAACGTATGTTAAAAGTGCAATACCGCTCTCTCTCTCTGTCACTTACACAGGATGCTCATACAATCTTTCTCTTTTCTCACGAGCCACTATGCCGTTCGGCACTGGGATTTTTATGATTTTCATCCTTTATCCGGTCAGCTGTGGGTGGCCAGAGTCGGTAGATTTGCATTGCGCTACACAGTTGCCAGATTTGATATAATTTATAAAAATAAAGAGAAATATTCACAAAAAAATAAACAGGCATTAAAATGTTTTTAAGATAAAAAATATGTTTCTGCATAGTTAGCAAGGTAGTGCCATGGCTCTATGGCACTACCTCACGGGCCGCCACTGTGTCTCACTAACTATGACCTAATGGTAAGAACAGCACAAGTGGGTCGCGGTGGAGGTGTCGGTCGTGGTCGATATCCATGTAAAACAAACATATTGTAATGAATGGAAGCGAACAGAGCAGGTAAGTTGCGGTGAAGGTTTAACGCGATGCCATCCAGGAGGTTTACATCGATGCTTTTGAAAATAAAATATAAATAAAATAAAATAACAAGAAACAATATAATAACAAAACTTGCCGGAACAACTTGGGGTGCTTCTGCAGATACTCTTCGGACCTCTGCTCTAGCTTTGGTTTTTTCAGTGGCAGAATATTGTGCACCAGTATGGTTAAATAGTGCACATACAAACAAAATCGATGTCCAACTTAATCAAACCATGAGAATAATCACTAGAACAATAAAATCAACCCCAGTGAGATGGCTGCCTACTTTGAGCAATATTGCTCCACCAGATCTACGCCGTACAGCAGCATTAGTGAGAGAGTATCAGAAAATTGTAGCCAACATACAATTACCAATCCATCAAGACATACCAGACATCTCAAAAGAGCACCAGCGACTGAGGTCTAGAAATCCTCCAATCAGATCTGCCCGAACAATTGGTGATTCCTATGATATACAAAGGCAATGGTCCACAAGATGGATGCCAACAATAGCAGCAGACTATATTCAGATATCCACCCCAACCCAGGGTTTCATCGGATCGGGTCTGCCCCGGTCCACCTGGGCGAGGCTTAATCGCATACGTACCGGACATGGTAAATGTGCTGATTCTCTGTTCAAATGGGGTCGTGCGGAAAGTCCACAATGCGACTGTGTATCGCCTAGACAGACCATAAGTAATTGTTTCAGATTGCCTAAATCGTGCCTACCGTGGAAACCTCCAGGACTTTGTGGAATGCTCCCCAGAAGCAATTGAATCGCTATGCAAATTGGACATTAATATTTAGATTCATTCATTATATTTTAGTGTTTAAATAATATATATTATATTTGTGTATTTATCGTACTGTGAAAGTCCATACGCTAAATAAATAAAATAAAATGAGTTTGTTTTACATGGATGTCTACTGCGCGGCCTACAAGGATGCTTCCCTGTGATTGATCCGTTCGAAGCCAAGTTGTCATTACCTGCGCTATCTGAGTTGATACTTTTTATATAATCCCTTTTTTGTATTCAGTTTATTTATGAATTTCTAAAGTAATTAAATTCAGTAAATTTTTGAAATATGAAGGAGGATCTGATTATATACGGCTGACATTTCAACACTATCATCACTTGAGTGACACAACATCGCAAAAGCACAGTCTTTTTGTCATTCAAATTTCATTAAACTACTTCACTTGATAGTGGTTCTAGCTCGACTGACAGCGCAGGTGACCTCCTTCACTCCTTGCTATGTGCTGTCGACATCGACCGCGACTTAACTAGTAGCATCCACCGCGACCTACACCTCCACCTGGACCCACTTGTTCTGTTCTTACCTTTACAGCCCTTGCAACCCCACTTTGCAATGTAGCAATAAAATAATTACTATACATATTTACTAGACAGTTCAGACTGGAACCAGTGACCTCATGAAGGTTAAAACACTTTTAAGTCCGCCGACACGGCTCCCGTGTTTACACTGTTATCAATCAGGTGCTACCGACACGGCTACCGTGTTTACATTTCCAACAATTTTCCAATGACTATATAAATCGGCAGATATCTGATATTGGCCCGGAGATGAAAGTGTTAATGAAATAAACTTATATTCCATGAAAATATATTCTTTATTTTTAGATCCATTTTAAGAACCAAGAAAAATAAACATATTTAGAAATAACAATTTCTATTAACAGTCAACATAAAATTCTGGTTTTAAAATAAATTTCTACAAATTGGACAAGAACTCTTGTAGCTCGTTCGGAACCACTTGTACAAGCAAGCAGAATGGAATTTCTTCTTGCAAGTCTGGCATGATAACTTTGGTAGTTGGTACGTTCCTTGGTGCAAAACAGCAAAACAGATATAGCATTCCTCCACGCCATCAAACTTCTTTTCTAAATTGTTATTCCACAAAGAGAGACCATTCCATATTTTTCCATTCTAAAAATTAAAACAGTAATGAAAGTTTATAAATTTCAATTTAACCATGTTTATTCAACAAGATTCAGAGACAATCACTTAATGCTTCCACAACATCGTTCTGTTTTGTTGGAAGGTAGCACACATTATGCAGCCATAAGTTTCTTTAACAAATTGCCAATAGATATACGAATGAATTTACATCAGCCAAACTTTCGGAGGTGTGTACATCAATACATTTGTGAGCTAGAGCCATATTCTAAAATTAACTTTTAAGTATGTTTTATCGTATTTATTAATTTATATACTTTTAAGATGTATGTCTGTAACTTTGACTTGTCTCATACATGTACTTTGTATAATGTCGCATGTGATCAATAAATTTGACTTGACTTGACTTAGCAGAGAGCCGTGGTAAAAATATCTTACAGATTTTAAATGTAAAAGATATGTACCTGATGTATTACACATTTCTTAAATTGTAACAGCCATTGTTTAATACTGGATCCAGCAATCTGTTTTTTACATTGAAGTGTCAGTCCACCAAGAGGGTAGTTTTGAGGTAAACTTATAACTAAATCTTCTTGTATCTCGTCTACAGTATATATTGCTGTGATTTCTCTTGCCACGTGCGATACTTTAAGCTGGAAAGTAAAACAAAGTTATATTAATAATGTACCGTGTTATTTTTCAATTAGACAAAGGGTACAATTCGCTGTGAGCCGATAAGTAGAGGGGGTTAAAGAATAATTTTTGCAAAAAACTGTTGTTTTACTGGTTAGGCCCGGATCTTATTGATAGAACAAGTTATGTGCTTACCACCATATTTTTAAATTTGCTCTGATATGTCATTACATCGTTCAACTCTTGTGTAATAAGACGAGGAGATACGTATATTTGAGTTACTTTCTCCACCACTTGCGCTAATTTGCTATCCAAAGTTGTCCACCATTGTCGGACTAATGCCGGTAGTTGTGCTAGAGCAGATGAATAAAGCCAGCATACTAGTTGTTCAATCTTCTCGCTGTCACAAGCATCTAAAAAAGAAATGTTAAGAATAGAGTTTCATCATGGTGTAGAAGATCGAGTAGCAAGAGATAATTTAAAAACAGAGCCTTAGCTATTATTTACAAAGCAATGGACAAGCGGAGAAGAAAGGAGATTAAAAATACATGAAAACAATATTTAATAACTAGGTACCTAGGGGTGGAAAAACTAGAGCAAAAACAGGATTATTTCGGAAGAAATAAGAAGTCCCAGATGTAAACAATAAATCTAAAACTTCGTGTGGAACAAATTTCTGAGTACATCCTTAATATCTGTCTTTTACAATTTTTTTTTGTTTTTCCTTTTAAAAGAAACGTCCTGCCGTTTTTTTTTCAATACCGTTTTCATGATTTAATTTAATTTAATATTTCCCGAGATATTCAATTTGTTTATAAGCCAGAAAATTGTTTATAATTTTAAAATATTTCTGAGGCCGCTTAAATAGTCCAATTTCAATTTTGTAAAGTACATAGATAGGTACAGTGCCAGCAAAAAAAATCTTTACATTGCCAAATAAATCACCAAATTTGAAGACAATTTGCATGCGTTCTGTCTGCGCTTGGAGAAGAGGGTAGGGGAGGGGGGATAGCGTCCTTGCGACGGCAATTATCTGTAGTTTATGGACCACTTGGCTTATTTAGGGTATTCTGCGCGTTTGCACTGTAAACAGTTGCCTTTTTGTCGGTAGTCAGTGTTAGACTTCTTCTCATTTACCGCGTAAAGTTTGAGATCGTCAAATTCTAAATTGAACTGACAAATATGGCTCAAAAGAGATTCACAAAAGAGGAGAAGGTTCGTGCTTTAACATTACTGGAGAAATTTGACTCTGTAATTACCGTAGCACGTGATATTGGTGCTTCAAGAGGGGCTTTTATCAACTGAAACGTTCAGCTGCAACGTTTCAGTTGATAAATAGCCCTTCTTGAAGCACCAATATCACGTGCTACGGTAATTACAGAGTCTCCTCTCTCCATTGTGTTAAAGCACGTACCTTCTCCTCTTTTGTGAGTCTCTTTCGACCAATATTTGTCAGTTCAATTTAGAATTTGACGATCTCAAACTTTACGCGGTAAATGAGAAGAAGTTTAACACTGACTACCCACACAAAGTTAACTGTTTACAGTACAAACGCGCAGAATACCCTAAATAAGCCAAGCGGTCCGTAAACTACAGATAATTGCCGTCGCAAGTACGCTATCCCCCTCCCCTACCCTCCCCTCCAAGCGCAGACAGAACGCATGCAAATTGTCTTCAAATTTGGTGATTTATTTGGCAATGTAAAGATTTTTTTGCCGGCACTGTACACTGTCTTTTTATACAAAAATCATAGTTATTCTAATGTATCATAATTATTGTGGTTATTGTAGCGACCGTAAATTTTTAATTAACAATTCAATTGTTGCTAAACTGTTCATTCAATTTCCATCGGCTTCTGGAATTATAATCTATACGAAAAGAACTTTCATGTTACCAAGTTATTTAATTATTAATAAACAATTACTTTTATCTCTATGTAGAATTTAATTACGGTGAATTTTTATTTGGGTGTTTTTGGTGTAAAGTTAAAAACTTTGGAGTTATAGAGCAAAAATTAAAAAAAAACACGATTTTTGGCCGCCATTTTGTTTATAAAAAAAGTAGCACACTATCTGCGGACTTTGCATACCTATATTATTAATATATACAATTACAAGATTCGATTCCAGCAATAAAATTGCTGGTAAATACATACATACATACATAATCGGTTGCCTCTTTTACCATATTAGGTGTCGAGGATTCCTCCTTTATATAATACTCTCTGCAAATTTACGCCACTTCTTCCTATCTGCTGCTAAAACTTTTGCTTCTTGCCACGATGTTCCTCTTTTCTTGAGTATTTCGTTTACACTAGTGTTCCAGCTTTTCCTTGGTCTGCCCCTCCTGCTTTTACCCACTGCTTTGGCCTCCCATGTCATTTTCACTTGTCTCTCACCACTCATTCTTATCATGTGTCCAGCCCATTTTAACTTCTTTTCTTCAACTTTTTCGTTGAGCGATTTTACCTGTAATTCATGTCTTATATCTTCGTTTCTTCTTTTGTCTAATCTTCTTGCTCCCACCACTTTTCTTAAGTATCTCATTTCTGTAGCTTGTAATCTTTTTCTTTGTCTGTCATTAAGTACCCAGTTTTCTGCCCCATATATTGTAATTGGCATATATACAGTTTTATATACTGTCATTTTGGTTTTCCTCGATATTTCTTTTTTGTTTAGGAAATTTTTATACAGTGAATAATAAGTTCTCGTAGCCAATTTTATTCTGTTTCCAATTTCATCTTCTTGTGTACCTTTGTTGTTTAACATTATTCCCAAATACTTAAAGAGGTCTACTTGCTCGATTTTTTGCCCTTCGATTTCAATATTTACAGTTGCTTCTTTGTTGGCTATTGTCATTACTTTAGTTTTCTCCATATTTATTATTAAGTTGTAGTTTTTTAGTTCTTCAGCCCAGATTCTAATGTTATCTGCGAGAGCCTTTTCAGTTCTTGCAACTAATACAATGTCATCAGCAAATGCACAGGCTTCAATTTTTATTTGTTGCAAATTTCTATACCCTATAGCGCATTTTTTAGTTTTTTTCCAACACTTTTTAATAACTTCATCCATAACGGAAATAAATAACAGTGGGCTCAACACTCCACCTTGTCTAACCCCGTCGTTATTAGAAAATTCGCCGGAGATTAAGTTACTTGTCCTGACCTGGTTTTTTGTGTTGACATACAAACTCTTTATTACACTTACAAGTTCTTCATCTACTTCCTTGTTTTTCAGGCTTTGCCATATTCCTTCTCTATTGACCATGTCAAACGCCTTTTTCATATCTAAAAACGCCAGGTACAGTGTATCGTTTTTTAACAGTGTTTTTTCAGTAATTTGCTGTAGTGTGAATATATGATCTTGTACGCTGTGTGATGGTCTAAATCCACTTTGTATATCCGCCAGTCGAGGCTCAACTATTTCTCGTAGTTTCTTTTCTAGGATAATTTCGTAGATTTTCAACGCTGAGCAGAGAAGTGATATACCCCTATAATTACTGCACTCTTTCGTGTCTCCCTTTTTGTGTATAGGCAGTATTATTGAAATGTTCCAATCCTCTGGGATTTTTTTGTTTGTCCATGCTAAATTTAGTAGGTCATGTAATTCTTGTTTACCCTGTTGTCCAAGATATTTCAATAATTCAGCATCTATTCCGTCGATCCCTGCTGCTTTACCAACTTTTAGTTTTTCTAGTGCATCTTCAACTTCTTCCATCTTTATTTTAGTTTCATAAACGTCTTCTTGCCCTCCTTCAGGTGTTTCGTCTGTTATCTGTGTGCGATTCTCTGCTGTTGTATTTTCATTGTTTAAAAGTTCCTTGAAATAGTTCCGCAATTTTGAGTGCTCTGATATTTCATCCGAATTTCGGAAATATCGAGAATTAGAAATTGTAGGAGTGAACTGTGAGCAAATAATATACTACAACAAAGTGCTGAGAGTGTTAGTGACACAATAGGACTAATAATATTCGAGGTAGGCTGAAATCAAAATAACGTGGCGTCTTATCTGTTGGTAGCGATTTATCTATCCGCAAGGTTGAATTGTAGATGATCGTTGGCGCTAGCAGATAGGCAACACAGATTACACATTCCATAGGCGTATCAGAGGAATACGGAATGGATGAAATGAGCGGGATGGTTAAAGAAGTAACAAACGGAATGAGAGAGATAGCAAATGAAATGAAAGAAATGAGAACTGAGCGTAAAGAATTAATAAAAATTGTCAAAGATTTAACAAGTGAATGGAAGCAGAGTTTGGAAGAAGTAAAAGAGATTAGAAGAGAAAATGAAGTAATGAAAACTAAAATCAGGGTGCTAGAATATAAACTTGAAGCTATGGAAAAGAAAGAACGTCGAAATAACATTATTATCACCGGATTTGAAACTGCAGGAGATACTATAGAGCTAAAAGAAGATATAGAGAATCAGTTGCAAACTTTTCTTGGAACAAAGTGTGAGATAAAAGAGATAACGAAACTGAATAAGAGAATGTGCAAGTTAGAATTGAGTACATATGGTGATAAAGCAGACATAATGAAAAATAAGAACAAGTTAAGACATATTAAAGGAAGAAAACTTTTTATTGATGATGACTATACGATCCAAGAAAGAAAGATTCAAAAACAACTAAGAGAATATGCAAATGAACAGAGGCAAAAAGGTAATGTTGTAAAAGTTAAATACCAGAAGATCATTATAAATGATGAAATATGGAAATGGAATATGGAAACTGGCACAATTGAAAAAGAGAGCAACAGAGCTAATCCAAAAAACTAATAAAAGCAGAGGCGGACAAAACGATGACAAATTCGGCAATGAAAACGGAAAAAGAAATGGAACTGAAAGTTATAGATAAGAAAGGAGAGGTATGGAGAACAGCGACATGGAATGTTAGAGGAATAAGTGGAAAAGAGTTAGAATTAGTAGAGACCCTTAGCAACACAAACTATGCTGCAATAGCCATCACTGAGACAAAAAAAAAGGGAGCTGGGACACAAATAATAGGAGATGGAAATCTATTAATATACAGTGGTGTAAAGGAAACTGAATGGGCCAGAGCAGGAGTAGCCTGTTTGATACCCAAAGATAAAGTAAAAAGTATAAGAAATTGGGAGTTCATCAATGAGAGACTATTGAAAGTATCAATGAATTGTAGTAAAAGCGATATTATAACTTTGATTGTAATATACGCACCTGGAGAAAGTGACAAAGCAAACGACAAAAAATCAATTTTGGGAACAACTACAGCAGACAGTAGAAGATTATGAGGGAACACTCATAATATTGGGAGACTTCAATGCTAGAGTGGGAAACGAAAACATGAAATGGCAAGGAGCTATAGGTAGGCACGGAGAACACACAATTAATAAAAACGGGAAAAGATTGCTAGAGTTTTGTATAGATAATGATTTAGTTATAGCCAACACTTTCTTTGCTGGTAAATAACTTTTCCGAAAAATGGCCCATTCTCCTATAATCTGCCCAGACTATAATAGGCTATTGATTATGTACTATTGGGACCGTGCAAGTTCGGCAAAGCGACCTCTATTTCTACGCTCTGTACTTTTATTCGCACTTTTAATTATATTGGCCAATTATATTAGTCCTGGTTGCTGGATAATTGTCAAGGCCATAGTCCAAAAAAATAATAAGAAGAAAAAATAAGATGCAGGTTATGCTATGCAAACGTAAACAATTGTATGTAGTAAATAAAATTAGTTATTAAAATGCAGTACTACAAGCAAAATACAATTAATTAAATTTACCTTTATATAATAATTGCATATCATATCAATATTGTGGAGCAATATATAATTTTTCTGCTTCGATGACAGAAGGTATGAAATATACGTCAATTTGACAATTTCAATTGACAATATGAATTATTTAAGATAGTTGAAATATTCTCCGCGACTCGCGCACGGTCGTTTCTCGTTTCCCTTCCAAGTACTTGCACACCGCGAATAGAAAGGAACTACAACGTTAACGGGGTTTTATTATTTCATATGGTCAATGAATCTCTATATATGAAAAAACCGCGGAGTGCTACCATTTAAAGGGGTGCGTTTTTGAGAAATGGGTGAATTAGTCCCCGGGCACAGGTTACATTAGGGTGAATTCTATGCACTTTTGGTATAAACACGTCTACATAAAAATTGTTCCTGGGTAAATTTTCCTATCTAAATATAACTTTTTAAAGTCACAGATAATTTTTTTTTAGAAAAATATATTCAAAAGAGGAAGCACAAAGAAACCCAAAAGAAAGAAATTTTGTTTTTTGTCCCATAACTTTTGTCCACGGAGATATAGGTACAGACATTGCTTCAGAGAAAAAAAAAACTTACATATTTTCTCTTTAAAATGATGTTTGGTAGAGGTCATTGGGATTTAAAGTTTTCGAAATATGATTTTTCAAAATTCGCCACTCACAGCAATTTTGGGCAATTTCCCTTGTTATTTCGCAAATATTGTTCTGTAACTTTTTTCTACGCAACTTTAGGCATATGCAATGGTACAAGTAAGAAGAATAGAAATCAATTACGTTTAAAATGTTCTACTGTATAATGTTGTACGACTTCTTTTAAAGAGGTTATCTTTTTCAAAATTTTATACTTTTAACGAGTTTCTATATTTGTTACGATTATTTTTTAAATTTTCCAATATAACTTTTTTTTCTACATTTAGGTATATTTTATATAATAAAAAAGAAAGTTTATTCTGTTTAATTTAAAATGGTGTATTATAAAAAATTCTAGGATTATTTTTGAATAAGATATGCTTTTTCAAAATGTAATAAGTACTTCGGTACGCAGTAATAAGTATGCAACGGTTCTTGATTTTAGGATTATTTTTTCAATTTCTCATTATAACTTTTTTATGCGATTGTGTGTTATGATTGAATCTTATTTTTTATAGGTAATACTTTGGATCCACTTGACTCGGCCGGGCAAACTTCAAAATATGGAATAATTCCAATATTTACTATCAAAGCTCCTGCACCACAAGCTTTGCTTGAAAAAATTAGCATGTAAATGTACCAAAGGATGTACAAAAAACTGCGGTTGTAGGAAGATAGGAATTAGTTGTTCAATATTCTGCAAAGGGTGCATGTGCATGGGTACTAATTGTGGGAACTCCAAGATAACTGAGGTGTCAGAGGAAGATAATGAAGCTAATGCTAACGAAGAGATGGACCTTTAGTCCAGAAAGCCACTGCGCATCCGCTAGGAAAAATATTCTAATTCGGATTTTTTGCACAACCTTACTCAAAAAGGACCCCTTTTAACAAATTTGCATGTTGCCAGGACCAAAAGTTGGTCAAAAATTTTTTAAACGTTTTTTTTTTTGTTTTTTTCTTAATATTATTTTTTTGGCATGGAACAAATTTTTTTTAGGTTTTTTGGATTATTCCAAACAGAAAAGCTCTTTAGTGACTTTTCTCTAAAGTTGATAGTTTTTGACATATAAGCGATTAAAAATTGAAAAATTGCAAAATCGGCCATTTTTAACCCTCAAAAACTATGTGAAAAACTGAAAATTTGAATGTTGCCAAGGTAGGCAGATATTCCTTAAACATCGATTGATGAAATCACGAAGAGTTTTTTGCAATAGAATATCAAAAACCCCTTTGTTTTTTAATTGCCAATCAAGTGTGCGCGACACTATTTTCCACTGTTGCATGTGTATGCAGTATGGTGCCAATGAAAGGAGTAAATTCGTTATTTCGTAAACCGGCGACTTTAAGGAAAATCCCGAAAAAGGTCGATTTTTATTTTTAAGTTATGATATTGTAACATATATGGTATACTAGTGACGTCATCCATCTGGGCGTGATGACGTAATCAATGATTTTTTAAATGAGAATAGTGGTCGTGTGCTAGCTCATTTGAAGGGTTCTTCAATTCTCTATTCAGTAATATAAATATTTACATAATTATTTATACAGGGTGTCCAAAAATTTAATTTTTTTGTCAATTTGCCAAATGATTTAATTTAATAAAAATTTTTTGTACACCCTGTATAAATAATTATGTAGATGTTTATATTACTGAATATAGAATTGAAGAACCTTTCAAATGAGCCAGCACACGACCCATATTCTCATTTAAAAAAATCATCGATTACGTCATAACGCCCATATGGATGACGTCACTAGTATACCATATATGTCACAATATCATAACTTAAAAACAAAAATCGACCTGTTTCGGGATTTTTGCTTAAAGTCGCCGGTTTACGAAAAAACGAATTTATTCCTTTCATTTGCACCATACTGCATAAAAGAAAAGTCACTAAAGGGATTTTCTGTTTGGAATGATCCAAAAAACCTAAAAAAATTTTGTTCTATGCAAAAAAAATAATTTTAGGAAAAAAACAAAAAAAAACGTTTAAAAAATTTTTGACCAACTTTTGGTCCTGGCAACATGCAAATTTGTTAAAAGGGGTCCTTTTTGAGTAAGATTGTGCAAAAAATCCGAATTAGAATATCTTTCCTAGCGGATGCGCAGTGGCTTTCTGGACTACTTGATTTTGAAAATTTTTTAAATGTCAACGTTTAAATAATTTTTACTAAAGTGATGTTTTCTAAGACTAATGTTTATGTAATTTTTGTAAAAGAAATAATTTTAAATAATACAGGTAAAAAAATATCAAAGAATCACTTCATCATTCTCTTTGCCTTATCCCTATGCGGGGTCGGCTTCCCTAATTGCATTTCTCCACACAATTCTATCTTGGGTCATATCAATGTTAATCCCCTTTACCAACATATCCTGCCTTATCGCCTCCCCCCAGGTCTTTTTTGGTCTTCCTCTCCTACTCCTTCCAGGAATCTGCACTTCAGCTATTCTTCGTATTGAGTGATTAACGTCTCGACGTTGAACATGACCAAACCATCTTAACCTATGCTCTCTCATTTTGGCATCAATTGGTGCCACACCTAGACTTCCCCTAATATACTCATTTCTAATTTTATCCTTCTTTGTCACTCCACATAGCCGGTCTTATGGCTGTTTTATAGAATTTTCCCTTCAGCTTCATTGGAATTTTTCTGTCACACAACACACCACTCGCTTCTTTCCACTTCATCCATCCAGCCCTAATTCTACTGCATGCATCTCCATCTATTTCTCCATTACTCTGTAATACCGATCCTAGGTACTTAAAACTATTGCTTTTCACAATCATTCCACCATCCAAAGATACCATTTTATTTGTAGTAACTCCATCTTTACCAAATACTCTGTCTTTGTCCTACTAAGTTTTAAACCTTTTTCCTCCAGAGCTTGTCTCCACTGTTCCAGTTTTTGTTCTAAGTCTCTTTCACTATTTCCTACTAACACGACATCATCAGCATACATTAAGCACCATGGAATGTTACCCTGTATTTTCGCTGTTATCTGGTCCAAAACTAATGAGAATAAATACGGACTAAGCACAGAACCTTCATGCAATCCTACTTTCACATGAAATTTATCAGTCTCTCCCACACCTGTCCTAACACTAGTCGTTAAATCGTTAAAGAATCACTTGATTTTCATTATTTAAATATAGATGATACACCATCTTAAAGAAGATAAAGTAAGCCCCCTTTATTGAACAATATATTATAGTACATTCATGTACAAGAAAAAAAAAAGTTATGAGGAATTTAAAAAATAATCGTAAAAAATGTAAAAAATAATATTTTTTTATATTACGCATTATATAATATATATTATAATATTATATTATATATTATACAGGGTGGTTCATCTTATTCGCCTCGGTCTCTGTACGGAAAACCACTTGATATTTTAAAAAAATTTCTTCACAGAAATATACAGGGCAATAAAAATAATGTGAATTATACAGGGTGTTCTAAAAAAGAGTGGTATATCAAAGTTATATTTTTTCTTATAGAATGCCCTATATCTGATGACATTATTGAATTGACCTTAAAAAATAAGCTATACTTTCATAAGGGTTCCCTATACCTAAATACAGGGTGTTTTGATTTATTTCGATTTTTATAAAAATGTAAGGTTTTAGAAAAAAAATAAATATCTACGAATCTAAGAAGCAGTAACAAATTCTTTCTTGGATCTTAATAATAGACTATTTAGCATACTTAAACAGATGCTTATTGCAACAAAATTTCTTACAGGGTGGTCAAAATATGAGATTGTTCTATTAACAAATTCAAGCTGTAATAACTTACTTATTTTAAATGGTACACCCTGTAGCTTACTAGTCTATCGAGTAGAAAGTTTACTTAGCTTTCAATTCTTATTAGGGTTTCCTATACCTATCTCCCTTCATTTTTTAAATATTTAAAGATTTCCGAATTTGTAAGCTTTAAAAATTAGAATTACATAAGTACCTATGTCGTGTTTATGTACAACAGATCACCAACACCGGCAATATACTTAGACAAGATACTGTCATTAATAATAAAATTTTCATTGTTATGTAATCACACAGAGTGTTGTATTATTTTAGTTGATTTTGGCCTACATGTGAAATTGGATAATATGTTTATTTTAAACTGCATACCCTATATTAGATGCCGTATTCTGGAAGATATTTAAATTATATTTTATTCCGTATAAGTATTTTCCATATCTTAACCCAACGGTTATTAAGTAAATTTAAGAACACCACTTTTTGTTTGAATCTTTAAATCGCAATTACAAACAATTAAATGCAATGGCTACTTTGACGAAAACGAGCCTATTGTACAAAAATATGTAAAAATGGGTATTTACAGAATAGCATGGGAATTTATATTTACAGAATAACATGTGTATTGAGAATGTTAACATGGAATTGAAGAGATTTTAAATATCTTCCATTATAAAGAATAGAATATCGAGTATGTCATTTAAAATAAGAACACTCTGTGTGATTAAATGATAAAAATGTGAATTTTATTAATGAAACTATCTTGACTAAGATATTTAAGTATATTGCCGGTGTTGGTGATGTATTGTACATAACCACGACATAGGTACTTAATTCTAATTTTTAAAGCTTACAAATTAGGAAATCTTTAAATATTTAAAAAATGCAGCTAGATAGGTATAGGAAACCCTAATAAGAATTGAAAGCTAAGTAAATTTTCTACTCGATAGACTAGTAAGATACAGGGTGTTCCATTTAAAATAAGTAAGATATTACAGCTTGAATTTGTTAATAGAACAATCTAATATTTTGACCACCCTGTAAAAAGATAGGTATAGGAAACCCTAACACAAATTGAAAGCTGATACGTATAGGAAACCCTAACACAAATTGAAAGCTAAGTAAATTTTCTACGCGATAGACTAGTAAGATACAGGGTGTTCCATTTAAAATAAGTAAGTTATTACAGCTTGAATTTGTTAATAGAACAATCTCATATTTTGACCACCCTGTAAGAAATTTTGTTGCAATAAGCATCTGTTTAAGTATGCTAAATAGTCTATTATTAAGATCCAAGAAAGAATTTGTTACTGCTTCTTAGATTCGTAGATATTTATTTTTTTCTAAAACCTTACATTTTTATAAAAATCGAAATAAATCAAAACACCCTGTATTTAGGTATAGGGAACCCTTATGAAAGTATAGCTTATTTTTTAAGGTCAATTCAATAATGTCATCAGATATAGGGCATTCTATAAGAAAAAATATAACTTTGATATACCACTCTTTTTTGGAACACCCTGTATAATTCACATTATTTTTAGGTTGTAGTATTAAAGGCCCTGTATATTTCTGTGAAGAAAATTTTTTAAAACATCAAGTGGTTTTCCGTACAGAGACCGAGGCGAATAAGATGACTTACTTACTTACTTACTAGCCAACGCCCACCCTTGGCATGTTAGCCATTTGGCGGCGCGCTGACCAGTATAGACGAGCCGTTTCTCGTAGGCGATCTTCATCCTCCTCGGGTGGGTCTGTTATCAGGGCTGGGCACTCTGGGAGGTAAGCAGCATCCATCTGGGGCTGATTACATAGTGGGCAGTTGTCATTTTCACGGACGCCGATGCGATGTAGATGGGAGGCCAGGTAGTCATGCCCCGTAGTTGTTCTGAACGCGGCTACACTGATGGGTCTCGGCAAGTTGTGAGGGATTGGTGACTCTATTAGGTGGGCCCAAGATTTTCCAGCACCGGCTTGTATTTGCTGGTCTTTTATCTTCGCTTTGATTCCTCTTTTAATGGTGGACTTTGCTGATGTGTACGATTGGAAGCTAGGGGGCTGTGGAAGAGTAGTGCCTTCTTTTGCAAGTTCATCCGCCGCTTCATTCCCTTCAACACCGACATGACTAGGGATCCATTGTAAAGTAATCAGCCACCCTTTTTCCAGCAAGTTCGATAGTTGGACCCGGCAAGATATTGTTTGGGCACAGTCGGTATATCGATTTGTCGACAGGGCGAGGATTGCGGCTTGGCAGTCGATGAAGAAGGCAACTTTTTGGGGGTGTTGGAGATTCTCGAGACTTTTAGCGGCTTCGTGTATAGCAGCAATTTCGCCATCATAGTTGGTGAGAGGGGGAACCCACAGCTTTGGAGCCTTTGAAGAACGTTGAGACATATCCTGCTCCTGTTCTGCCCGAGTCCGGCATCGAGGAGCCATCGCAGTAGATGTGGAGCCACTCATGCGCTGGGTAATTGGTGTGTATCGTCTCTAGGGCGGCTTTCCTTAGGACAATGTCTGACGATAAGTGCTTCGGGTCGTTATGGTTTTCAAGACGCAATTCTGTGTTTGGTAGACAGCGGGCGAGTGTAGTTTGCGCTGGGAAGGGGGCGGCTTTCGACAGGTTAATGTGGTATTTTTCCATGATTTGATTTGCTACTGTAAGCGGAGTGGTTTGTGTTTTAAGACGTGAGGCTGCTTGTCTATATTCGTCCCATTTTTGTGGAAGTATTCGTCTTTGCCTTTCCCAGAAGGTTAACGCGTGTTGCTCTCTGCGGTATTGTATTGGTTCAATACCGGTCTGGGCTTCCATTGATGTAGTCGGTGTTGATTTTGGAGCACCGGTGATGACGCGAAGGGCAGTGTTCTGGGCGACTTCAAGCTTGGAGGTGGTGTTTGTACTCGCAGTTATTGTAGCTTCACTCCCATATTCTAGTATCGGCCGGACATAGGTTTTGTATGTTGCTACCAAGACATCTTGCGTGGCGCCCCAGTTTGTTGCTGTGAGACGTTTGAGCAGTCGACATCTCTTTGTGGCTTTCTCTGCAATGTCGTCGATTTGAGGTTTCCACGTCATTTTCTTATCTATGTACACCCCCAGGTATTTTGTTACATCCTCTCTTTCCAGGTCGACTCCTTTGTATGTCAGCTTGACAGCAGTCTGCTTTGTTGAAAGGGTAAGTACTTGATATACGGTTTTGGTTGTACTGACAGTTAGGCAGTTTTTATCCGCCCATTTTTCTAGATTTTTGAGAGCCTGGTTCATTACTCCCTCGAGCGCTTTCAGACTGCTACTTGATGCCCATATTAGGAGGTCATCGGCATACAGGAGGGCATCAACACCAGGTGTCTTTCTAATCATTGCGAGCACATCGTTTATCATTAGGTTGAACAATTGACAGCTGATGACAGCTCCTTGTGGCAGCCCTTGTCTTTGTAGTCTGATACCATACATAAGATGAACCACCCTGTATATTATTTTATTTTTATATTATATTATAAAAAATCGTTAAAAGTATAAATCTTGAAAAAAGAAGTCGTACAACATTATACAATAGAACATTTTAAAGGTAATTGATTTCTATTCCTCTTACACGTACCATTACATATGCCTAAAGTTACGTAGAAAAAAGTTACAGAACAATATTTGCGAAATAACAAGGAAAACTGCCCAAAATTGCTGTGAGTGGCGAACTTTGAAAAATCATATTTCGAAAACTATAAATCCTAATTAGCTCTACTAAACAACATTTTAAAGAAGAAATATGTAGGTTTTTTTTTCTGTAAAGCAATATCTATACCTATATCCTCGTGGACAAAAGTTATGGGACAAAAAACAAAATTTCTTTCTTTTGGGTTTCTTTGTGCTTTTCCTTTTGAATATATTTTTGTAAAAAAAGTATCATTGACTTCAAAATGCGATATTTAGATAGGAAATTTAACCAGGAACAAGTTTTATGTAGATATGTTTGTACCAAAAGTGCATAGAACTCACCCTTATGTAACCTGTGCCCAGGGACTAATTCACCCATTTCTCAAAAACGCACCCCTTTAAATGGTAGCACTCCGCGGTTTTTTCATATATAGATGTCCATTGACCATATGAAATAATAAAACCCCGTTAACGTTGTAGTTCCTTTTAGCTACTTATCTTATTTTGAATATAATCAATAGCCTATAAGGTACGAAAGGAACTTTCTACATCAAATTTAAAACAAAAAATGTTCTATACATAATTGTTACAAAATCAATGGTTCCAGAGTTACGGAGGGTGAAATGTGGAGGTTTTTCGATACTTTTTATATTTTTTGGGCAATTGATGATGATTTTGGGCGGTGAGGTTCGCGTTTCTTCAAGGGCTTATCACTAACATACCATAGGTCACTAAAATAGCAAATTTTCTTTACAAAACACAATCCTGTTAAAGAAAAATTTTTTTCTTCAGTAATAATATTATAAATTACCCAAAAAATATAAAAAGCATCGAAACCCCAAACTTTTCACACTCCGTAACTTTTGATTTTATAACAATTATGTATAGGACCTTTTTTGTTTTAAATTGTATGTAGAACATTGTTTACGCTAAAGCATAGTTTTAGAAATGTTGACGACAAACGTAAAAAAAACTATTAATTTACCGACTTCTCCCCCATCTCCCCCCCTCCAAACCCGACGCTCAAAATGGTGTAACTTTTGACTGAACAGTATGTGGACCATATAGAACAATTTGGTGTTGGAGGATATCTTTCACTTTGGGTGTCTGGGTTTGGGTCTAGTTATACCATACTAAACTGCCACTTTTTACAAATATCCTTTTATTGTTGCTAAGTGATCTATGTCCCTATGCATTGCTTAAAGATCTACGTGACAAACACTCTCCAAACGGCTACAAAAAATGCCAACAGATCTTTTAAAAGTGCATTGGCATAGGGACATACATCACTTAGCAATAATAAAACGGTTGTTGAACGGATACATTACAGAAATAGCGACAAATCGAGTCGAAAGTAGAAATAATCAACATGCTGTATCTCTGATAATTTTACTCCGATCAATCCGAAATTTTCAGAGAGTATTCTTGAAGTTATGCACTTTCATTCAAAATAATGAAGTTTGAAAATTTCAAACCATACCCCCCCCCCCTTAAATATCAGTAAATTTAGATTTCATAAATACATTTCAAACAACAAACCTTTTGCGCACATTTGAGGTTTCTTTACAAAATGGTCCATAATGCACTTCGATTTCCCTTCACCATAATGTAGAACTTCGGTTGGCATCAATTTAAACAGATTGTTTAAAAAAGTGTTCAATAAATTTTCATTCCTAAAAGATGTTCAGAATTAATATACTTTATCCATACCTAAATCTGTGCAGAATAGCAGTCAGTCAAATTATAGCACATTAAAACTGAGCTTTAGTTGCTATTTGCAGTCCATAAGGTGAGGATTTGCCCTCTGAACGAGCAAGCCACGTGGTGTGGGAAGCCCTGTGTTACCTGATGTTAAATTTTAGGATTATTTTAAACATCATAATTAATTTAATATAAACATGTAAATTTTCTTAAAACGACATTCTACACCTTCGTTGCGGGGTATGCCTCTCAGAGGAAAGGGGGGAAACTTATATGCAAGCGAAAGTTGGTAACACCGCATTTATAGCAGAATACTCAAATCATATGTTTCAGTATTGAATACTTTATAAAAATAAATTATAATAAATTACGGAATTTACGGAATAAATTAAGGAATTAATTATAATAAATAAATTAAAAATAAATGGTACAGTAAACAATCCTCATATTTTAATATGTTATTCCTTACAAAAAAACGTTTAATTAAGCACAAATAATTAAAAATCGTAAATTTGGGTCAAAAGTTATTAACTTTTTAAGAATTCCCATAAGAGCCCATGTTAAAACTTAACTTGACCCTTAATAGTAATTAAACGGCACGGTAAAACAATTTTAAAAAAATCAAGTCTTAGTTTTTTTAAGTAAACTATAACATACTAAAATTTCATGCAAATCCTTAATTCTTTGCCGAAAGTGTTGAACGTCGTTAAGGGACTGTACAACATTTAAAGTGTTTCACCCCTATATTTTGGTGGCTCACGCACGTAACAACCTGTTAACAGCACTGTTGATGAACTCTTTAGTTCTAAAACGCTCTGTGATATGTCTCTTTAAGAAATTTTAAATTAAATATTAGACCAGTAAGGATCTGTTTTTAGGTGGATGTGAGAGGTGGCATTCAGATTTTTGCGGATAAAGTTAGGTGATAACTTCGTTAATAATAATTGATTTATGCTCCTTCTCAAATATGCCCGGAACATTAATAAAAAAAAATAAAAAAATAAAAAATTTCAAAAAATTTCGTTTTTTTTTCTACTTTTTTTGCTTATAACTTTAAAACGATTCATTTTGGAACAAAGTCGTACAGGAATAAAACAAAGATAATTAAATTTTTTATCAGATGCGATTGGTTAAAAATGTCTTAATTTATCACCCTTGCTGCAAAATAGCAATAAATATAAAATAAGGGGGCAAAACAAGCCTGTCCTTATTCAATGATTTTCCATCACTTAGGTTACACTTGGAACCTTCCTAATTTGCTTAGAAAATTTTTGTAATGTGCTAAAACCGTACACCAATTTCATTAAAATTGACTTACTAGATTTTGAATAATAATTTTGCAATCTAAACTTTTTTAAAAAATTAAAAATTTTTAAAATCTTGCACAACAAAAACTAGAACATACAAAGATTTGTCAATTTTTTTACATATAAAAAAACACTCCACCTATCTAATGCACTTTACAGAATTGAAATTGGATTGTTTAAGCAGCCTCAGCAATGTTTTAAAGTTATAAACAATTTTTTGGCTTATAAACAAATTAGTCCTGTGGCCAGGAGGGGGTGCTACGGGCTCCTTTATTTAGATAGACTTACCCAAGATTTTTATGTATTTTTTGACCCGTAGAATACGATTTTTTTGGGTAACAGTTGATCCGGATGTCGATAAGATTGTTATAAACAAAGAACTTGAGGAATTACATAACATCGATTTTTCGCAAAATAAAAACATTTTTTTGTATTTCTTGGGTAATTCTAAGCAAAAAATGTTCTTACAAGTTTTTTCGTAGGATGCATAGTTTTCGAGATAAACGCAGTGGAACTTTCAAAAATTCGAAAAATTGCAATTTTTGAACGCGAATAACTTTTGATTAAAAAATAAAATAGCAATTCTGCTGACAGCATTTGAAAGTTTAAGTCAAGTTATACCGGTTTTAATTATTTGCATTGCTAAAAATTAATTTTTTTATTATTAAACAAAGCTATTTGTTTATAAGCCAAAAAATTGTTTATAAGTTTAAAACATTGCTGAGGCCCATTCAATAATCCGATTTTAATTCTGTAAAGTGTATTAGATAGGTAGAGCACCTCTTTATATGTAAAAAAATTAGACAACTTCTAAATGGTCTACTTTTTGTTCAGAAAGATTTTAAAAAATTTGAACTTTTTTAAAAACATTTAGATTGCAAATTTATTATGCAAAATCTATTAGGTCGATTTTAATGAAATTGGTACACGATTTAAGTATGTTACAAAGAATTTCCTAAGCGAATTACTAAGGTTCTAAGTGCCACCAAAGTGGTTAAAAACATTGAATAACAACAGGCGTATTTTGCCCCCTTATTTTGTATTTATTGCTATATTGCAGAAAACGTAATACGTTAAGACATTTTTGACCAGTCGTATATCATACAAAATTCAATTATCTTTATTTTATTTCTGTACGACTTTGTTCCAAAACGAATCGTTTTAAAGTTAAGAGCAAAGAAAGCAGAAAAAAATCGACGTTTTTCGAAATTTTTAAATATTTTCATTTTTTTAATAATGTTCCGGGCATATTTGAGAAGGAGCATAAGTCAATTATTATTACTGAAGGTGTCACCTAACTTTATCTGCAAAAATCCGAATGCCACCTTTCACATCCAAAAATAGACGTTTTTTCACAGATCCTTACTGGTCTATATACCTTTTATAAAGGATTTTAACTAATTATTACTAAAAATTTCTCAAATTTATTAGGAAGATACTTGCTTTTACTATGTTAATTGTAATAGAGGAAACAAAAATAAATACCTGAGCCAATCAGCATATTGGAAACGAAGTTCAGTGCTAGCACTATCGCACAGCGTCAAAAGAACATCCCAAAGAAGTAGATACGCCAGAGTATAAGTATACGAATCTGTCATCGGTTCAACTCTGCAACTATCTTCACCCAACCTAAAAATATGAAGTATAATACTAAAACACATTATATTTAACAAGTCATTATTTTATTCCAATTTCTATTGATTTTATTCATTTCTTAACTTTCTGTTTTACTTTTTATCTAAAAATAGTTGGAGCCCTCTTCTTTTATCACGTAAATATTTTATATCTATCACACAACACACAACTGTTTATCGTTCCCGTATTCAAAGGCAATGATTAAGTTAATCATAGTTATACATATATACATTTTCTATGCCGCACTTCATTTGTCAGTTGGCAACTCTTGACTTCCGTTCCCTTCCGTCATTTCAGTCTCAGTTTAAATCGCGGAAGTGGCAATATTTTTGTAATGTCTTGTGTCTACTTAAGACGATGTTTCTTTACAAAATTAATTTATATCGTCTAATATCTCTTGGGGTGAGTACTGTTTTTATTTTATTAACTTGCTGTGGAACTGGGTACTTGTAAGTTGATTTACACCACTATGTGGTAAAAGAGTGACAGCTACGCGAAGCCTTAACAATCGGCTCGCGTGGAGTTTTATCATTAACTCCCAAACTTTCTGTGGTAGTTCGAATATTAAAACCAAATGTTAAGATATTACTCACTTGTTTAGGGCTTAGATCGCACTTACTTAAAGACTAGTTGATTATTTTCCTTAGATTCATAATAATAAGCTGCTAACAGAGACATCTACATGTCAAATATTTCATTCATGTTATTTACTTATTCTCTCTTTTTTAGCGTTTACAAGATATAAACAGAGCAACATATCTTCAACTTATGAACCGTCTTCTAGTCTAGGTACCAAACCAATTAAATATTGATGTTTGCACTCTATTTGTGATTCTTCCTATTTTTGCAGTTTTCATTTTCAGATGTATGTTGTTCTGAAGCTATTTCCTTGTGGAATTTTTATGATTAATTATTTATATGGGAAATAAGCCACAATTAAATTGAAAAAATAATTTTATTTTAAAATGATGTTGCCAATATTTAAATCATAAATATTGGCAATATCATTTTAAAATCTTCTACTTTAAAATGTATAATATAATCTGAATTGCCAATATAAATGAGTCAGATTAAATAAATTATTAGAAGAATTTTTACTTAGCAACAACATTTTTGTTTAATTTAGTAGATAGTTTTTTGTAGTTTGACAACGACACCCGATTTGGGCGCCGAAACGTTAATAAAATTATTTTTCAATTTAATTGTGGCTTATTTTCCATATAAATAATTATTCATTTTCAGAATTGTATCTTGTATATAATAAATTGTGTTGTAATGAATTGTGTATTTTGTGATGAATCCAATATTATTATATATTAATATTTCCCCTCATTATTGTTATTTATTTAATAGAGCTGGTAAGTTAATAACGTTAACCTGTTGCTTTTGGATTAAAAGGTACTTAAGGTTAAGATTTGATACTTACTTGAAGCCCATGAGCATGCTATTAATAATTTCGTGTGTTTCCACCAATTTTTCCTTAAACTGCTCGAAAATCAGGCCATTTTGATGCGGAGTATTAGTAATAACAGCTTCATTATCAATTTTGACCAAACCTGGTACCAAAACCAACAACATTTTATATCCCCAAGATTGCAAGTTTGGCTGCGAGTTTACCAGCAAGACACAACCTTGCTTTAAGAATTTTGTCCACTTTGGTAATTCCGATTCGCTTAGTTTAAATATTGTATCACAGTTTATGTTATCAAGGAGCTTCGATAATTCTTGTATCAGGGGTATATATTTCATAATATCCTTCTTGTCCTTAAGTTTATCTACAAATTTAAAATAGAATATAGAATGCAAAATACAATCCGACAGAATAGTATACATAGTAGAATACAAATACACAACGACGAATAACACTTGCATAGGCGGCGTATGGTTCACTAAGAGACATATTTAAATCAACATCTCGATAGCTATGAAACGGAAGACATTTGACCAATGCGTTCTTCCTATTATGACGTACGGAGCAGAAATAAATATAGTTTCAACAGGTTATTTGTATTTTATTTAAAGATTAAACTAATTTTTACTTACTACTTTCCAAAAAATTTTTATTAAAACAATACCAAAAATAAAAAAAAATAGAAAAACGGATTCGAACCGGGAACCTCTCGATCTCCGGTCACACGCTCTACCACTGAGCTATATTCCCTTTGCTTTGACAGGTTACAAGATTTCTCATACATACTGACAAATTTAATAGACCAAGTAAAGTATACAAAAATGAAAGACTAAGTTTTTCAACCTAATAAAAATATTTGTAAATTAAATATCTTTAAAAGATTTTTAATTGAAAAACTTTATTGGCCCATTTCCTGGTGACAACCTCCAAGGCTTCTACAATATGCAAGCACATGGATGCTGCAGTGAAGACTAAGGGGAAGGAATTCTACACTATGCAATTCACAACCCCCGTCTGCAGCGTGGTAAAGTTCCAGCGGAAAATGGACCTAGTTACTCTATAGGAGTAATACTAATAAAAATAAAAATGTATACCATTTTTATTCATTCAGTTGCGGTGCATTTTTATTTTTATTAGTATTACTCCTATAGAGTAACTAGGTCCATTTTCCGCTGGAACTTTACCACGCTGCAGACGGGGGGTTGTGAATTGCATAGTGTAGAATTCCTTCCCCTTAGTCTTCACTGCAGCATCCATGTGCTTGCATATTGTAGAAGCCTTGGAGGTTGTCACCAGGAAATGGGCCAATAAAGTTTTTCAATTAAAAATCTTTTTAAGATATTTAATTTACAAATATTTTTATTAGGTTGAAAAACTTAGTCTTTTATTTAGCAGATGCCGCTAGGCACCTACTACCATCTCGTCAGTTGCGGTGGGAGATGGATATGTCGAAGATTTTTACCTGGGCCAGAGAAAAGCAGCCTATGCAGTCTCTGATGAACCTCTAAAAAGAGGTGAAATCGTCGATAAGAGTGCTGGCTGCACTCTCTGATCTGAGTAAAAATTAAGACAGTTTTGGTTTCGCACCGCAACTGAATGAATAAAAATGGTATACATTTTTATTTTTATTTATACAAAAATGCTTTAAATATACTTACTATTATTATAAAATATCTTATTCCCAAGGAAGACAAATCCAAAGACACAAAAGTTGTAATAAATATATTTACTAAAAACACTAATAATATATTCTTTTCACGCACACCTTATTTGCGCTACATAACTTAAAAGATGTAGCGACTAATACCATACTGTCGGTGTGCGCGCATGCCCCATGGAATGTAACAATTCACCCTCGTGCCTAAAGAAGTATAACTTAAAAAATACGTATAGGAAAAGACCGATCAACATTCAACAATATGAGAAAAGTACATACTTTGCAGCAATGATCTGGGTCTGCAACTCAAAGTATGAATACTGAGGTATTTTCTGTGTTATTATATGCACTGGAGGATTGAATGCTAAAAATGGATATAAGTTATAGAAGAGATGTCACCTTATAGAAGAATTTTAAAAATAAGTTGGGTCGATTCCTTTACCCAAGAAAGTCAATGCAAAAAGATGTGAGGATCACACACTCATTGAGTCACACTTTAAAGATATTCTTAAAAAATACTACATCAAACATTATACAAAAATACATCAGTGATTCTCAGTTCGGGTTTAGACAAGTTTTAGGAACAAGAGAAGCAATAGTAGCAACACAGGTGTTGGTCCAAAATTGTTACAATCAGAGGAAGGACGTGTTCCTATGCTTTTTAGATTGCGAAAGAGCGTTTGATCGTGTCCAACAGCGCAAGTTAATGCAGATCTTCAAGGAAACTTTATATAGACCAAAAAGACATAAGATGCATTGAAAACTTGTACTGGTATCAAACGCCACAATTAAAAATATACAATTCTATATCCAAATCCATACATATCAGAAGGGGTATTCGGCAGGGATGTGTGCTTTCCCCTCTTTTATTTAACATTTATTCGGAAGCCATATTTTAAGAGTCTTTGGAAGATGCAGAGATGGGAATCAAAGTGAATGGAGTATTCATCAACAAAATACGATATGCTGATGATGGTGTCTTAACCGCTTAACGCACACATTTATTTGCAAAAATACGTCAAAAAATTACCTATTTATTTTATTACAGTAAAATAAACTACGAACAAGACTATTGTCACTAGATATAATCTAAAGTAAAAAAACGCATATTTTGTTAGAAAAATATAAAATAACAAATACCCTCATGCGCTCACCCGAGTTAACTCGGTCGTAACTTTTTACATACAAAATACTACAAGTAAGAGAAGAAAATCGCAATTATTCCAGTATAATAATGTCAAATATTACTAACAGTGTGATACACTCTAAAACAAGGGGTTACACACAAAGGTACGCCACAGTCAGGGCAGAACGTGACGTCAGCAAAATAGAATTCTACTCATCGTGATTCCACCCCAGTCGGCAGTCGATCGTAGAAAGTTTAAAATTAGAAACGAGAAAACAAGTGGGCATGGGTGCCCATATAAAAATTTTTAGGGGGGGGGCAGACGTGAAGATGTTGCAGATTACATTTCGTATACTTTGGATAACCATATATAGTTTAAAGCACCCGAAAAGCTAGGGAGGAGGGCCACGGTCCCCCTGCCCATAGGTATGGGCGCCCATGCAAGTGGGGATACCGTTATTTAGCGCTAGAGGAGTTAAAACGCGTAGGCGCCTTATATATCGTACAAATATTTTAAACACGAGTTAACTCGGTTAAGCGAAAATAGAAACGTAGTTTAAAACCGAGTTAACTCGGGTAAGCACGTTAAGCGGTTAATTTGTGACAACATAGTCGATCTTCAACAACTTGTTACTTGTTACTCGATCTTGTATTTCAGAGAATAAAGTAAGCGAATGGGATTAGAGATTAATACTTATAGCGACACGCTTCATTTATTATTTTGTTTAATTGCTAATTTTAAATATTAACTTTTTTCTCAAAACGAAATAATATGGGTCATATAAAATTCACATTTAATATACAAACCAGATGTTAAGAAGGACCGTTAAGTTTTACGAAACGAAATGTATCCCTAACCAGATGTTTTTGGTGTGTTCAGTTTAACAAACTGAATTCCCCATAAATTAATTACCTTATCAGACCTTAATTTCAATGGGTCTATTGAATAAAAAGAAGTATTTGCTTTTACTTACACGAATTTAAGTATTTACTTAATAGTACTTGAATAAAGTTATTTCTTTAATGCTTTAAATCCATTACTATTAAGTAAATACTTAAATAAGAGGAAGTAAAAGCAAATACTTATTTTTATTCAATAGACCCAATAACTCACTTTGGAAATGCATTCGAAGACGTTTCTTAAAACCGCAGAAATGATTCTAATTTATTGCCTTTCTGGCCAGATGGTAGAAACACAAACATATTAGCGTTTGTGGTTTTTTTCAGTATAGTCACAGCAACACTCGGCGCGGACACACCACCATACTTGCAAAGAATAATAAACCCTCTTTCGAGAAATTTTCACGCTATTTTACCGATACAAATAAATATATTATTGACAAGTTGTTGTTTTTACACTTATTTTAATTTAAGTTAATCTTTCCCGAACACCCACGGGACATACCAAAAATGTACTGACCTGTTCAGAGTTCGATCTTCAACTCAAAACTAAGGTTTACTAAGTGTTACGTATGGTCGGTGCTGCTATATGGGCAATAAGTGCTACGTATGGGCTAGAGGGCTGGACACTCAAAACGAGGGATATAAACAGATTAGAACACTTCGAAAGGTGGCTTCATCGCAGTATCCTAAAGGTACCATGGACGGCGAAACTCACAAATGTAGATGTCCTTAAAAGAACCAACCAAGAACGCTAACTTTTCAAAACCATCAAGAAAAGGAAAACGGCATATCTGGGTCACATCATCCGAAACGAAAAATATCAGGGGCCTGATTCTAATTCATTTCGACAGTCGCAATTTCATTTCGACACCGCCATGACAGCCGCAGAGTATAGCGATTCTTATTCATTTCGATATTAGTTACAACTGGGGATATTAACCTTATCATGTTGAGACTGCTCAGAATTTGGGTTGGCGCTCCGGTTTATTGGAATTTGTTGATAGTCTGGGAAAATTATCGAAAAAATGCCATTTTTGGGAAAAATTATTTACCAGCTATTTTATTGCTAAAATCGAATCTTAAGATTGCATATATTAGTAATATGGGGTATGACAAGTCCGCAGAAAGTGTGTTATTTTATTTATAAACAAATTAGCACTCCTAAATCTTCTTTTTTTTTCAATTAGTGGTCTGTAACTCCTAAAATTTTTCCTTTGAGCCAAAAACACTCAAATAAAAATTCACCGTAATTTAGTTCTGCACAAAGTGATTTTTTTTCCGATTTCCTTCAACAAAAATTTTACTCAGAAAATCCGAGTTTTCCCAAAAAATCTGCAATTTTCAATTAAAATTTTAGGGAAGTACCTAATTATTTATCAATAATTAAATAATTGATGACATGAAAGATTAAAACGGACGATTTTGGAGCAAAATCCCGAAAGAGGTCGATTTTTATTTTTAAATTACAATTTTTTGGCATATATTTCATACTAGTGACGTCATCCATCTGAGCGTGATAACATAATCGATAATTTTGTTAATAGGAATAGGGGTCGTGTGGTAGGTCATTTGAAAGGGCGTTCAATTCTCTATTCAGTAATATAAACATTAATATCATTAGGTATTTATACAGGGTTGCCAAAAAATAATTTTTAAATTAAATTAATTGGTGCAAAAAGAAGAATGTATGTAATTTATTTAACTCAAAATACATTGTACTGCTGTCAGAAAATAGAAAAAAAGGTTTATTTCACAAATAAACATTTCTTTTCGCTTAAATTAAATCACAAACACCCTCCCTCCTACCTGTTGGCAGTTTGAACATTTAATTTAAGCTAAAAGCAATGTTTATTTGCAAAATAAACATTTTTTTCTATTTTCTGACAGCAATAGAATGTATTTTCAGTTAAATAAATTACATGCATTGTTCTTCTTGCGTCAATTAATTTAATTCAAAAATTTTTTTGGCCTTCCTGTATAAATAATGATATTAATGTTTATAATAGGGCTTTTCATCGATTGTCATTTGTTTCGAGCTCCTGTCATATGTTGAATAATCTGTGTATAATATTAATATTTACGGATTTTACGAAATATGACAGAAGCTTGAAATAAATGACTGTGAATGAAAAGCCCTATACTGAATAGAGAATTGAACGCCTTTGTAAATGAGCTACAACACGAACCCCTATTCCTATTTAAAAAATAATCGATTACGTCATCACGCTCGGATGGATGACGTCACTAGTTTGAAATATATGCCAAAAAAAATTAATTTAAAAATAAAAATCGACCTGTTTCGGGATTTTTCTCTAAGATCGTCCATTTTAGAGAAAATGAATTTATTCCATAATTTAGCCCCTCTCTGTATATCAGGAGACCGGCGACAATCTAACCAATAGTTTAGCAATAAATAAAATGTTAATTAAAAAATTTCGGTCGAAATAATAACCAGAAAGATTATGATACACCAGAATAACTATGATTTTCGTATAAAAAAGCACTATACCTATTCAACGTACCTTACAGGATTTTACAAGAAACATTTTTTTGGTTTATAAACAAATAGAACCCCTCAGAAAATATTAGATTAAATTAAATTAAGTTAACGCTGTTGAAAAGGGCACGGCTTCTGTGCCCTTTTCGAAGAAAAAAAAATTGAATTGCGAGGAGTGATTCCAGGTATAACCGGTTAAATTTGACCGGCATTTGCGACAGAGTTATAAACAACAGGATTTTAATCTTTGAACCATTAGATACCTTTTAATTCCGGTAATCTTTGTACATACAAATTTTCATATCTTCAAGACACTCATAACAAAAAAGATTTATGTCACTGTCACCAAATTATTTAATTATTGATAAATAATTACTTCTCTCAAATTTTAGTTAATTAAAGATTTTGTTTGGAAAACCCGAATTTTCCGAGGAAAATTTCCGTCGAAGGAAATTGGAATAAATTATCAATGTGCAGAATTAAATTACTGTCAATTTTTATGCGAGTGTTTTGGTTTAAAGTTAAATTTTCGGAGTTATAGAGCAATAATTAAAAAAAAGATTTCGGGGCGCTAATTTGTTTATAAACAAAATAGCACACTTTCTGTGGACTTTGCACAGCTATATTACCAATATAGGAAATCTTAAGATTTGATTTCAGCATGTCCAGCAATAAAATAGCTGGTAATTAATTTTCCTTGTTTTTTACCAATTTTCCCAGATTATTACCTTACATCTTTCATTGAGTTGATGATTCATGTTGTGGACATTCTCAATTATTATATTTCTAATTTAATACTATTCTATCTACGTCCTCAAAACAAGCAAATTTCAATTAAACCCAGCCATATTAATACCTTTTGCTTTAGTTTTCCTTGCAAGAAATAAACAAAACACATCTAAACTAAACCTAACCTCGCTTTTGGCCATTCATTCATCTCCGTGTCAAATAATTTCGACATCGAAATTATAATATCAACCACTTTTTTGGAGTCGCTATTAATTTCGATAGTCGCTATTTCGTGACGTCATTTCGTTAGTTCAACTAAAATCCACAAGGCTCGCACAGTCGCATTTCGACGTCGCCATATTGAAAGCGACTTGTATAAGTGTCGAAATTTGATTTAGAATCAGGGCCCAGTTCCTTCAACTTATAATCGAGGGTAAAATTGAAGGCAAGAGAGGAATGAGACGCAAGAAAATGTCCTGGCCTCGAAACATAAGGCAATGGACAGGGATTAACGACATACAATTTCTGATACACATTGCAAGAAACAGAGAGTTAATGGAAAATATGATCGCTAACATCCATTAGTGGATTCGCATCTGATGAAGAATAAGTCGATAAGGTCGTCATTACGAACAACGACGTTTTAAAGGAATGATCAAAGAAAAGGAGATATTAAATACAATTAATATAAGAAAATTAAAGTAACTAGGTCATGTCATGAAAGATGAGAGATATGCGTTGCTGCAGATCATTGTACAGGGAAAGATACTGGGCACGAGAAACATAGGCCGACGACGTATATCCTGAGTAGACAATTGGAGACAACGGTACAATTGTAACTCTGTTGAAGTGGTTAGGATAGCAGTATCAAAGGTGAAGATACCCGTAATGATAACCAACCTTGGTAAAGGAAACAGCACCTAAGGAAGAAAAGAAGGACTCCAAAAGTGTATGGTAAATTTTAATTAAACTAAGAAAAAATCATAAATTTCAATAATTATTTTTAATAATTCACAACACTACTTACCAGCGAGATATAGCCATGTTTGTAATAAATCAGAATGTATACTTTCCACCAAAACATCTTGCCATTCGTCAACAAAACTGCTTGATACATCCTTTTGTTTTAATTCTTTAATCTTGTTGTCTGTATTGACGTATAAACTAACCACCGAACAGAGTATTGCTTGGTACTAAAACAGGATTTGTAAGTTCAAAATATTTCATGAATAACCATGAAGTGAAACATGACTAAAACTACTTTTATGAAAATGAAGCCATTTATTTGCAATAATCATCTCAGTTTAGAACTAAGACAAAGAATGGTTAAGTGCTATATTTGGTATGTACTTTTGTATAATGCAGAAGTGTGGACTCTAAAAATATCAAAAATGAACAGAATTGAAGCATTGGAAATATGGATTCATAGACGGATGCTGAAGATACCTTGGACAGTTAGAAAAACTAATGAGGAAGTACTAAGAAGGGTCAACAAAGATAGAGAATTATTAAAGACTGTTAAACATCGTAAAATGCCTTAATTAGGACATATAGCGAGGGGAAATTGATATAGACTACAACTGACCGTTAAAGGCAAAATAGAGGGCAGTAGAGGCGTAGGAAGAAAACAAGTTTCTTGGTTAAAAAAACATTTGTGAATTAGACCAGGGCGCATTTGTAAAAATATTGGTACATTTGGACGTTGAGAGGTGACTCAAATTTTTTTGCAGAAATTGCTTGAAAATAACTCAAATAATAATATTTGAGTTATCCTCCCTCTCAAAAAGGTCCGGAACATTGTTTAAATAATTAAAATGTCAAAAAATGAAGGAAAAATTCGATTTTTTTCTTCGTTTTTTGATTATAACTTTAAAAGTATTAATTTCCTAGAAAAGTTGTACTAACATAAAAGTTGCGTAATTAAATTTCCTACAATATAGAATTGGTTAAAAATTTAAAAAATAGTCACCCTTGTTGCAAGATAGCAATAATTGCGAAAAAAACATGCAAAAACAAGTATTCGCATTTTATGTTTTTCAACCATTTACGCTACACTTAGGATCTTCAGGTTTTACACTGTAACACTGTAAATTTCATTAAGATCGGTTCAATAGATTTTGCAATCCAGCTTTCGCAAAAAAAATTCATTTCTTCAAAATGTTACAGGACTGAAAATAAAGCAGGTAGCAAGTTGAAATTTTTTTTGTTTATAGAAGTGTACTGTAACTCATTTGCAATTTTCAAAATTAAAATCGATTAACTACCACGGCGTCAGGAATTTTTTTAAATAAACATTAATTATTGGTGCTACGCGCAGGCCAGCGGATAGTTTACCCTGATTGGGCATTCCAATGACCTTTGATAATGATTGATACATTTTAATTTTTATTACATTTGGATATAAATAAATAAATTTGTTTATTGCAAAATAAAAATACATACTCTATCTTTTGAAGTACCACTTTTTTTAGCAAAAACTTTCTTTGTTCAGATATTTTAACATATAAAATAAAAGTTTATTATTTTTAAACATATACAATTGTTTAAACAATATTTCACAAACAATAATAAAATTAGTTTGATTTTTGTGGAATTAAAATATTAAAATACAACAAAATAAAGAGTAAGAAAATAATATATTAGATAAAGATTGGAAGAAATTTTGGTGGAAATCAACTTGTGTGAATCGAACACCACTGTCCTGCGCGTAGCACCAAAAATTAACGTTTATTTAAAAAATTTCCTGACGCCGTGGTAATTAATCGATTTTAATTTTGCAAACTGAAAATGAAAGGTACAGTACACTTCTATAAGCAAAAAATAATTCAACTTGCTATCTGCTTTATTTTCAGTCCTGCAACATTTTAAAAAAATTAAATTTTTTTGCGAAAGCTGGATTGCAAAATTTATTTTGCAAAATCTGTTAAACCGATCTTAATGAAATTTACAGTTTTATTTTACTATATCATGAAGTTTTTCTGGGTAAAATATGAAGGTCCTAAGTGTAGCGTAAATGGTTGAGTAACGTAAAATGCGAATACTTGTTTTTGTATGGTTTTTTTCGCAATTATTGCTATTTTGCAACAAGGGTTACTATTTTTTAAATTTTTAACCAATTCTGTATTGTAGAAAATTTAATTACGCAACTTTTATGCCAGTACAACTTTTCTCAGAAATGAATAGTTTTAAAGTTATAATCAAAAAACCAATAAAAAAAATTGAATTTTCCTTCATATTTTGACATTTTGATTATTTAAACAATGTTCCGGACCATTTTGAGTGGGAGGATAACTCAAATATTATTATTTGAGTTATTTTCAAGTAATTTCTGCAAAAAAATTTGAGTCACCTCTCAACGTCCATCTCAAAACAGATGCGCCCTGGACTAAAAGGACTCAGATATCAAATGCAGGACAATTATTATTCCATATTGCAGAAGATCTAGAAGTCTTCGCAATGGTGATCGACAACGACGGATAATTCTGATATGGTAGAAGAAAAATCCGTTGATATGAGATTCGTTCCAAAAGATAGCATTTGTACGATGCCTTAAAAATAGTTTGGAAACCAATTAAATTATTTTAGTGATGTTCCTAATAATATATTATAATTTAACCTTTATCTATTTTCATACTATAACAGGGCTTTTTATTCACAGTCATTTGTTTCGAGCTTTTGTCATATTTCGTATAATCCGTGTATATTAATATTATACACAGATTATACAACATATGACACAAGCTCGAAACAAATGACAATCGATGAAAAGCCCTATAATATATCAATTACGGTTTCACTACCTGTATCATAATGAACTTCATTATGATACAGATGTTCATTACGATACAGATTTTTAACCAATAGGGCTTTTCATTCAGTCATTTGTTTCGAGCTTCTGTCATGTGTCACTAAATATTATTATATCTACGTCATACGTTATTGGTATGTCCAATGATACAAACCAAAGACGTATGATGTAGATATATTAATATTATGTGACACATGACAGAAGCTCGAAACAAATGACAATCGATGAAAAGCCCTATAGAATCGCGATATAGCATTCGCGATGAAGGTGGCACATGCGCAGTGACCAATGGCGAGTTAAATACATACGCTTTGACAGTTCTCAATATTATGTAAACAAACTGATTAATTAAAATCTTTTTAAGAAAATGTCTGAAGTCGATAGGGATATTAAAAATGTATTCTTAAACTCATTTTAATAATTATTGTAATATTGAAAATATAAGTGTATGTATGTCTGTATGTATCAACAAAATAATAATTAATTTAACCATATAACTACTTACTTAATTTGTTTTCGTTACAAAATTAATAAATTTGAATATATTTTTTGTTGTGAATGATCATAGAAAAAATCGTGTATACCACTTTCATTTAATTATCATTATGAAGCTCGTACTCTATACGAAACTCGCCGCTAGGCGGCTAGTTTCGTATCCGTCATACTCACTTCATAATGACCATCATTAAATGATCGTTGCATAATATACTATTATAATACTATACCTGAAGTGAATCATATGAATCCTTAAATTTTAGACAATTTGTTGCCCATGACACTAGAGACAAAACAGCAAAATCCCAATGTCTTTGGCTAAATGTGTTAAATTTATGTTCCATCATAGCTGCGCACAATCTAATAACTTCAACAATTTCTTGACAGTCTTGCCAACTTATATCACGACTGAAAAATAAATAGAGTAATATATAAAATGACTATAATGATATAAATGATAAAAACAGAAAAATTTTCGTTTTATCAACTAAACTTAAATTCTTATATTTTACTGGTAACACAGGTCGACAAGCCCAGAAAATGAAGTATACTTTTCAGAAGGTTTTGAGTACCAAATTCGCGCTGGTTTTTGAGATATTCTAACCTAAGATTGTTTTTGGCAATTTTTAAGGTTATGTAGACCGGTTTGTTTTTTCTACCCTAAAATAATACGCACAACATCTTAAAGCAGGGGGCTTGGACGTGCCGAAATGTGGCCGATGACAAAAATACGCCATAACAGAAGAATAGTAGGAAATCTATTTGAATAGAAAAAGACTGTGTGACTCGTACATACTTCTATATAAGTCAAAACGGCAACAGGTGTATGTTCTCAAAAACTGATAGTATTAATGTAAAAAGTATTTATCAAAATCAGCTAAGTACTTTACGCATAGCAAATGCCATCATCAGAATCAGAGCTTCGTATTATAGGTATAAAAACCTCATAGAAGAGTAATTGTTGACAAACAAAATATTAAAATTAAATTGATACAGAACTAGGCCTCTGACCTAGGGTGAAAGTTAAATTTAAATAAAGAAAATTCTTACAAATATTAAATATCACATCAATGTGCTTAGAGACCATATGGCTTCACGTTACAATGTGGTAGTAACCACATCAACTTAAAAGTTACAATTGAGGCCCTTAGAACACAAGGGGTATAAGAGACAATTTTAAAAAATTTGTTTTTAAATACAAAAATGGACTCCCAAACAAACACATAGAAAACATGGGGGCTTCAAACTTTCTACATAAACTAACAATAAAATGATCAAATATGACATGTTATTGAAAACATGCTGACTAGTATGTACGTAGATTTTTAAATTTGGCTAGAACTTTGAACAAAATTTTCTCAAAACTTGGCTCTTATCCCTTGTGTTCTAAGGACCTCAATTAATAGTTTAATTGCAGGTAAACTAATTAACTTACGTATTATACAGGAAGTGCGGCACATTCTTACTTCTAATTGCTTCCATTTGCGTAAAAACTTCAGCTATTTGAACATCAATGTCTTCACACTGAATTAAACTACGCAACGAGACAATATTATCAATCGCATCTGCTTTATTATGAACGAGATCGTAATTAATATTCTGACTAAAAGTTTGAGTCAAATGTAACTCATAAGAGACATCCGTTTTTGACGTATCCTGTACAAATTCTTTATACACGGCTTTTAGATCTTCGGGTAGTAACTCTGAATACAATAGATAAGCCACTGCAGGCCATTGCCAACCGTAATTTCTACTATTTTCTTTTATAATCCTTTTAAGATTTGATCTAAACGACTTGTCGGTATTGGTTAATGTGGTCTTCATTTTCATTTCTGTTAATACGTAGAAATGCACAATGGAGTCAAAGTAGAGCGTCTGAAAGATAAAAGCAATAAGAGTTGAAGAGTAAGAATTGGGAACTTGCATAAATTTTTAAATTCGAAAAAAATGTTATAAATCACAACACAACATAATTTAAAACATGTATCAAAGATAAAAAAGTTTTGTTTGTCTTTCGTTTGGCCCCTAAAGACGATTAAAAATTCAAATTAAAACAGGTGGTCCAAAACGCTTCGTGACGTCACTTGGTTTTACATTTACATTTTTCCAATAAAGTAAACAGAATTTTAAATTAGACGTTATAAACGTCAGTAGAAAATACATGTATGTGACGTTACAAGTGTTTTTGATCATTTGAACTATTCATAGAAAAATTCGTACTTTTACAAAATGGTTTTATTTTCAATAGTAAACCTTTGTTCCTTTCCTTCAAAAACAGTATAAAACTACAATTTTAACAAACTGGTATATATTATTACAATGACATACGATAAATGTCATTAGAATATAAATATTTTTGACTTATTCCACGACGATGAGCTTGCCAAATACCCAAGTAGGTGGAGGCCAATAAACTAAAGAAGGAGAAGAAGAATATACCTAAATATAAGATTGTGTCTAGGTATACGTTACCATGTACGCAAATAAAAAAGTTAGAGTGTCAGTGATTTCTTATTTTTTATTTGTTTAGTGTTTGTTTTTAAATTAACTACGGAGTGTGGACAATTATTTAGTTCTTTTAATGAGTTTAAGAACATTTTAAAACAGTACGAAAAAGATAAGAGACTATAAATTAATATATATTTTTTTAGTTATAAATGAAATAGTATGTATTAGACCTAAAGCTTTCACAATAATAATTAACTTGTTCTGAAGCTATTATCCTTGTGGCATTTTTGTAATCAACTATTCTAAATGGGAACTAAGCCACAATTTAACCAAAAAATGATTTTATTAACGTTTCGACGTCTAAATCGGACGTCGTTGTCAAAATACAAAATATTATTAAATTAAACAAAAATGGTGTTGCTTAGTAAAAAAAATTTCTAATCATTTATTTAATCTGACTAATTTTTGTATTTTGACAATGACATCCGATTTGGACGTCGAAACGTTAAAAAAATCATTTTTTTAGTTAAATTGTGGCTTATTTCCCATTTAGAATAGTTGATTATAATATATAACTTACGGATAAAAATTATTTTAGCAATATTTTGTACGTGTCATATCAACTAAATACATATATTTATTTTGCTAACCTAAATATATACTTTTATATATATGTACATTGATTTATTACAATTAAGTTTGAAACATCTAAATAGTTCTGCTTCCCTTCCCTTAACAAGTATTTTTCTATCAAACAAACACTAAACATATCAAAATAGCATGTACCAAAATATACAGTCACTGCGCACGTTAAATAATGAAGTCACTGGCTTGATCAAGTTTAATTCGCGTGTACCTAACTTTTTTTATTTGCGTACACGTTAGAGTGTACCTAGACACAGCGAAATATAACCATAATAATAACTAATGTAAAACTATGTGACGTCACGGGTCGTATGAACTATTTTATACCGCAGAAGACTTTAAATATGTATTTCTAAGTTATTACGAGTTTTTGAAGCGTGAAATTTTGGAAATCTCATTTTTAAACAAAACTGAACATTATTATGTAACAAAAAAAAATATGCAAGTTCCCTATTCATTAATAAATAATTCATAATAAGGGTCATATTACCCGTATGCGCACCAATGGTGAATATTAAATTCCTAATTGTACATCAAAAAATGCGCAACAACTACCTCTTAAAACCCACCAAATTTCATTTGCATATCTCAACCGGTTCAAGAGCAATAAATAAATCGTCAGTTTGTAAGAAAAATTTCAACACCCCCTATCTCGGAAACGAAGCATTTGCGGACACACTATACGTTTATAAAGCAAATTGTCATTATTTTTTCATGCAGAATTACTCCTTAAAGTTTGCCATACTTATTTAAAAACACCCTGTATTGATGAAAAACAAGGCTAGTTGTTAAAGAACCTAACTTTTTTATTATCCAACAAAAGCGAATGAATCAAAAACAGAATGTTAAGAAAACATGAGGCTACAGTCGGGCTTTAATTTCAGTATTTTATAAATGCTAGAATATTCCACAGGGTGTTTGAGAAAAAAAATCACAGTTTGATTGGTACACCCTGTATAAAATGACAGTTTACCTGTCTAGCAACGATATTATTAAAGAATAAGGCTATAACATGTTAAAGAATTCACTTTAATCGGACAACAGGTTTAAGAAATTCGAGACATTAAAACTGGCCAATTTTTAAGGTGATCCTTATCAATTGTTGAGCACTGTATCTGGTGTGGTTTATGGGTCAGTGGAATCATCGCTCCATATTTCTTTAAAAGAGAGGCCGGCCAGAATGTTACTCTGAATGGAGACCGTTAGCGCACCCTGATATCAAACTGTTCAGTGACTGAAATTGAAGCTCTTGGTCTAGACGAAATTTGGTTCCAAAAAGAATGCTCCACTTGCCATACAGCCCTTGAAAGCTTTACTGTGGAAACGATTCGGTGAACAATTTATTTCACGCTTTGGACCAGTGAATTAGCCGCCTAGATCCTGTGACATCACACCTCTAGACTTTTTCTTTTGGGGCTACCTAAAGTCCAAAGTCTACATTAATAAACAGAATAAGTTTGAGGCATTGAAGGCCAATATCACTCGAGTCATTGGTCAAATACCAATCGAAATACTCGAACGCGTCATCGAGAATTAGAACTTCAGAATGAACCATCTTAACCGCAGTCACTGCTAACATTTGAAAGAAATTATCTTTAAGAAGTAATAGGAAAGTATGGTTCTTTTTATTATAATGTTTCGTTGGTGGTTTACGGAAACAATTAAATTAAATTAAATTAAGTGTAAAACAACGAACGAATGTGGCCAGAAAATGCGATAAATGACTAAATCTGGCGTTTTAAAAGCTGAGAACCTTTCTGTAGTTTTTAAGAAGTTGACATAAAAACCCTGAAAAAACCATTAATTTTATACAATCTGGTTTTGTATTTTAGGAAACACATGTGAATTTAACATGAGACGTATTCTTCCGTTTTGAGAAAAGTTAATATTTAAAATTAGCAATTAAAAAAAATAATAAATGAAGCGTGTCGCTATAATAATAAATATTTTCAAATAAAATTCATCATTTTTTTTTCATTATTTTTTCTTGGTTTAATTTTTTTTTTTTTTCAAAAAAATTCAAACAATAGGTTTAAGTAATTAGTAATGTACATATCTTTGTAAATAATAACATATTGTAAATATTAGAGGTAATGCCACAAAGTTAGCAATAGCTACATTATAAAACAGGGTGCTTAATGGAGCATCCTGTACATGTCATAATCATTTATCAACAAAGACGCTTATTATCATTACTGATAGATTGCAGAATAAAGGAGTTTAAAAAAAAGAATGTGTGTGTACTTTGTACGCACGTAAGAAGTTATACTTCTATTATATAATTTTAACGAAGTAATTGTATTCTATTTAAATATTAAACTAACTTTCTTATCTACCACTTTCAAAAATTTTTTATTAAAACAACTAAAAAAAAATGAATCGTAGAGGATTGGAACCCGAGACGTTTCGAACTCTGACCGAACGCTCAACAACTAGACCACCGAGGTGATGTGATTGACACGTACGTTTCGGATATAATTATGAGTGCAGCTGATCTCACTACTACCAACTTTGTTAAATTTCGAAACAGTAATTTCACTTTTATTTAATAATGGTACGGTAAACAATCCTCATTTTTTAATATGTTATTTCTTACAAAAATACCTTTAATTTAAGCACAAATAATTAAAAATCGTAAATTTGGGTCAAAAGTTATTAACTTTTTAAGAATTCCCATAAGAGCCCATGTTAAAACTTAACTTTGACCCTTAATAGTAATTAAACGGCACGGTAAAACATTTTTTAAAAAATCAAGTCTTAGTTTTTTGAAGTAAACTATAACATACTAAAATTTCATGCAAATCCTTAATTCTTTGCCGAAGGTGTAGAACGTCATTAAACTTGTGATATTTTGAAAATTGATCAAATTATTTTAATTTTGAATTGAAATGATTTAAGTGCACTTTACATCAACAATAAATTGAACAAGAAATTGACAAAGTTATTCAAGGCCAAATTTGACGAGTACAAAATGTATGGTTTGTAAAAGAAAATGAGGGAATTTGATGAAATAGAACAATTGGATATGTTTTATTTTGTCAAATTTCTTTATTTTCTTTTTATTCACGGCAAAATTGGATGTAGAATTGTGTTTTGTATAAGCCAAATTTGACCTTGAATAACTTGTTGTCAATTTCTTATTCAATTATTGTTGATGTAAAGTGGACTTTAGAATTGAAAAAAAATACAACAAAACATATAGTAAGAAAACAATATATTAGGTGAATATTGATGGTAATCAAATTATATAAATAAAAGTATTACATTATTACAAACTATGTATTTTGGCAGATCAAACAGGTAGGTTTATACTCATGATACATTAACAATTATTACGTACCTGTTGCTTTTAAAAACTATTTAAAAGTCACTACAATATTATAAACTGTTTTGTTTCTGTCCTCACAACAATAAAACTAATATATTATACATTTGTTTACCTTTACCTTTTCCTCCAAACCACAGCTGTCCTACAGCTGCCATATTGGATAATTTTTGACATGTGATTTGAACATCCAATCAGAACAAAGTTATAATGCGCGTATGCGCCTGGGTGATGCGTATGCGCCTGGTTTTAACATATAAAAATTCACCCTCATCGCGCGTAAAGAAGTATAACTTCAAAAATATTTTTTCTTTTGGAAAAAAATACCTTAAGATGAATCACCCTTTATATAAATAATTGATTTTAGTACTTACATTTTTAAACGTTTCAATATATACTTGACATACACATAAATCATGTAGAATTTGTGCAACATACTTTTCTGGACGGTCAACAACTTTTAAAATAATACTAGGTTTTTCAATATCGCCACCAGAAGTGTCTTCCTTATCTTCGTCCTCATCCTCATCGTCATATTCGTCTGGTAAAATATCTTTAAGAGTAGACGCCACTATCCCAAGTTTAAAATAGATCCAAGTGAAATATCTAGCAATATCAATTTTATCAATTGCGCTTGAACTAGATTTAATTTCTTCACGAGGATTACTCAATTCTCCACTGATGTATTTCGCTACTTTGCACAGGTCTTCTATATAACTGTAATATAAAGACTTTTTTATTTTCTATCAATGAACTACTAACTGTAGTCTATTTTTTGTACTGTAACTTGGGTTAAATCATATTTAACATAAAAATGATGCAAAAAAGAAGATGGCATGGAAAAAATACATGCAAACGGGATTAGACAATAAAGAAAAATTTTACAAGCAGAGACGATTGGTAAAAAGACAGTCACACGAGCAAAAGCAAAATCATGGAAAGAATTTGGAGAAGAACTATCAGAATGAGATGTAACAAATAATAGACACTTTTGGACCAGAATATGACACATGAAGGGAAGAAAACGAAGGGAAATAAACGCAGTAAGAGATACATCAAAGCAAATCTAAATAAACCCGGAACAAATAGGAATGGTATGGAAAGAATATGAGAAAAAAATTGATACCGAAGTAAAAATGGAAGACAAGGTAATAAATGAAAGCGAAGAAAACATAGAGCAATAAACTGGCTATGGAAAATATAATACAAAGAGGCGTGGGAAAAACAAACAATTCCTAAAGAATGGCAAAACAACATCATCGTGCCAATATATAAAAAAGGAGAACATGTAAACTGCGATAACTATAGAGCTATATGTCTGTCACCGGTATGCTTTAAAATAAATACGAAAATAATAGAGAAGAGACTTATGCCCGATTTCACCAACGATACCTAACAGCTGCCTTATTAAGTAATTCTTATCGATAGGAACTTCTTAAGTCAATACTTAGGAACAATCGTATGTCACAACTAAAAGAACTCTTATCTAGGAAATGCTTTCCTAGGTATTACCTAGGGTACGTTTGAACTATTTTTGATAAATAAAAAGAAGAATAAGATGACATTTCCTTACTTTTTCGATTATTTGTCATTATTGTTTGTTTGCCAATTTGGTTTTATTCAGTTTTGTACTGTTATAGTTATTTTATTTAGTAGTTAGTTATTTGTGCATTAAGTTTGTATATAATAAATATAGTCTTGTATGTTATTTGTATACAGTGCTAGTCAAAAGTCCGTACCCCCCCTCGTATCTTTTGAACGGTTATACCTATAATAGTGAAATTTGGAGATAGGAAATAAACGGACGTAAGCTTCTTAACTAGTCATGACAGGTGACGTAATAGTGACATATGACTTTACAGCGCCACTGTGACAGATAATTTTAAATGGGACCTTATGGCAAGTGACACATCGTTTGAAAGGTATTGAAAATACCTATTCAGTCATACTAATATTGTTTAAGTTTAAGCTAATTTTGACGAATTAATGAAATAAATATAAAATTGTAGTTTCATTTAATTAATTCAAAATTCAAAATTCCGCCTATGATTACTTGTCAAAAAGGTTGACGTTGACGTAAAAACTACTAGAGAATCGAAAAACGTCAACTTTTTTGACAAAAAAACCATAGGCGTACATTTGAATTTTTATTAATTAAATGCGAAGCTACAATATTATATTTATTTAATTTATTCACCAAAATCAAAATCAACTAAAACACAAAAAAATTAGTATGGCTGAGTAGGTATTTTGAATACCTTTCAAACGAGGTATCACTTGCCATAAGGTCCCATTTAAAATTATCGGTCACAGTGGCTCTGTAACGTCATCTGTCACTATTACGTCACCTGTCATAACTAGTTAAGAAGCTTACGTCAGTTAATTTCCTCCATCCAAATTTCACTATTATAGGTAAAACCGTTCAAAAGATAAGAGGGGGGGTACGGACTTTTGACTAGCACTGTATAATATTATGTACAGTGAAATGGACGAAAAGAAAAGAGTTGTAAATTTCACATATGACGAAAAATTGAAGTTAGTTGAATTGTCATTAATGAAATAATTTTAAAATAAATAATATGTTGAAAATTGCTTTTTATTATTAATTTTTTAATGACACACTTTTAGTTATATCATGAATGGGTTTTTGAAACACAACACTAGTTTGTTAGGTAGTAGGTAGACTACATAAGTTGTCAACCGACCTGTAAAAAACTCCAAAGGATTTTCTATATTTTCCAACACATATTATATTAATAATATAAAAGAAAATACAAAATTACAACTAATATACCTAATATTACAGAATAACAGAAAAATTAAGGTAAAAAGCAAATTATTGACAAACGTCACAAGTACATTAGTCAAAATTGTAAAAATATAACCTGACTGTCAACGATAAGTAATACCTAAAGTTTAGGGAGATCGAAATCAGTATCCTAACGTAAGGTAATGCTTAAGCGGTTTAGGCAATTCTTATCGTATGGTGAAATCCGTTTTAAGAGTTATGAAGTACCTAAACCCACTTAGGTAATTCTTAAATATTTAGGTATCGTTGGTGAAATCGGGCATAAGACAAGAAGTAGAAATGGAATTGGTAAAAAGAACAAGCCGCAATTAGACCAGGAACATAGACAAATGACAACATAATGTCCCCGAACATTTTTTTCTAAATTTATCCGTTTGACCAAAAAACGAAAATACATTTTGATATGCAAATTGAAGTCTGGCAACAACGCGCAACTCAAAAATCTAGATTAAAAAAGTAGGTTTGTAGGTCAATTGCAACTGGTAGGTAAAATAATGTAAATATCAACCAAACCCATATCCATTACTTTGCAGGTAGGTACCTATGATGTCAACAACCCCAAAAATCACACCTTAATAATAAATAAACAAGGGGTTATTAGGTTAAATTTCCACAGTCACGGCAAGTTTTTCTAGGCTACGTTGCCATGTCATTCAAATTTATGAAAATAAAAATTCACTTATATGAAGAACAATGTAATTTTTTTCTTGAGAACGGTAAACTTTGGAAAAAAATGTTATAGGACTTTTTTGTTCTAAATTGTGTATTATATCCATACCTTAACGGAACGCACTATTTTCGGAGACATCCTGTATATACCATTAGGAAGCTAATAGAAAGAAGCATAGACACGGGAAGAAAACTAGCATTGGCATTCATGGATCTAAGAGCAGCATTTGACACAATAGAAAAACCGATTATACGGAAATGCTTGAGGAAAATAAACGTACCACATACATTGATAAAAATTATAAAAAGTATGTACTTACAAAGAGGTAAAAGGAAGAGTACAAATAACGGAAAAAATAGGAAGAATTTAATTGGAAGAGAGGTATTAAACAAGGAGATAGTCTGAACCCTTTGCTATTTATATTAGTAATGAACGAATTGAAAAGAAAAACTAGAGTAAGAACCAATCAAATACAGACAATAATAGGATAGAATAGATTACAAACAGTAACAATAAAGTCCTTAATGTATGCGGACGACATAGTACTAATAGCAGATTCTGAGAATGAACTAAAAATGGAAATAAACGAGGAAAAAATTAAGATAATTATAATCAGCGGCAAAGAAGATAACGAAGATATTGAAATAAAGATAAAATGTAAAAAATAATAATTGAAAATAGTTACAACTTACCAATACCTGGGAAGTATAATTACTAACGACAGAAAAATAAACTGAGAAATACCAAATAGAGCAAAGAAATCAAACAAGTTATACTATGCGTTAGCCCCAATACTGGGAAAAAGAGAACTGACATGAAAGACAAGAATAAAAATAAATATTACAATAGTGAAACTGGGCAATTCTGGAAAAATATAAGAACATGATAAATGCAATGGAGATGCTACCTAGAACGATAGTTGGAAAGACAAAATGGGATAGATTAAGCAACGAGACTTGGGTGAATGGCCAACCAAGAAGCAATAACGAATAAAATAGCAAAGAGACAAATAAACTGGTATGGGCATTTGATGAGGATGCAACCCGACAGAATTACAAGAAAAGTCAACGAAGAAGCAAAGAACATCGTAAAAAGAAAAAAGAGGCAGACAACAAAAAAATGAATACAGCAAATACTAGAGGCGGGAAAATTTAAACAAAAATCACTCGAGGAATTGAAAATAATGACAGGAAATAGAAAAGAATGGAAGAAATGGGTGAATAGAAATTAAAATGGGACAAATCCTACATACTGTTAGGGTAAAAGGGGAGAAAGAAAGAAATAATTGTGCAGTTAAAATATGTATACATGTAAAAAGAAACCCAAAGGTAATTTTGAAGTTGACTTACCTTTTAGATGAATTTATAAATTTTCTTTCAACGAATACCATTAAGAATACAGTTAAATGTAGAGGTAAACTTTTATAAACAGCTCTTAAAGTGTTAACAACTACATTGATTAAATAATTTACATTTGCCTCGTCTAGATTACTTTTCAAAAACTCTTCTTCTACCACTACAGCAAGTTTAGACACTAACGTTAAGCTGTCTTCTTTACTCATATTTTTACACAATAGAGTAACAGCGTCTTGCCAAGCACTGGTTAGTTCATATATCGTTTCTGTCGATATAATTTCGTTATCAATATTTGAATTACAAGACAACCTGAAGAGAGCCAGTAGCAGTTGATCGCTGTATGTTAACAATAGATTGTCGGTGTAGATGATGGCACAAATGTAAGCTGCAAGGCTCGTACAGGTATCAGCAGTAACAACGTGGTCCGAATAGTTTTCTACTACTGATACCAGCTTGGATATTATTTCGGCAACAGCAGAATCACAAATAAAAAGTTCTGAAATACAAAAAAAATAAATAAACCATTTTTTAGAAAAACTTATTAGTTAACAAGTAATTGGACTTCGTAAGTCCTAGGTTTTCACCCAAAGTAATCGAAATTAGAAATGGAAGTCGATATCTGAACTCTTCGTGTAACTTTGCGTCGATTGACATACGATTTTACTAATTTTGAGTTATCTTTACTAAACTGGGTCATAATTGTTTAAATAGAATTGAATTTAAAACTGAAACTAAAGATTCAAACTCGACTTTTCAATGAGCTTCGATTGATGTGTTACATGTATTTCTGCGACTATAATATGGCACTTGTCACGTTGAATAATATATCGCATATATAGTACTTCGAGCACTTTAAAACAGTACTTACGGTTGCAACTCTAAAACCTGAAGTCCGTTGTCACATTGTTCATCTTTAATACCATTCTTGGGCTATAAGCTTTCATTCGACACCTCATTTGTCATTATATCTATATTAATAACGGAGGAGTTGTATTCGCGGACGGACGAACAGCCAGTCATGAAACCGGGAGTATACATTTGTTCTCTTCTTGCGAAGGCGAGTCCGGTATTTTTAAAACAGTACTTCCGGTAGCATTTCTAAAACCCAAAGTCCTGGGTCAAATTTATCACCTTTAGTACTATCCTTGGATTATAAGTTTTCAGTCGAAACCTCATTTGTCATTCTACCTGGTATAGTCACCGAGGAGTTATATTCGGGGTCGAACCGACAGACAGTCTAGGTCAAATTTATCACCTTTAGTACTATCCTTGGATTATAAGCTTTCATTTGACACCTCATTTGTCATTCTACCTGGTATAGTGACGGAGGACTTATATTCGCAGTCAGACGGACGGACGGACAGACCGCCTAGGTCAAATTTCTCACCTTTAGTATCCTTGGATTATAAGCTTTCATGCGACACCTTATTTATCATTCTATCTGATATAGTGACGGAGGAGTTATATTCGCGGTCGGACGGACAGACAGCCTAGGTCAAATTTCTCACCTTTAGTAGCATCGTTGGATTATAAGCTTTCGTTTGACACCTCATTTGTCATTCTACCTAGTATAATGACGGAGGAGTTGTGATCACAGTCAGACAGACGGACGTGGATAATTCAACATTTTCACATTTTTTCAAAATTGGTGAAAACAATAAGGAAAGAGAGCTTTACAAATAACGTATGCCTCAGCATAGAGGTTAATGCATCTACCATAGTAACAAAACTTTGAACTTTGAAATCATACAATACAATTTAATCGAGGAACCGATTGCAACACTAGGAAGTTCAATTAGAAATAACATTCTTTGGCAATTTATCCAGCATGAAGTTGAATGGACTCTAATTATTAAGCTATTAATCGATATAATTCACAATTATACCGGTGAAACTATACAAATTTGGGGAGTTAAGATTAATGTGAGATTACAAATTAAGGTAATAATTTGTGATTGAACAGGTCTTACCTGAATCTTGATTCTCAGTTAGCGCAACCTTAAACAATGTACTTAAATCTGGTGGACATTCATCAACTATAATCTTGTCAGTGATTGACACGATGAATTTACTAATTTTCTCTGTTCGTAACCACTTCTTTACTAATTCATCTTTATTGTAGGGATGAGATAAAGCTTCTGAAATGCACCAACTTAAGCATTCTTCTGATGTTATCTACAACAATAATTTTTGAATATTTATATAATTATAAAAAGAATGACCAATGCTATAATATCAGCTGTCCTCCATTGAAATCCCATTTTATGACTGTTTCATCTGGCCATATATAAATAATGTACCTATAGGAAAAGTCAAACAATAAGGAATATACATAATTTTCCCCTTGTTGCTATATTCTAAATTTGAAAAAATTTATAGGGAATAATCAGATTTTTTTGACATGCCATTCCTACTACAGCGAGCCATAGAGGTATATATTAACATAGAGTGAGCCTACCTTCCGAGCTACCTGACGACAAGATCTCATGGACTGGTTTGCGGCATCTCTTTCTAACACATTGTATCGACAAACTAAGATTAAATTAAGTGTGAGTATAGGCACGGAAGGGGAGGACTACTGTCGCAGCTTTACTATGCGTAAGAGTGAAACAGCAATAATCCAAATAAAAAAGATGGTGTCGTCACTTTGCTCTGAATGACACTCTCTCTATGCTAATATATAACTCTATGCAGCGAGCATCACATTGGCTAGAATTAGTGACGAGTTTATATGACGTCATTATTATATTTGGTGAAATTGTAAATGGTAACTGACGTCTGTCATAATATTGGAGGTTAAATATAATGTCAAATTATTATTTTCAAATTATATTTTATTTATTTGGTTTATATTTTAATCACAATTAACAGCAATATATTTATATTAAAAATATTGCAACAATTACTAAAATTATCAGCTTCAACATATAGTGTTAAATTTGTGTGGGTTAAGGGACATTCAGACATATTGGGTAATAGTATTGCGGATTCAATAGCTAAAAATCCACTAAAGTACCCTCAAATATTGATTGAAGAACTTAACACATGTGATCTTTTTGCATATGTTAAACAGCATATTAAATGTAAATGGGATAGACGTTGGATTCAGTTCGGTGAAAGTACAGGCACTAATTTGTTTAAATTACAACCAACAGTAGCTGTTAACCAATTTTACAAGTTATTGCACTAAGTAGAAATACAGTGTCGACCATCCTAAGATTAAAAGTAGATCATGGATGTTTTCCGAAGCATCTACATAAAATCGGAGTTCTCCCAACAGGCAGATGTGACTGTGGAACTAGCATAGCTAATCTAAATCACATATTTTTTAACTGTCTCTTACATCTTAATGCAAGTATGTGGCTGCTACAAGAATTGCTGAAAGCAGGTTTAAGTACTCCCCTAGACTTAAATGTACTATTAAGTGAAGATAACATTAAAATTTTTAAACTAATTATGACATTTCTTCAAAAAATTCAATTAAGTGTGAATGTAAAACTAATCGTTTGAATGAATAGGTATTTCCTTTGTATTATGTAATGTATGAATGAGATATTTCTTGTAATTAATTATATTATTTTGTAATCTATGTATGTTCGAAAAAAAAATTATATATTTAAAAAAAGATTAAAAAAAATAATAAAAAAATATATTATAAAAAAAATAAAAAAAAATAAATAAATAAATCACTAAGAGGTTCTAAATCTCCGCGAGGATGAATCGGATTTAGTTCTTACCGCAATGAAGAGAAAAACAAAACAAAAAAAATTAATATAGTTGTATTTATTAACATAGTAAGTAGACATTGTTATTTGTAAGCTTTATTTTTTATTATTCTTTATTTTTAAGTGTATACTGGACAATTTTATACTTATGAACGAATAATAATTTTATACGTAGTTACGTGGCTAAAGGTTCTGAACCAAGGTTAGAATCAAAACAAAAAAAAAATTCGTTCATTTTTTAACCAATTTTACTTTCCCTTCCCTATCCTTGATTGGTCGATTATATTTGTAATAGTTTTGTTGTATGGTAGGTTTAGTTAGGCGTTAATTTTAAGAAGTGTTACTGGCTACATGATGACAGCTCCCAAAGGTCATAAAAGAAGGAAAAAAAAAGAATGTGTGTGTACTTTGTACGCACGTAAGAAGTTATACTTCTATTATATGATTTCTTAAAAATAAATATACTTTAAACAGTTTGTTTTAATTTTTTTTAAACACCAAACTAATTTTGTGCGTTCAAAAAAATAAAAAAAAAGTATAGGATTGCTCCGGATTCGAACTTAAGACCTCTCGATCTCTGGCCGAATGCTATACCAAATACGCTACGAGGACTGTGTCTGTATCGGTTCGGACGTACCTAATGACAATTCACGGTAACAAACAGACAAGGTGAAGTATTCGCGGTGTGCAAGTACTTGGAAGGGAATTGAGAAACGATCGTGCGCGAATAGCGGAAAAATATTGCAACTTTCTTAAATAATTCATGTTGTCAATTGAAATTGTCAAATTGACGTACATTTCATATCTACTGTCATTGAAGAAGAAAAATTATATGTTGCTCCACAATATTGATATGATAATAATATGCAATTATTATATAAAGGTATGTAAATGTAATTAATTGTATTTTGCTTGCAGTACTGCATTTTAATAACTAATTTTATTTACTACATACAATTGTTTACGTTTTAATAACATAACCTGAATCTTATTTTTCTTATTATTTTTTGGACTATGGCCTTGACAATTATCCAGTAACCAGGACTAATATAATTGGCCAATATAATTAAAAGTGCGAATAAAGTTGCAGAGCGTAGAAATAGGTGTCGCTTTGCCGAACTTGCACGGTCCCAATAATAAATATATAATAAAATGTTTTAATAATACTCATCTTACTCCTGAGGAAGACAAATCCAAAGACACAAAAATTATAATAAATATATTTACTAAAAACACTAATATCATTGTTTATATAGGGAGATAGTTGGTCAACCCAATAGGTAAATATGTTTGATTCAAATTGAGACAGTCACCAGATGTCCCCACAATTTCTGTCAGGGTCGCAACGTCAAAATGCATAGACACCAAGTTACGATCCTATTCATAACACCCCAACTCGCATACATATTAAGAAAAATAAATATATAGAAGAGTATAATATTTAGAAATTGAATTAATGATGTCATGCTACTATACATTATATATAATAGCATGACATCATTAATTCAATTTCTAAATATTATACTCTTCTATATATTTATTTTTCTTAATATGTATGCGAGTTGGGGTGTTATGAATAGGATCGTAACTTGGTGTCTATGCATTTTGACGTTGCGACCCTGACAGAAATTGTGGGGACATCTGGTGACTGTCTCAATTTGAATCAAACAAATTTTCCTATTGTGCTGACCAACTATCCCTATATAAACAATGCTAATATATTCTTTTCACAACTTTTCTTGCACTGATATATTTATACATAACTTGAAAGATTTAGCAACTAAACGCCATACTGTCTGTGTGCGCATGCGCGCAATATTATGAAATTTTACTCTCAATCGCGCCTAAAGAAGTATAACTTCAAAAATAAATAAACAAAAATCTTACATAACCTCCCATAGGATAACATGACTTTGACACTTATATTACAGCTACTTATCTTTGTCTCACACTCTTTAAGAGAAAGAGAAACAGTGTAGCCGGTAGTTGCTGTGGTAAATATATACAGTGGGAAAAATAAAAGAATACCCATGAACGATCACATCAATTACTTATTTTGTATTTGCTATCTTTTTCTATAACAAATGTTTGTTATTTATAGAAAAATAGAGCAAATACAAAATAAGTGATTGATGTAATCGTTCATGGGTATTCTTTCATTTTTCCGACTGTACATGTTTTTATTTGGCAACAGCGCTTTCCTGCAAAACTTGACGGTAGCGAAAAAACTAATATGAGGAAAATATAATGAGGAAAAATTTGTTGGCCGTCAAGTTACCGGTGGGTTATCACGTCATGAAATCTAGACGTGCATACCTAATTGTTTGACTTTTAGTTTATATACAAACCATTTTAAATGGTTTTCAAAAAAATCGTTAAAATAAAATGTATCACAAAAGTTAGCTTGTAGATGATTTACAGGTTAACAAAGGATACTATGTGCCCCGGTATATTAGGCTTCAACGCCCTTAGAGTTTGAGGCTCAGTAATATGCTGGTCTGATCAACCTATAGGGGAGCAGTACTGCCAGGGATAAGAGTTTGAGGCTTATTACTGAGCCTCAAACTCTTATCCCTAGCCGTACTGCTCCCCTATAGGCTGATCAGACCAGCATATTTCAGTTCAAGCCTCAGATTCATTAGAATTTTCAACTACTGCGTTAGCCTTTTATTTTTCTATTCACCGGGCCAGGGTTTGAACTCACATACCTCGTAGTGAGGCGAAGATCTGACCGACGTTAACAAAGGATTGTGTTAAAGCAAAATTTAAAGTAAATGAAAAGACTAAAAAGGGATAGTTCCCTGGGTTGGCTCTATACCATATAAATAAAAAACTCTAACATTGAAGTAAAACAACTTCTATGTAATAGGTATAATATAATACAATCCTAAAAAATCCCAATGGATTGTATAAAAAATGTGTTCAGAACGAATGTGTGTTTCCTGTAAATGAAAAGACACTTACCTTCGAAAATGTATTTAGAATCTGCTGTTTTTCCGTACTCTCAAGGTATTCAAACATCAAAAAAATTAAACTAACAACATGTTTGCAACACAACTCTGGACTAACGAGCCACATATGAAGAATTTTGGTATATACATCGATCGGTTTTGAGTCAGGTACCTTTTGCTTCATCTTTTCGTTGAGGTTCGAAAAGAAGTTCTTCGTGTCAAAATCAATCACTAGTGAGTAAAGGTGTTTAACCAAGATTCGCGACTTCTTTTCAGAAATGTACTTAACGTAATCTTCGCAGATGTCGTAGACGAGTTTGTTCAAATGAGTGTAGTACATTTTATCGTCACTAGTTGTTTTGGAATGTTTTTGTTTGGAATCTTGATTATCAGTTTCCTCGCTGCTGAATTTAACCTAAAATATAATTATTATTATTAAAGTAAAGATATGACAAAGTATTATGAAGTGAAGACTTCTGTTGTGTATATTAGTATATGCATTTATTAAAAATTCGTTAAAATATATCCAAAAGATAATGGAAAATCACAAAAATCACAAAACGGTTTCGGTTTTAACTGAACATCTCCAGTATGGACGTTTATCATAATCAGAATACAAGACAAACAGTTTGGATTCATGAAAGGCTTAGGTACGAGAGATGTACTGTTTAGTCTACCGGTATTATTCCAAAGAAGCAGAGATATGACTTGCGATATTTACACCTGCTTTGTGGACTACCAAAAAGCATTTGATGACAGTTCAAGACCGAAAAATGATGGATGTTCTAACAAAAACGCAAATGGATGATAAAGACCGGTGTATAATACAAAATTTATACTGGAACCAATCAGCCACAATAAGAACAAATCTTGGAGATGGACCGACGGCGACGGAAGCGATCCATATTCTGCGAGGCGTTAGATAAGGATCTATACTTTCACCTATATTACTTAACCAATATTCAATAGTGATGTTGAAAAAGTAACTATTCGTTACAAAGTACTCGTTACTTACGAATACCAAAAGTAACGATTACTATACAGAGAGGCAAATCGTTACTTTGATTACTCTGATTACTTCGTACCAACCGTATCGGAGCTAGTAACGACTATTGTATCTACTTTGATTACTCTGATTACTTCGGTACTTCATACCAATCGTATTAGAGCGAGTAACGGCTATTGTATCTACTTTGATTACAGTATTTCTCATGATCACCTTTCAGTGCGTCACAGTTTTTCGATTTCTTTCTAACGCATTAAATTGTATGTGACAGAAAAAAAGGCACGTCGGTGATTACATTTCGTCGGTGACATTTTTATAACATTTATTCTAGTTATTCTAGTTGTCGATAGATGGCGCCATAATAAAAAAATAATTTTTTTTTAATTAGATAATAATATTACAAATATAGGGGTGTATTCTGTAACACTTCCGTTAAATTTTAGTGGCCTCTAAAATTTTAGCGCCCGCTAAAAATATTTTGGTATTCTGTAAATCATACATCCGTTAAAATCATAACCTAAACCGTTAAAACTCCCTCTAAATAAAATATTTTAGAGGATGTCAAAACGTACCCGCTAAATTTTTAGCAGTCCGTTAAATGTGGTTTGATTATTTTTGTTGGGTTATGTTTGTATGAATAGTAGTTTGTTATTCTTGTATTATACTGGAGATAAATATTTAAAAATGGAAAATGGCTTTTTATAATGTATTTGGCGAAGAAGTACTTAATAAATAATAATGAAAGGTAAGTCTCATTTTTACTTTACAATTGACACACTACACCTATAAGTAACAAAATTCAAATGTTTGTTTCTTTTTGTAGAGCTGATTTCAGATTAAAACATAAACACAAAGTAACTAATTGACCTGAAAGTAAATAACTACAATTACCATTTCAAAGGAAGTAGGTACCTACCTAAGTACCTAGAAATGTTATTGAAAAAGTGTTGGAAGTCAAAGATGTTTGTCAAAGCAATTAAATCCTGTTAATGCAGTTAAAATTATTTAAAGTTATTGTGGAACATTACAAAACGTACCAAATGATTACAAAGGTAAAGTTTCAGAAGGTTTATAACCAGATGCAGATTAATAAGATGACCTTAATGTCATTGAAAATAGACCATTTATTTGACCAAAATTAGTGTCGAAGGGGAGAAGAAAAATAAGATATGCATTTTTTCAGCAATATTTTAATGTATAACTTTATAAATAAAAATGTTTAATTGGAAAATATGAGTTTTACTAAAAAATAATTAAATATAAATATTATTTTCTAGGAAACTGTCATTTTCTTCTTCTTCTTAAGGTTTTTGGCCTCCAACAGTCAGTTTTCGGTCAATCTCTAGGTTAAAAGTAGTTCAAAACGATCAACGTGCGACGTTGCCGTATTTGTTCCAAAACCTTTTAGAGGATTCCTCTAAAATAATATTATTTTAGCGGTCCTCTATAATATGTGTATACAGAATGACAATCTAACCGAAAAGTTTTAGAGGACCGTTAAAAGTTAAATTTTAGAGGCCTCTTAAATTTAACGGAAATGTTACAGAATACACCCCATAATCTGTATAATTTATAAGACTATACAAATCAAAGAAAATACCATTTTATAAATGCAAGAAACACATTTGATTTGTTTTTATTCCAAATTGAAAATAAAATGTGACAACTGTCAGATTTAACTAAAATGTCATGTTAGAATAAATGTCATAAATGTGTATTATCACGGACTTACCCTTTTTCCTATCATTTGTTACGCACTGAAAAATGATCATGAAAAGGACAATACTTCTTTACTTCGTAACAATCGTATCAGAGCGAGTAACGACTATTATATCTACTTTGATTACTTTGATTACTCTGATTACTTCGTACCAATCGTAACAGAGCGAGTAACGACTATTGTATTTACTTTGGTTACTTTGATTACTCTGATGAATTAAAATATTAAAATACAACAAAACATAGAGTAAGAAAACAAACAGTTGGTAATCAAATTATGTAAATCAAAGCATCACCTACAACCTACAAGGTAGGTACTTAAATTTTACATTTTCCAAATAGGTACCTATGTAATTTTTTAATACAATACTGAGACGTTTACAATTACGTACCTGTTACTTTTAAAAACCTATTTAAAAAGTCACTACAATTATAAACTTGCTTTTGTTTCTGTCCTCACAATAAAAACTAATATACACAACATATGTTTACTCATAACCGACATATTGAACAATTATTGACAGGTCATTGTAATTACCCAATCAGAGCACATATAACGTTTGAGCTGCGCCCAGGACCAAGACTTTTTATGAATTCGCGCACATACAGGGTGAGTCACCACTAACAGGACGGAAGATTACAGCTAAACGGTAAAAGATTTGAAAAAAATTTAAATTGAATAGTTTGTAAGTTGATAAAAGCTACATTCTAAAATTATTTTGAAATATACAGGGTGTCCCAATAAATTGCGGCGGGTATTCCATAACTAATTATTATACATTTGTCTACAGGGTGTTCAAAATTTAGAGTTTCATTATTGGAGTATTCAATGTGTCATATGATGCTTATTTTAAATAGAACACTATATATATTAATAAATAATTATACTAACCAAATTTACCTCTTTCGAATGGTATATGAATGTCCTATACCTAGGTGTCATAGTTTTTGCGTAATTTACAATTATTTAAATTCTTAATCTGTAAATCGATTTTAAAACGAAAGATTAATGTCATTGTATGACATTGTCAGTTTATGACAGTGCGGTCTGGTAATTATCAAAACTATAAACATCCGTGTATGATATTCAACTTTTTTTTACTTAAAAATGGCTTTGGAAGAGCCAATTACATTCAGATTTAATTGTTCCTAAAAATGAATAATCACACTATCTATGAAAGAGTAGACATGCTACTTTGCATTGGGGAATATTTTTAAAATTTTCTCTTAGCTTCTAAAGTTTACGCTTAAAAGTATCCTGATAGAGGACACCCAAAAAAGGACGTTTTTGAGAAATTTCCCGATAGATTCCGTGCTGCTGGTAATTTTGCATAGGTAGGAAAAGTTAAATGGAAGAATGGAAGACATCATGGATATCCACCATACATAAAAAAGGCAGACGGGATCAATGTGACAACTACAGAGGCATCGCTGTAACGAACTCGATCAGCCGAATATACGGAAAACTGATTAAAAATAAAATCGAAAACGAATATAAAGATATAGAAGCTGAAGAACAGGCAGGATTCAGGGCAGGGAGATCAACGGTTGACCATCTGTTTTGTATTACACAGATTATTGAGAAGAAACTGGCCGTCAACCAGGAGGTGCATCTGTTATATGTGGACTTAAGAAAAGCGTATGATAGCATCCCACAAAACAAACTATGGGAAGCATTAGAGAAAACCAATATAAGCGCAAATTTAATAACAGCGACGAAACAATTGTATACCAAAACTGCATCAAGGGTGAAAGTTGGAAGCAGGCTATCGAGAGGATTCCAAATTAGCAAAGGCCTAAAACAAGGGTGCTGCCTTTCACCGACATTATTTAAGATCTACCTCGAACAAACTCTAAAACTTTGGAAACGCAAATGCAAAAACATGGGATTACCGATCAGCAACAATACAATATACACTTTGTCATTTGCAGACGACCAACTTGTACTAGCGCAAGACTACGATGATATAGAATATATGACAAGGAAATTAATAGAGGAGTACAAAAAAGGTGGTTTGGAAATAAACATAAAGAAGACCGAATATATGTGTATCGGTGGGACACAGCAGGACCTTACACTGGGGAATGGCGAAATTATTAAACATTGCGACGCATATAAATACCTTGGTATGACCATCACACAAGAAGGAAGCGTAGACCGGACGATAGAAGAAAGAAACAACCAGGGAAGAAAAGCAATTACCCTTCTTAATAGCATCCTCTGGGACCAGTCAATATCAAACAACAACAAACATAGAATATACAATACAATTGTTAAGAGTATAATCACTTACAGCAGTGAAGTATGGCAAATAAAAGAAAGATACAAGAGAAAACTTGAAGCAACAGAAATGGATTTCTGGAGGCGCTCAGCAGGAAAATCAAGATTAGAAAGGGTAACCAACAACAGAATTAGGGAAATAATGAATGTGAAACACACAATAGTAGATGACATTAGTACCAAACAGCTTAGATGGTATGGACACGTACAAAGAATGTCCGAAGAACGACTCCCGAAACAAATCCTAACGTGGACCCCTCATGGTAGACGAAAAAGAGGAAGACCCCGCCTGAGTTGGAGAGAAGGCATAAATCGAGAAATGAGAGAAAGAGAATTGGATGAAGACCTTTGGATGGACCGAAGTGAATGGCGACTAGGCATCGGAAGACGTAGGAGAACGTTTTAAAACCGATATATATATATAAGGAAAAGTTAAATAAAAATAAACCATTTATTTTTGATGACGTCAACGAACTTGATGTCCTGCTTTCTGTTACGGAAAACCCAAATACTAGTACCTACGTAAAAAATGTCGAGTCAATTGGAGATCAGTCTAACAAGTGTATGTAGAATACATAAGAAAAACCACTATTATCCGTATAAAACTCAACTACACCAGCATTAGACAGAACAGGAACGTTTAACTTTTCGTTTATAGACTTTAGAATTTGGAGAAGATCCTGATTTTTTTAAGAATGTATTATGTACAGACAAATCTACCTACTTTTAATAATAATCGTCTAGTTAATAGACATAGCTTTCATTTTATTATGATACAGTAAACAAACATTTTAATGTTGATCGCCAACACCGATGAAGTGTTAATGTTTGGGGCAGTATTCTGAGCCAGTACGTTATCGACCCATATTTTTTTGACGAAAATCTGAATGGAACAACTTTTTTAAATTTCTTAAAACAAGTTTTTTGAATCCTTCTTAAAACCTTCCACTTAGCGTGCGAACAAACATGTGGCTCCAAGTGGACGGGGCTCCTGCTTATTTTCGACGTGATGTTAAGAACAACCTCAACATAAAATTTAGAAATAAATGGATAGATTGATTCGGTCCATATATTTGGCCACCTAGGTCACCAGGATTGACCAAGATGAATTTTTTTAAATAAGGTTATATTAAAAATATTGTAAATGCTGCACTTCCTAACCCAGAAACCTGTGTTTAGTACAATCTTTGATTAATATACATGGTGTTCTAATAAAATACCCATCATATTATGCTACATTGAATAATCTAGTAATTAAACTGTAAATTTTGAACACCCTGTAAATAAATGTGTAATAATCAATCATGGAATGCATTAATTATAAGATAATTACCAGACCGTATTGACATAAAGTGACAATGTCATACAATGACATTAATTAACTTCATCTTTTGTTTTAAAATCGATTTACAGAGTAAGAATTTAAATAATTATAAATTACGCAAAAACTATGAGACCTAGGTATAGGACATCCATATACTATTCGAAAGAGATAAATTTGTTAAGTATAATTATTTATTAATATACATGGTGTTCCTTTTAAAATACGCATCATATGACACAATGAATACCCCACTAATGAAACTATAAATTTTGAACACCCTGTAGTCAAATGTGTAATAATTAATCATGGAATACGTTCAACCAATATCCAACTATTTAGATGTAAAAGTAATGTTTTTATAATTTCTTAAATAACTTGAGAATAAGCCTTCTTTTAAAACTTTACATTTTAAGAAAAGTCAACATAACTCAGAACACTCTGTACATAGGTATAGGGAAGCCTTATGAAACTATACCTTATTTTTTGCGGACAATAAAAAAATGCAATAAAATACAGGCTGTTCCATAAGAAAAATATAACTTTGATACGCCGCCATTTATTGGGACACCCTGTATATTTCAAAATAATTTTAAAATGTAGCTTTTATCAACTTACAAACTATTCAATTTAAATTTTTTTCAAATCTTTTACCGTTTCACTGTAATATTCCGTCCCGTTAGTGGTGACTCACCCTGTATACATTTATTCTTAAACGCGCTTAAAGCAGTATAACTTCAAAAAGAATGGAATAACCACATAACCAAAATGGGAGAGACGCATGTGTGTTAAAAATAGCAAGAACCAATCGGTAGAAGTATTGCACGACCGCGCAAAAGATGGAGTGACAAACTTCCATAGAGGTATCAATCCGCCAATGAACAAGCCGAATTACTTATAAAGAGGAAATTTTTAGATACTTACCTTAAATTGTTTCTTTGATTTATGGGTAACTTTCAACGATTGTAGCAGATCCAACTGCTTATCGGCGACTTTTTCTACGCTATGTGCAGGCAATTCCTTAACATTAAACAAAGTATCTCTAAAAACATCTCTAACATTTTCTAAAAAGAATTCTAGGCAAACATTTAAGTACTCGGAGTCTAAGTTTCGGCTCCAATGCTGTACTAACGTCGATATTTGATTAAATAAGGTTTTATAGTTTACTTGATCCTCAATTAGACACCATTCTATCGAATTAACGAGATGTGCTTTTATAAGAGTTTTACAAAAAGGGAGATCCGATTGCCTTTTTAAAATCACGTATTGAAGGCACTCCACGAATGCTGTGGCTACCGCTACTGATTCTGAACGACTAGATACAGTGGATTTTTGATTGAGCCTAAAAAAAAAATTACAGATGTTTATACGCCAGTCAATGAGAGCAAAAACGGGATATTATCTCCGAATTCTATCCTACTGCATGGATTTTAATGAAATTTTGGGAATAGCCTTTACTTATCTCCTAATTTAAAGTCTACCCTATGCCGATGTACGCCTTTATCTTGGGGGTGGTTCCCACACCTTCTCGGGGGTGGAAAATTTTTGGTTAAAATAAGCACAATTCTAAGCAAAAACTGTTCTATAATTTTTTCTGAAAACTCAATACTTTTTGAGTTATTCGTGGTTGAAAATTTGCCGTTTTCATTGAAAAATGACACCTTTTCGGACGGTTTTTTACAAATACCTACCTTAAAATTATGCATCTAAGAGAAAACTACATAAAACATTTTTCTAGCTTATGAAAAATCAAAGAAATTCGTTTCTTCATAAATCTTGTAGTTATAATACAAAAAGAGACATGGTAGGTGAAAAGATTTTTTTTTGGTGCATGCTCAAATCGATGTGTTCATCTTAATATAACAGAGAAATGGTCGATTTTAAAGGTATAATGCTATGAATATATTTTGTAGTACTTAAAATATCTTTAAAAGGAGCACTATTAAATGTTGATTACATTTAAACTAAACGAGATAAAGTGAAAAAAATGATGACTAATTTATTTTACGATAAAATGCGAAATATATTTAACCACTCATCCACTAGATTTAAATGCATCGTTTTACTTCTACAATACCTTGTAGTATAGAGTTAGTTCTGTGCTCAAAAAGTTGGACGGGTTTAAAATGCATGGTTTTTGAAAAAAATATTCTCAAATTATAGAGCGCATTTTTAAATTTTCTTTAAAATATTTTTCTGCATGTAACTCAAAAATGGATACAGGAATGAAAGAGATACAGCAATGAAAGGAAAAAAATTGTTAAGTATCTGAAAAAACCCTACATTTTTGTACTGTATCTTTTTTTCATATCTCTTATCATTTTCGAGTTACATGGAGAAAAAGAAGATTTTCAAGAAAATTTAAAAATGCGCTCTATAATTTGATCTTATTTTTTAAACCATTCATTTCAGACCCGTCCAACTTTTTGTACATAGAAATAACACTATAATAAAAGGTATTGTAAAAGGAAAACAATGCATTTAAATTCTGGTGAATGAGGGCTTAATAATTTTGTCTTAGTCATCAATATTTTTGCACCATATCTCGCTTAGTTTGAATGTAATCGACATTAATTAACAGTGCTCATTTTAAAGATATTTTCAAGCTCTACAAAAGGTATTCGTAGCATTATACCCCTAAAATCGACAATTTCTCTGTTATTTTGGGTTGAATGCACCGATTTGAGCATACCAAAAAAATATCTTTTTTCACCTACCATATCTCTTTTTGTATTATAACTAGAAGATTTGTGGAGAAATGAATCTCTTTGATTTTTCAAAAGCTACAAAAATGTTTTATATAGTTTTTTCGTTAGATGCATAATTTTCGCAAAAAAACCGTCCGCCATTTTGCCGCCGTTTGCCATTTTTCAATGAAAATGGCAAATTTTCAACCACAAATAACTCAAAAATTTTCCACCCCCGAGAAGGTGTTGGAACCAACCCCAAGATAAAAGCGCCATAGGATATAGGGCAGACTTTGTTTCTTGAGCTATTCCCTACTTACAGTGAAAATATTAAGTAACTTGATGCAGTAGAATGAAATTCAGAGACAAATACCCTCACTGACTGCACTTTTATTAAAAATAACGAAATAAAAAATAAATCAGAATACAAAAAATAGTATTTCTACTTTAATTTTCCTTAAACTTGCTATATTAAGTCTTACTCCAGGGAAATAAGTAAAAAAAAGATCCTACTCGAGACTTTGGACAATCCACGTACATATATGACAACTTTTCAAACAAATACGAGGTATTATACTTACCCTAACCATAGATTTTCAAAAAATAAATTGTAAAATTGGGGTGCATTATCATCAATTGTCTGAGGTAGATGAGATATCAAAGGCAACAAACTTGGATATATAATCGAGGCATTTCCTTGACCTCCTTGTTTGAGAATCTTCCACAATTTCGGTAAAAATAATTTTTCTATATTTATATACGTCCACCAATCCTAAAAATAAAGAATCTTAAATGTTGTATTTGTTAAATAATAATGGTAGACTATTCGCTCCGTGCATGACTGACGCAACACCCAGCGTAGTGGCCTGAAATTTTTGGCGAACACAATTTGACGTTAAACATATGATACACATATGACATATTTGATGTTAATGAAATATTTATTTACCATTTTTGATAAAATTTATTATACAAACAATAAGTTTGAGTGTCAAATAAACGTCAAATTAAAAAACGAATATTTGAAAGTTCTCTAAAGAAAATATAAATTTTAAGGGTTTTTCTTCACTTTTCCGATATAGTTCAGTTATTGCTGTTAACATTAATTAAGTGTACATTGAAAGCAATTAAGCAGTGTGAATTATTATTACCAGATTAGCTGGGACTAATGAACTATTACTTTTGTGGTGTGTGTCTAATATAAAATGAAAATAGATGACGATAGGAATATACCACCAGATCAGGGAAGGAAAGAAAGTCAGTATGAAAATATAAAAATAAATAATAAATATCTAAACGGCAATAATAAGGTGAGCAAAATATCTATTGAAAATGAAAAAAATTATTATTCAATCATTATTCGCCAAAGTTGTCATCTTCTTCTTCTCTTCATTTGAATGGCCTTAGCTACTAGGGCTATCCGGCCAGGATCCGTGAATATAGACTTGAATATTCAAGAGCCGTACCTGAGGTACATCTGGGCTTAAGCTCATAGCTCCTGAATCTGAAATAATTAAGAGCTAAAAAAAAACTTTGTAATTGTTTATAAGTTCCATAACTAAAGTTCTACTATTAATGGTCTAGTACTACCACGCAAAACCGCACTAAGCACATGCATTGCAAGCAAGCATAAAGTCTAAAGTTTTTAAGCAAGCTACACACGAGTCATTGTTGATGTTAAAAACTTTTGCACTGCGATTAATGTCTTTGAGTTTAAATTTTTAAACAACACATCAGTTAATGTCGGATCACGTTCTAGTTCCCTTCTAAGCAACTGGGACTCTCTTTGGAACCTATTACATTCCAATAAAACATGTTGTAAAGTTCCTACACTGCCACATAAACACTGGTTTGAATTCACTACCTTCAATCTAAATAAATGTACAGGAACACTACAATGTCCACTTCTCATACGACACATTTGTGTGATTATACCTCTCCCCAGGTTGGGAAATTTTGTAAACCATGCCTTTTTATATGGAACTGTAACTTGTGAGCAATAAGTAATTCCTTTTGCCTGTCCTATTTGTTGGAAACGATTTTCCCAACCAATCCATAGATTTTCTTTATATTTAATTTGAAAATCTTTAAAGGGGGCCTTTGGTTCTTCACTAATAGGCAGCTTTCTTCCAAGATTCGCAAGATGGGCAGCTCTATCATTCCCAATAATTCCAGTGTGACTTGGAATCCATGCAAATTTAATTTCTCTTTGTTGTTCATCAAATTCACATAGTTTTTGTTTTAGTTGGAGAGTTTGTGAGTCTATTGCCGCCTTGTAGCTTGGTCTTGTGATTTTTTCTAGAGCACTTTTAGAATCACTACAGATGAGGCACTTTGTAAAATTATTCTGTTGGATTAACTCTAATGCTTTTTTAATGGCAAATACTTCCGCTGAGCAAATTCAATTAGCGGATGGTAATCTTGCTGTTAACTGTGTTCTCTCGTTAAGGTATATCCCAATACCTACATTACCTTGTTTATCTTTGGATCCATCTGTGAAAATAAGTTTATATTCTGACCAGTTATTGAGGTACCATTCCATAAACTTGGTTTGGTTATTTGCCTCTTTGCCCATATTGACAGTTTCATAAGCCATAGGAGAAATCTGAATATTAAGTGGAAAGGAGTGACAAGGAAATAAGGAGCTATGTGCTACCTCATGAATTTCATGTAAAGTATTCTGGAAAGCAGCCAGTATTGGTGGGAAATATTTTCTTCTCCAAAAACTAAAGTAACCCAGAAAAACATTGTGAAATTGCTCAATTGAGGCATATATTGGGTTGTCATAGGCTACTACTTTTAAAATGAATTTAGATGCTAGCCATATTCTTCTAAGATCTAACGGTGTTTCTCCACACTCTGACAAAATTATATGAACTGGAGAAGACCTCATAAATCCCCCTACTACTCTAAGAGCTCTATACTGAACCTTATCCAATTTTGCAAGTAGAGAACGTGCACAACCTCCCAGAAAAATAGATCCATAGTCAAGATGTGATCTAATGTATGCCTTATATAGAGTGAGTAAAGTTGCAGGATGTGCTCCCCACCAAGTTCGACACAAACAACGAATAATATTGACTCCACTGGAAGCCCTCAATGCCATCTTTTCAATTTGACTTCTCCAAGAAAGGGAACTATCTAGAATAACTCCCAAATGAGAAACTTCTTGTTTCCAATCTAAACGTGTGCTATTCACTGATATTAGTGAATTCGGAATATTATTCCTATTTCTATCAAAAAAAATTGCTTGACTTTTGCTAGATGACAGACACATTCCCATATCATGAAGTTTATTAGAAATACTTTCTACTGCACCATTTAATTTTTCCACAACATCCACCCAGCTGTTACCGGAGCAATAGAGGGCAACATCGTCTGCATACTGAGTAATTAGAACATCCTCTGGCACACAAAATGAGATTATATTGATGACAATATTAAATAGTACTGGACTCAAAGGGGAACCCTGAGGAAGGCCCACATTGGTAGTTCTTGGTCCTAGCAGATTTAAGGAAATGGGATCAAGAACAGACACCAAACGATTAGTCAATAAATGTTTAACCAATTCAATAAGGAACAATGGCAAATTGAGATCTCCCAAAGCGTCCAATAATTGGATGATTGACACTTTATCATATGCAGAAGAAATGTCTAACATAACAGCAGCTGCTGGTTTCCTTTTTGAGATATTCATTGAGATTTCATTGACCAGATGAATTAAGTTTTCAGACACCCCTCTACCTTTACGAAAGCCAGTCTGGAAAGGCGATAGGATCATAAAATGTTCTACATACCAATCTAACCTTATTTTTATCATGTTCTCTAAAAGTTTACTAACACACGATGATAAAACAATTGGTCTCCAGCCCGAAAGACAATTTATATTTTTATTGGGTTTGGGAATTAAACACACTGTTTGTGATTTCCATTGAGTGGGAATATGCATTCCCTCCTTTAAACATAAATTGAAAAATTTTAACAGGAACTTGATTGCTGACTCTGGAAGATGTTGCAACATAGAAAATGTTATACCATCCTGGCCCGGCACAGTATCCTTTCGTTCAACCAAAACCAATGAAAGTTCGTTTAAAGTGAAGAGTTCACACTCGATAGTATTAGATTTCACTGGGTGAGACGCAATGTCCTCAAATACAGGTGGAGTCAATGAACAAAGCATTTCCTCCCCTAACGATGAATTACTAGGAGTTCTAACTGAGGCTTTAGTGAAAGCCTTATGGAAACTTCTCACTTTTCTCCACATTACTGATATTGGAGTATCAGGTGAAATTGTGGAGCAAAACACAACAAATGATTTTTTCTTTTTGGATTTAAGTTCTTTTTTACAATGTGCCCTAATTTTTTTAAAATTAATGAAGTTTTCTAAAGAAGGTACCTGTTTGAACTTCTTGACTGCCTCCCTCTTTGATTTAATTAAAACTGAACACTCTTCATCCCACCAAGGTAATTGTGGTTTATGGAATCTAACACGCTTTTTCTTAGGGATGAACCTGTTTGCTGCGTCTAATATTAGGTTTTGAAAATCTGTGTAAGACTCATTAGGGATGTTGTTAATGTTAGACTCAATATATTGGTTGAATTGTTCCCAATTGGCTTTTTTCACATTAAAGATACTGCGATCTTGAAGAGAGTCATTTCCTTGGGGACTATTTCTATCCTGCCCGTAACACACTACAAAAGGAAAGTGATCACTTGCTCCTATCTCTGGAAAAACTTCCCAGAGGCAGTCCACAGCCAAACCTGGAGATGCTATAGCTACGTCAGGGACACTGTTTGAGTCAGGCGGTGAGATTCTTGTCGCCTCACCTGTATTGAGAAAACACAAGTTATCCTCCTCCAAAAGATCTGCAAGACGATTGCCGTTCGGATTGTTAGATGATGAACCCCATAAAGAATGTTGGCAATTCAAGTCACCTATGAAGAAAAACGGTTTATCACACATTTGAACCAATTCTCTAAAGATCTCCTTACGAAAACGAACATCTGGTGTCTTATACGATCCTATAATAAAAAATGTTTCAAATTTGATAATGATAGCCTGCCATTTTTCAGGCAAGTGAATATGTGAAATGTCTATCCTATCAGCTGCCAGAGACTGATGAATAAGTACAGCTATTCCACCCCATCCATCAATCCTATCATCCCTATAGCAGTAAAAATTGGGAATATGCAAGTGCTGTGAAAATTTCAGATGTGTTTCATTTAGAAGAATGATATTAACATCATATTCGTTAAGAAACACCATTAGATCTTGCTTATTGTTAAAGAAACCATTAATATTCCAATGCAAAATATTAAATATCATAACTATATATATAATTTGTTACTATTATTATTATTTTTTCTTTTTAATATAAAAAATAATATATTATATTATCTGTAAGAAATAAATGAAAATTCAGTCAACACTACTTTTACTAAAATTAGATGTATTATGTGCCTCATCAAAACCTGCAAAATCCATATTATTATCAGAGGTTAAATCAACGTTTTTTGAAAATACACTATCCTGAGAATGTACACGATTGCTTGTTAATGAGAGTGCAAAACTTGGGACTTGTGATCCCGTATACTTTTGTGAATCATTTAATTTGTTTAAAATCGGTAATCTAGGTAAATTTCTGCTTAGATCCTCATTTAATAAAGCTTTATGCGCCTCTTTGTCATAACTAATGTCTTTAAGAATTACTTTATTTTTCCTTTTAACTGGGACCACATGACTTTGACTCTGGAAATGGGGAGTGGAGGATGGGGATTTTTGAAGGGCTTGAGTAAATGCTCTGGGTGAGCTGGATAGTAAAGAAGGAAAATCCCTACTTCTCCTCTGAAACATTCTCGAATTCTCTGGTTTTTCCTTAATTGGGGGAAACAGCTTGGCAGCTTCAAAAAAGGTGAGATCTTGGAAGACCATTACTTCATTTATCTTTTTTTGCCTTTCGAATTCTTTGCAAATTTTATTTGTGGCAAGGTGATCAAGATCGCAGTATAGGCATTTTGGTACAGAAACTGTGCAGCTTTGTACTGTATGTTCATCGGAACATTTCGGGCATCTTGCTTTTCCCCTGCACTGTCTTTGTGAGTGCCCAAATCTTAGGCATTTGAAGCATTGCTGTACAGGAGGGATGTATGGATCTACTGTTACCAAGTTTGAATATATGATTATTTCTTTAGGGGGAGTTCTTACGTCAAAGAGTAGTTGTACAGTTCCTGTTGGAATGTATGTAACGGTCCCATTACTATCTAAAACTCTTCTGTTAAGTCTTCTGGCCGATATAATTTTCACGTTTTTTTGTAATTTACTGTCGTTAACTATGTTTTCCATTGAAATATTTATACTTACATCTCTAATAATACCCCTTGATGTTAGCATTTTTTGAGGTATATAAGCAAGAAATCCTTTCTCAAGGATTTCTGTGCTATTTAGTACCATATTTGCCTGTTTGGAGGTGTTAAAAATTACTCCAATTCTATTCATGCCTTTTCTACTAATTTCTTTAATTCCAGTCGTACCCATTGTATGAAATACTTTCCCAATATCCATAGGATGGATATTTCCTGCTTTTCCCTTGTCACTCCCTATCATAATAAGGAATGGGCCGAAGTCAGTGTCCTTGTATTCAACTTTTCTTCTACTAATATTTTCAATCCTAGATGATAAGTTATTAACTTCTGTTAACATGATCTGATCGTTTTGGAATTTATTTTTTAAAGCACAGAGTTCTTTTTCTATTAAATTAATGTTATTTTTATGTCTCGGGGCTAGCATGTGTATGGAATTTAAAAAATTTTGCGAGTTCAATGAAAGCAAAGCATAGATCCCGCCCCCTTTGTCAGGGGGGCCGGGAGAGTTTGTGTCCATCTCCTAAGCCAGCCTCTACTCTACTATACTACTGCTACTATGATTATATAAAGGCAAAACTTACAGAAAAGTCCTTAGTATTTCTTATTCACTACTAACGTATTAACCCGTTTTAACTTTTAACTTAACTACTAAATTAATGTTCAAACACTAACTAACTATATCTACAGTATAATTACTTAATTTATAACAATTTTAACGCGATGATTTTCAAATCGAAAGTTCAACAACGAAACACTTGTCAACATTTTCGCCTTCCATTTATGATCTTTTCCAAAGTTGTCATATTTCGCCGCTTCGGGCGCTGGCATAGTTTCGTGTATCCCCACCATGGTCACGCACGGAGCCCATAGCCCTTGTTTGTATGAAGACTCTGAGTTATTTAAGGCATTTTGTATTATACTGTTTTTGATATAAAAGTATTGTTGGGTTATTACTGTACTGATTTATTTATTTGTGAACTATTACGCAAATTGACTTTTAATTATTATTAAATAAATAAAAGACTCACTTGAAATTGTTTAATTTATAACACTTACAATTTAACACTTAATTTTACAACAATATATCTAATTTATTTTACACTTACATACTAACTTATTTAATTCATTTGCAAATATTTATTTATCTACTTTAAAAATACATTTCAAAGCCGTTCACAAAAACGTAACAATATAATATCGCGTCGAAATTAGTAACTGACTGGCCTGCGAATGAGTTTCGGTTCTTTATATATACTTCGGCAGCGCTCGCTCCGAACGCCGTGGATAGGAATGGTATTAGAGAGATATCGCAAATGCATTTTTATCGCACGCTAATAGCGGAATACGCTATTTTGACATGTACGCAAGCGCAGAATGAATGTTACGCTAATACCGGATAGCGTGTCCCGCTATTTAGGTTGAAATAAGGGACGGTAATAACGTTAACGCTAATTTGACATTTGGGATGAAACATAAAAATAATGTATAGAATACAAATTTTATAAACTAAATACTGTGAATCATCTTATGTTGAGAAATACGTGCATTTTTATTTTGTCTACAATAGACTACTTTTTGTGGTTAGGATATTATTTATTCAGATATTTTATATTATTTTTATACTAACTATTTATATTTATTGTTGGTTAAATCATTAAAATTAAAATGCATGTCAACCAGCTCAATATCCAAATTCATTTTTCAAAAACAAACAATTACAGTATTCCTCAAAATTAATTTCTAGGTTACATTGTAATACCAAACGTCGGTTGTCATAATAACGTTAAGCCCCGCCCCAGAACATTTGCGATAACTCTCTTGTTGCCTGTGCTGAAATAGAACGTTATACGTTATTTACGTCTTGACACGATATTATCGTTTGCATTTGCGATATCTCTCTATTGTCTCGTAACGCCGAGAAGCTTCGGGAAGAAATACCGTCACAGTATGATGATTTATGTTAAAAACAATTTAAAAAATGTATTTTTTTAAATACATGGTTTTTCGAAAAAAAAAGTGTGATGGTACATATATGTTACAAACAGTTTAACAAAAAATACCAGACTTACCGCCGGTTTCACAAACAATAAATAAATCAGTCAATAGTTATTTGTCGAATAAAATTTATTAGTAGATTATATTTTTATTGCGTTTCAATACAATTTTGATCATTTAAATACGCCAGTCAATGGGAGCAAGAATAGGATATTACCTCCGAATTCTATCCTACTGCATGGATTTTAATGAAATTTTGGGCCTAGCCTCTACTTATCTCCTAATTCAAAATCTAGCCTATTCCAATGTGTGCTTTTATCTTCCACCCTTTCTTAGGGGATGAAATATTTTTTGTTTAAAATTGCAACGGAAATCGCTAGAGAACCTAATTCTAAGCAAAAATTGTTCCATAATTTTTTTTTGAAAACTCAATACTTTTTGAGATAGGTATTCGTGGTTGAAAATAAACCATTTTCATTGAAACATAATACCTTTTCGAACGGTTTTTTGCGAATAACTTAAAAACTATGCATCTACCTAAAAACTATATTAAACCTTTTTGTAGGTTATAAAAAACCAAGAGACACTTGCCCTCATAAATCTTCTAGTTATAATACAAAAAGAGATATGGTAGGTGAAAATAGTTTGTTTTTTGGTACATTCTCAAATTGGTGTATTCACCTTGAAATAACAGAGAAACGGTCGATTTTAGCTGTATAATGCTACTAATACTTTTTGTAGTGCTTGAAAAGACCTTTAAAATGAGCTGTATTAAAGGTACATTACATTAAAACTAAGCTATGCTGCAAACAAAATTGATAACTAATGTATTTTAAGAAAAAATGAGAAGTAATTTTAACCCCCATCCACCAAAATGTAAATGCATCGTTTTCCTTTTACAATCCCTTTTATTATAGTGTTATTTGTATGTCCAAAAAGTTGAACGGGTTTAAAATGAATGGTTTTTGAAAAAAAAAAGATCAAATTATGGAGCGCATTTTTAAAATTTCTTAAAAATCTTCTTTTTGAAGTTATACTTCTTTAGGCGCGATTGAGATTGAGGGTGAATTTATATTGATCTGCGCGCATGCGCACACCGACAGTATGGTATTAGTCGTTATACGGGCTCTGATTGGGTGTTGAAATGATCTGTCAATAATAAATAATTGTTCAATATGAAGATAAACAAATGTATAATATATTAGTTTTATTGTTGTGAGGACAGAAACAAAAAAGTTTATAATTGTAGTGACATTTAAATAGTTTTTAAAAGCAACAGGTACGTAATAATTGTAAATGTATCATAGGTACCTACCTATTTGAACCTACCAAAATACATAGTATGTAATTCTTTTATTTACATAATTTGATTACCATCAAAATTTCTATCAATGTTCATCTAATATATTGTTTTCTTACTCTATGTTTTGTTGTATTTTTTCAATTCTAAATCATTTCAATTCAAAATCAAAATAATTTAATTTAATTCAAAAATGTCAAAAGCTTAATCCGTTTAGTTAGTCGATCTTCGCACATAATGACACATTGCCTCCGTGGCGAAGCGTTTAAGGCGAATGAACCCCAATATACCAACCGCGCTGATAGCTGGTTCGAATCCCAATAAAAACTTTTATTTTTTTTTATACATTTTATGATTGTAAGTATATTTATTATATAATTTTATTTTTAGAAAATACGTATTTAGTTAAAAAATTTTCCGACAATTAATGTTCAGAAATCATTTGTGGCATTTTTAATGTGTTTGTGTGTGTTTTATTCTTTTATTATTTTAATTTTTGGCACTGTTTTAATAAAAATGTTTTAAATAATGTAGTAAGTATAAATTAGTTTAATATTTAAATAAAATATAAATAAAAAGTATATTAATTTCGTTTAAATCATATAATAGAAATATAACTTCTTACGTGCGTACAAAGTACACACACATTCTTTTTCTCCATGTAACTTGAAAAGGATAAGAGATACAGTAATGAAAAATAAAAAGGAAATTTTTATCTGAAAAAGCCCTACATTTTTGTGTGGTATCTTTTTTTCGTATCTCTTATCTTTTTCGATTTACATGGAGGAAAAGGAAGATTTTTAAGAAAATTTAAAAATGCGCTTTATAATTTGATCTTATTTTTTTCAAAAACCATTTTTAATCCAGTCCAACTTTTTGAACATAGAAATAAAACTATAATAAAAAGTATTGTACAAGGAAAATTATGTATTTAAATTCTGATTTAAATTCTCATTTCTTCTTAAAATACATTAGTCATCAACTTTTTTGCAGAATATCTCGATTAGTCTGCGAATTAGTTTTAATGTAATCGACATTTAGTATTGCTCATTTTAAAGGTCTTTTCAAGCACTACAAAAGTTATAAGTGTTTATACACCTAAAATCGACAGTTTCTCTGTAATTTCAACTTGAATACATCGATTTGAGCATGCAGCACAAAAATAAACTCTTCTTACCTTCCATATCCCTCTTTGTATTTCAACTAGAAAATTTATGAAGGAACGAATCTCTTTGTTTTTTTATAACCTACATAAATATTTTATATAGTTTTTTGTTAAATGCACAGTGTTTAAGTTAAGGTATTTGCAAAAATTCGTCCGAAAAGGTGTCATTTTTCAATGAAAATGGCCAATTTTCAACCACGAATAACTCAAAAAGTATCGAGTTTTCGAAAAATAATTATGGAACAGTTTTTGCTTAAAATTAGGTTCTCTAGCCTCTTCCGTGGCTATTTTAACCAAAACATTTTTCACCCCCAAGAAGGGGTGGGAACCACCCCCAAGATAAAAGCGCACATCGACATAGGGTAGACTTTGTTTCTTAAGAGTAAATATTTGGTAAATAAACAAAATAAGTCTTTAACATTGGTGAAATGTAGATATGTCAGTTTTATTGGTTGAATAACTTTATTCATCGAATAAACCACTATTCATCTTTGGTGAAACCGTCCATAATAGTCCAAGGAAAAAATAATAAAAACTAGATTGATTAAAAATGTGGTCAAATATATACAAGGGACGTTATGCCAGGAGATACTCAAAATCCAAAAATCGTTTAATTGCAGGTGATTACGAAATGTTTAACATAAGTATAACTACTTACCTTTATGTTGGACATTGTCAAAAGTGTGGCTTCCCAAATTTTAGGTAAAACTGTTGGATCATATTCATCAAGACCAACAAAGACACTGTTGACAACTTGAGATCCTTTATCATCAAAGAGAAAAGTAGCCTTTTGACAGATTACTGATATAATATTAAAAAAGGAAGCCCTTACATGAGCCACTTTGCTTTTAGAGAATTTCCAAAATTTTGCTAAAAATAAAAAATAACAGTGAATACAGAACATTCTTACTGTAGCTTCGAAGCCTTAGATAGGACTGCTTTGGATTTGGAGACCAAATGCTTTGGTGATCTTTGAATTCAGAGCTTGTCCTATGGGTAGCCTAATGTAATTTTGTGACTCAATTAGAAGTAATCAGTAGAAAAACTCAAAACTGGACCAGCATAGTATGTGTTCCCACGCATTGCTACTGTGATCTAGTGGTTTACAATGACATTACTTACAGTTGGCTACATGGTTTTTTACCTTTGCATCATTAATACTTGGTGAGATAAAACACATCCTTTTTATCTAGCATCATTGTCTTCTATGCATGAAACTAAAAACGAACTAGCTACCAGCTGATATTAAGTAAAGACACATGTTATTTTTATGAAAGACTCTAGACTCAGTATGTTGAAAAGAAATAGGTACAAAAAGACACTTGAAGATGTGTTCAGATTTTAAGTACAATTTGTGACATTTCAGATTGGTTTACTTGTGGCTGTCAGTTTGTTGAATTTTTTGCTGTTTTTGCATTTAGAAGTGCAAACAGTTGTTTTCACATCTAATTTATTATTGGAGTTTGAAATTTTATAGTAAGTGTATTTTATTTTGCCAATAATTTACATACAAAATTAACCTTATTCACACAGTTAAGGAATGATTTTGTTTAAGTTTCCGCCAAAGTGAAAGAAATGACAAAAAGAAAATGTTTGATAGAATTTTTTCTGGAAAAACTCTTAGCTCACAAACACAAGAACCCATTTTAAATTTAATATAAAAAATTAAATTTAATCTGAGGAAATTAAACATTTTACATTTTATTGAAGTTATACTTCTTTAGGCGCGATTGAGATTGAGGGTGAATTTATATTGATCTGCGCGCATGCTCACACCGACAGTATGGTATTAGTCATTATACGGGCTCTGATTGCGTGTTGAAATGATCTGTGAATAATAAATAATTGTTCAATATGAAGGTAAACAAATGTATAATATATTAGTTTTATTGTTGTGAGGACAGAAACAAAAAAGTTTATAATTGTAGTGACATTTAAATAGTTTTTAAAAGCAACAGGTACGTAATAATTGTAAATGTATCATATCTACCTATTTGAACCTACCAAAATACATAGTATGTAATACTTTTATTTACATAATTTTATTACCATCAAAATTTCTATCAATGTTCACCTAATATATTGTTTTCTTACTCTATGTTTTGTTGTATTTTTTCAATTCTAAATCATTTCAATTCAAAATTAAAATAATTTAATTTTATTCAAAAATGTCAAAAGCTTAATCCGTTTAGTTAGTCGATCTTCGCACATAATGACACATTGCCTCCGTGGCGAAGCGTTTAAGGCGAATGAACCCCAATATACCAACCGCGCTGCTAGCTGGTTCGAATCCCAATAAAAACTTTTATTTTATTTTTTTTTATACATTTTATGATTGTAAATATATTTATTATATAATTTTATTTTCAGAAAATACGTATTTAGTTAAAAAATTTTCTGACAATCAATATTCGGAAATCATTTGTGGTATTTTTAATTTGTTTGTGTGTGTTTTATTCTTTTATTATTTTAATTTTTGGCACTGTTTTAATAAAAATGTTTGAGAAGTAGTAAGTATAAATTAGTTTAATATTTAAATAAAATATAAATAAAAAGTATAGTAATTTCGTTTAAATCAAATAATAGAAGTATAACTTCTTACGTGCGTACAAAGTACACACACATTCTTTTTTTGTTTGATAACGTCAAATTGTATAATAAAATTTGTCACTTACTGTTGAAAATTTCTGACTTATTTTGTATGTTTTAAATGATGACGCACGGGTAAACAACCACGGACTTAACTGTACTTTGAGTCATACATGAGCTGTGAACAAACATTTAAAAATTAAAATTTCTGCTCACCGTTAGAAATAATGATGTTATTCAACTCGGATGTATTTCTTATTTGTTCAGTAGATACTTTCTCCAGGTATAAGCAATAACCCTGTAGACAAGATATCAATACTCGTTCGTATTTTGCTTCCGCTTCTTCTACTGATACATGTTTAAGATTGCTTAATGTCTGGGCAGTTTGAACTAGTAAATTATCACTTAGATAATTGAGAATCTCTTCTTGGCAAAAAACAATTGCCTCTTGAATTTTATTTGGAGGAAAAGCATCCTAAAATATAGAAGGAATCTTTTAAAGAAAAGTGATGAAATATGCATACCATATTAACTCATACCGTATTAACTTCATACTGGGCGAATCATATATGAGTCACATGGATTTTTCTCATAGACCAGTGTCTCACCCTTGAGCCGGGGATCGCATTGCACATAATCGTAATTTAAAAAGCTATGGTCTGTGAGAACAAAACTTAAATACCCCCCTTTAGTGAACAAGTTAAAAACTAAACATACCGTAAAAGATTGTGAAGCAGCACTGGCAGCAGGTGCGTAAGTATCATATTGCGAAGTAAACCAAGGAGCCATTAATTGCTTTAAGTAAGGAGCAATATTCCTTTTCACTTTAAGTATTATTTGGTGATGCACATTATGTGTTGCTTCTCTGACTCTATTGTCAGTATCTGTGACAAGAACACTATAAAATCTTGGCCACATTGGCAATAATGTCTTCACAGTATCATGATCTGACTCTTTAATCAGAGCTGCTAATTCTTGTAGTCCCTACAATAATAGAATAAAAAATATAATAATAATTAAGATCTGTTGTACACACACAGTTGTTTCAATGGATCTTTGCACAAACGTAATTATTAAATTCCAAACAAGTAAATCCAAACGATAAGTGAAACGTATGGCGCATCTACTGTCAATGTAATTATGTATTAGGAAATGGCTATTATCCCAGTGGTTATATTTAGTTATTTTATTGAAGTGTTTGATCTTTTTTTACTATTGAGGAGATTGATGGACTCAACTTTAAACAGCTTGAACATCATACTGACAATTACTATGGTCTGTTTTTAAACCAAGAGGAGTAATTGAAATTTACCGTAAAGTAATGCTTTGCAATTTGATTTGAATGTTATTTACAAGAAGTAAATATAGTAAATGGTCACAATTGCCCCCTTAAATATTGAGCATGGGGTAAATGAAAACACCTGTTAGGGGTAAATGGAAACAATGTGACTTAAATGGAAATCAAATTTTTATGTTAAGGGAATTATTTTATTATAAGTCTTGCCATTTTCAAAATGATGAGCAAGTACATACGGAAGAGAGAACCAACGAAATACTCGAAAAATTTAAAGAATTATGTTGTAAATCATACTACTGTAATATTTTGAGTAATATAGTATTTTTAATGCTTGTATTGTAATGGAATATTTTAAGTGTTTTTTTGTTTTTGTTTTTATTTTTATTATTATGAATTGGATATTGTATCTTCATAACACTTTTCTATTGTCAAATAATTTAAATTGTATATACTTACATATTATAAAATATCTCAATTGTAACTGTATATTAGGGTTACCTAATTTTGAATAAATTCTTCTTCTTCTCTTTGAATGATTTAGAAAATGTGGTGGCAGACATTAAAACAACAAAAATAACATATAGGGAAGATGCTGCTTACTAAAGTATTCCACATTGCATTATTTACAACCGCATAAAGGGTAGAAACATACGAACTGATAAGATGGAACTAGTGTGTCTACTGCATGGTCAGCCAAAATTAAAAACAATATTGTTACTTAAATGTTTAACAGCCTGAGATTGTTGTTTACTTATACCCCGTTTTTTAGTTTTTTCTTAAAATTTCTGGGGTAAATGGAAACTTTGAATATCTTATTTTTTTTGTGACTTTTGCTTACTAGTTTTTAAGACATTCTATTAATTAATATTAATACATTCTTAAGACATTTCCCATAGAAAATACTTAATTAAGACATTCTACTGTAGACTTATTGTATAAGAGCTACGAGCTTTTATTTTATTATAATATGAAACAGTATATTTTTAAATAAATTTGGAATTTAAAGAAAATATATAACTTTTTTTTATTTGTATTAAAATTTTATCTAAAATGATCCAAATTGGATAAAAGTGGGTACATCTATAGTACAAAAATCACACAAACGTTTTTGGACCAATCAGTCCATCATCAGGTGGTAGAAACTTTAGATCCAAAGTAGTTGGAACTAGCTACATAGATAGGTCAAAAGACCTTAATTTTACAATAATTATGCCATTTCAATAATTTACCTACAAGTGAAGTTTTACTTCCTTAGTAAGTTTTTTATTATGGTATACAGCCAATGAGAGGAATCTTTTCCTTTTTAAATTATATAAATTCCATAAAATGGAAACTTTGAATATCTTATTTTTTTTTAGTGACTTTTGCTTACTAATTTTTAAGACATTCTACTGTAGACTTATTGTATAAGAGCCACGAGCTTTTATTTTATTATAATATGAAACAGTATATTTTTAAATACATTTCAAATGGTTAGATGTCATGAAATTTCAAATAGTGTTTCCAATTACCCACATTAACCCTAACGCTCAAAAAATTACGGGATCTGGATTGGAATGCATATCTTTTTTTATAATTCCCGTATCAAAGTTATGCATGAAGTTAGTTGTATTGATGACAGTTGAGAAAACATGGGCGACCCATTTAAAAATGGGGTATTCGTGATGAAAAACAAAGTAGCTGACCTCTGGTGGAATAAATTTAAACTACTATAAGTGGTATAAACAAACCAGAAAATTGTTGATTTGAATGGAATATGGTCATTATTAAGAAATTTTTAGTAAATTTCAGCATTATGAGTACATTAAAATATTTTAAATCAAATCGGTATTGTTCTATTCCTCAATTGAATGTTTGTCTATACCATTTATATCGGCCATTTTCTTGCATTCGACCTGCCCTCTATATTCTGTTTCAATCGCGAATAGTTTCTGTAAATAAAAAAGGGACCTAGAATTAAAAGTAATTCGTGAATAATTGCATGCATGTCCAAAGATCAGCTGGAACAACTATACAGTAATAACCAGCAAAATAATGCAAAAGATAGAAAACATAATACATTGTGAAGTAAAATGAGATGAAACTAGTAGAGGTGGAAACTATTGATATAAACGTATAAATTAACATTACATTACATAGTTTCCCAGCATTAGACGTATTGGAGGAGTATGACAACTGTCGCTGTGACAGGAGAATTTTATAAAACACTCCTGCCACAGACATCTAAAGGTGGGAAACTATGTAATGTAATGTTAATTTATACGTTTATATCAACACTTTCCACCTCTACTAGTTTCATCTCTTTTTATTTCACAATGTTTTATGTTCTCCATCTTTTGCCAGCACGCTCATCACTGTATAACATATTAACCTTAATCTTTGTAGTAGAATCTTTTTTTGAAATTTTCTTGAATATCACTTGAGTATTTGGGTCCAGGGATGTGTCTATCTCATCAGTACTGCAGGAAAAGCCAAAAGGAGTATCTTTTATTCCTGAGAATCCCGCAAACTGTGGTATAGATGTACCCAGAAGTTCTGCACTTCTTCCACTATTAGATGGCTGGAATTAAAAGAAATATAAATATATTTAAGAAAATATGGAATTTAAATTTGTTACCCTTGCATTGTTTTTTGTTCTATTTGCCACTTTATGCTTGCCACCCATGGTGTTACTTATCACATATGATTGTTCAAATTATTCGCAAGTTTGATTTCAAAAAATTCTAATAAAACTAAAGCAACATTTATATTCTGGTTAATTGCATCCACAAAACTATATAACTTCGCAAAATCAAAATAACCATACTTTGACAAGTCTACACTTTACTTCTTCTTCTTCCTAAAACCTCGAGAGTCGAGAGTATGATCGAGATCACTAGACTCAAGAGTCAAGAGTTGCTGCTTGTCAAATGGGTTTGTCAGTAGTCGCAGTCGCTATACAACCAAGCACACCAAAGCATTGTTGCCAATCCTCAAGCAAGCCTTTTCCCTCAACTTATAAAAATTTCCACTTTTATGAATTCAACACAAAACAATCCTAATCCTCTCCAACATAGATAAGGTAGTAAGGTCTCCAAAACCAAACCCAACAACACACAGAAGAGGTAAAAGAACTGCATCTACAAAATACCCTGCGAATGCAACAACTTCTATGGGAGAAACTGTTTAGATCACTAAATAATGTTAGTGGAGCTCAAGCTGGGATTTTTGGCCCCAAGTTACTCGAGCACGTCAGATTATCACATGGGAAGAAACCTTGTACCCTGTAAATGTACCTCTACCATATATTGGCTTTTAATACATGGGGGTTCGTTAAGGGGGGTCCGAAAAAAAATCTATCCTTAGAAAAACTCGAAATCGTCAGATTAAGATAAGGTACAGCTGGTTCCAAAAAAAACTGATACGACTCTTAAAGCGTATTTTGTAGAAAATTGAGCAGTGTACTTTCTTCTTCTTCTTCTTTTTGTTTTGGTCTCGCTACAAGGCAATTACCAGCACGATTTGTAGGCGATCTTGATGTAGTCTGGCTCTGAGCCATATCAAAATCGCTGACTATGTTCTTGTAAAAAGCTTTTGATGAGGTGTGATATAATGAATATGAGTTTAATTATATTTAATTTATTATATTTTGAAGGATAAATACTTATTATTTACATACTGTCACTGTCACTGCCAAATCTTAAAATTTGTCAGATAACTTCAACCTCAAAAAATGGCTGTTTGTTTGTTTATTTTATTATTTTTCTGTTATAATAAATATAATATAATGTCAGACCAATCATACACTGCTCAAAATGATCAAATCTTACTAAGAGTCGTATCAGTTTTTTTTGGAACCAGCTGTAAGTTAAGTACATGCAAAAGAATGTATTGAGCGTAAATGGGCGAGTCACAAAATTTCACAAAAAAAGCGAATATTTCGCGAAATGAACATCAGAAAAACTGCAAAATATACGTATTCAATATTTTTGATAAATCTATCGAATGAACGAGTGAATCAAATCTAGACGTGCCTAGATTCTGTTTTTTGAACTACCTTAGTAACATTACCTCAATAATGGCACCATACATGACTCCCCACGGAGGTGGGGTGGGGGGTTACTTCAAAATCTTAAATAGTAGTCGCCAATTTTATTGCAGATGGCAGATTTGGATTCTTTACGTAAAAATAAGCAATTTTATTCGAGAATTTTTTTTTAATTATGGATAGACGGCGCTATAATCGGAAAAACGATTGTTGGAAATGGAAAATTAAATTAAAAAAATGGAAAGTCCCCACTTTATGGAAACTAAATTTTTTTGGTTTTAGGACCTACTCTCTACTCTTGACAACCCAATCGGTCCCCATAACGCTTGAGTAAGTGCAAATTTAGCATACTTTCCTCCCCTACTATAAGCATGAAACATACATCAAAAACAGGGATTTCGACAAATCACAGATGGAATGGTCTATGGTTAGACGTTTCCGAAAATCGAATGGTTTCCTTCTATCGGACGTGAATCTATGGATCACGTTCCATTGAACTTCTCTCTTCCACGGTGTGGTGATCGCTGATGTGAATATCAGCCAACTAAAGTCTTCAGGGAGACTTTATCCAGGATTTTCTCTCGCTACTGGTCAAAAGCGGTAAAATATATCTCAAATATGCCGGTATTTTATTTTTTGGGTTTATTTAAATTTCAATGAACAGTACAAACTTAAAATCTGATAGGTTATTTCATTTTTAAACCGTCAAATCTCACTAGGACTTTTTATTTTCAACTTTTTACCAACTATATGTATCACATTGTAACATTGTATATTTTCTTTTGTAAATTGTACTATATTTGTGAAAATTGTAATAAATAATTTAGTAAAGTAGAATTCGTTTTTGCTTATTACATATCTTTTTTCCAGTTTCACTTCAAAAGGGTAGTTGGTTTAGGATGAAACAACATAAATTTTACATTAGGGAAGTTTATTTAATCTATATACAGGGTGTCCAGAAACTCTACCGACAAACGAAGACAGGAGATTCCTCAGATAATTTTAAGTCAATTTAACCCAATTTACCTAGTCCGAAAATGCTTCCTAAGGGAGCTAGAGCTCTTTGAAGATGGCGTCTTTGAACTAGTTTTTCTTAAATACCTCCAGAACGCTTCTAGTTAGAAAAACGAAAATTGGTGCACATATTTATCTTCTAGAGCTAAATCGATTTCATCTATTGTGAATTTCTAGTACCAGTCATAGGCGTCCGTTTTGGGTGGGGCAACGGTTACTTTATCGCATAACTTTTTTGTCTTTAACTTTTAAGCATTTCTGATACTGGATTATTAAATTGTGAGGTATTCTAGTACTAAAAGGTACTCTTGCTTTAAGTCAGTAGGACACACCGTTTTCTAGAAAAATCGATTTGAAAACTTTTTGTTTTGTGAATATCAAAAAAAAAAATTAAAAAACAACTATTTAGAAAAACGAAAACTGGTACGTTTATTTATATTCCAAAGATGAAACGATTTCATTAATTGCGAATTTCTAATACCGGTCATATGCGCCCGTTTTGGGTAGGCCAACGGTTATTTTATCGCATAACTTTTTGTCTTTAATATTTAAGAATTTTTGACACTAAATTATTAAATTATGAGGTATTCTAGCTCTAAAAGTTACTCTTGCTTTAAATTGGTAAAATACACCGTTATTTTTTGAAAAGATTTTTCAATTTTTTTATCAAATTCAGGAAACGAAAAATTTCAAATTGATTTTTCTAGAAAACGGTGTGTCCTACCGATTTAAAGCAAGAGTACCTTTTAGTACTAGAATACCTCACAATTTAATAATCCAGTATCAAAAATGCTTTAAAGTTAAAGACAAAAAAGTTATGCGATAAAATATCCGTTGCCCCACCAAAAACGGACGCCTATGACTGGTACTAGAAATTCACAATAGATGGAATCGATTTAGCTCTGGAAGATAAATATGTGTACCAATTTTCGTTTTTCTAACTAGAAGCGTTCTGGAGGTATTTAAGAAAAACTAGTTCAAAGACGCCATCTTCAAAGAGCTCTAGCTCCCTTAGGAAGCATTTTCGGACTAGGTGAATTTGGTTAAATTGTCTTAAAATTATCTAAGGAATCTCCTGTCTTCATTTGTCGGTAGAGTTTCTGGACACCCTGTATAGTATTTTTACTACAAAAGCGATATTACGTAGGTCAAAATTTTTGACGTAAGAGAACTGTCAAAACATTAGAATGTGACTTTTCATTATTGCCATGTTTATTATAAACATGGCAATAATGAAGAGTCATCAACATTCTAATGTTTTGACAGTTCTCTTACGTCAAAAATTTTGACCTACGTAATATCGCTTTTGTAGTAAATTTGTTAATTTGCTGAAGAGTAAGACTGCCGCCCTCCATTTTAGTTTGTTCAGGATCTCTGTCTGGTTTTATTTATCTAATTTCTGTCTTATTCTTCCAGCTCTCCTTTTTTCACGCCCAAATTATTTCATAAAGAAATCTGTTTTAATTTTATTCCTTTCTCTGGCCCTCGAATCCCACCTTCTTTTTGGTTTCTTGTTTCTCGAGCTACTTAGCCGGTACTCTATTCTATTCTTCTTCCTTCCTTCTTCTCTATTCTATACTTTCTTCACTTTATTTCAAATTGCATGCTAATTTAGACTATCTTTCTTTTCTAAAGTCGACTTTAGCGTTGCACATAGAATTATAAAGACAGAATAATTAGAATTTGATGTATCATTACGGTATACAAACAGCCAGCTGATTTCTTTCTAACCAAAGCTGGCTGTTGGTTACAACCATCAAGGCAAATACATGCAAACCTGGACGTGTCTAGATTTTGTTTTTTGAACTATGTTATGACATTACATCAACAATAACAATTGGCGGTTACACACAGCTTCTAACAAAATTCATTTTTAATCTTTTTTGAGGACGATTTCCGGAGTAAAAATCGAAACGTCAGTATTTTTTACGTAATAATCTAATTTTCATTACAACCAAACTGTGGCCAATCCAACGAACTATTGACAGTTCGTTGGGCCAATCCCATATAAACATAATACATACTTATAAATTCTCTTTAGAGTAACTTTTTCTCTTTTCCCTTTTGTTAATAAATCGCGGAAAGCGGAACATTTCGCTCCTGTTGGCAACACTGCACCAAAGAAAAAGCTTTGTTCATTCGTTTTAAATGACAATTGACATAGTTGTATTGACAGATGCTACCATCTGCTGTCAATATTTGGAAAGTAGTTGAAAGTTGGGCGAGTGGGCTCTAGCAGATTTTTCTGTGGTGATTTATAAAATTGTTTTTTAAATATTAATAAACTGATTTTAAGTGATTTTTTTGTGCAAATAACGTGACATATATTTATATTTTTGAATCGGACTGTTAGGACATGCTTGAATATGCCATTTACTGTACCAGAGCAGTCTACTTATGCAATATTTGGTGAGTATACCAGTGTTTTGAAGGTTATCTTCAAATTTGATTTACATTTTATACATTGCGAAGCTCTATGTCTCCTTTTCAAATCAAGGTGGTCATATATCATTGAGACTTTTGAAAGAAACGGTGATTGATGAACTCCTAAACTGCTTTTCATTGTGTACAGTTTGGTTGTCATTATATTTATAAACATCAGATCAGGATTATTTTTACTGAAATTGGAATAACTATCGATTGCTATGATCTAGTTTTATAAAAAGAAATTCAAGTCAGGCCAAGGGCTTTAGTATTTATACCTACATTTGTTTATCTATAGCAGATATATGGCTTTATACAAGGACAGTTTTTTTATTAAAAAAACTACATTAGTGTTTTGCTAGTGTAAAACAGGTTTCTTCTTTATTAGAGACTGGCTAGTCTGTGATTTTAGGAAGCAAATAAGAAATTAATATCTATACTATTGATACAGTGAGAATAGCTATGATTTGGGTAATGCCTTTGTCACCCAACACCTGCTTTCTGTCTTTAACATACAACCTTCACCTCTCCCCTTTGAGCATCTAATGATTCAGTTTGAGGCAATGTTAGTATCTACCAGTGCTTACTCTAACAAAATTGATTTTTGTTTCATATTTTTTGTGTTTCTCTGAAGTTGGTTAAGCCTAGTTTGCCTTTTTTTCCTCTACTTACTGCAGTTCTGCATTCATCATACTATTCCGCATTTCTTTGCCTTTTGGTTTTCCAACAGTTTCCTCTGTAGATTCCGTTATTGTTGTTTTCAATTGTCTCCATTCCACCTTTGAAGTAGCTTTCTTTCTGGTCCCGCTGAGTTTTATTTGGACAGCATTTTGATAGTTTTGTCTCTTTGTTGGACTTCTGAATCCTTCAATATTCCATTTTTTAATTCAACTATTTGCCACTGTTGTCATTTTCTGCAGCAATTTTGCCCCCACAAGGTAGTGATGTGAGTCAAAGTTCGTCCCGTGATATGTTCTGACATTAGTTCTGTGGCTTGGTTCTAAAAGGCCCACTGTCAATATTTCACTTTCTTGTACAGCTTTATTTAAAATTTAATATTGACAAAACAAAACGCAAAAAATTGACATTGGCCATTTTAACACCAAGCCACAGTATGTAACTGTTAAAATGGCCAATGTCAATTTTTTGTGTTTTGTTTTTTCAATATTAAATTTTAAACAAAGCTGTACAAAAATGTGAAATATTGACATTGGCCCTTTTAGAACCAAGCCACAGTTTGTTGCCATCTTTTTGAGATGAGGATATGGTCAATTTGATTTGCTTCGTTACTTCCTGGTATTTTCCAGGTTCCTTTATGGATATCTTTTCTCTGAAAGTTAGTATTGACAACTACATAATTATCTATAATGCTGCAAATTGTGCAACCCTAAGAGAGGGTTGACACGATTCAAGAAGGCTTGGATTTCAATTTCTAACTTGGACAAACTGCACTGTACAAGTGAGGAGCATACATGCAAAAGCCGATAAATCCACTTTTTCCAATTTTGAGATAAAAGCCGAGAACTTCTACAGCAAAATCCCATAACAATTTAAAGAAACTCATATTGGAAGTAAATAGTTGTTAGAAAATATCAATAGTATTTAATCAACAACTCAAAATATTCCTGATGCCATGTCAAATATTTAAAATTGTCACTGATTGTCAGTGTCTGACTGACAATATGCTGACAATATTCTATTCGGCTGAGTAAGTTGTAAGACAAAGATAGATTTGGGAAATATTACCACGGACATTGTGTTCATTTTTTTTTAATCCTGAAAAAACCAGTAAATATTTTTGAAAAATTTAAACGCAGAATGAAAGACTAAATTATTACTGAGGGCCGAAAGTCCCGTAGAATAAATAAAAAGTTTATTTTGAATGAGATATTTGAAATTAAAAATCACACTAAATTTTCTCTTAGTTTTTCACCCCTGTAACTTATTAAAATAAACATTATAGAAGTTCTCAGGGACTTCCGGCCCTCGCTAATAACGTAATCTTTCATTCTGCGTTTAAATTTTTCAAAAATACTTATTAGTTTTCTTAGGATTTGAAAAAAATGAATCCCCATTTGAATAGCATTGCAGCCGATAATACGTACCCATCCTCTTAAGCAATCCAGTATGCCATTGAGTACCAGTCAAGTTCTTTCTCCTAATTTTTATCGAACTGTTGATTTAGAGTTTAAGGGATTTTTCCCTTTTCGGGGATACCCCGAGTCAACTCTTTTTCTGAGATGGTCAACTCAATATCGGAAAATTTTGGTTTCAAAAGTTTTTCAAAATTTTCCAATCCACTGGTAAGATAATAGTTTTGGAATGATTGTATTTTTATTAATTTGCCATTGTTAAATTTTTTTAGTACAATATTCTTTGTATTGGCTAGCGCTTTCACTGTGTTTAAGCCAACTTGAAGCTCTTTTATTTTAAACAATCGCCAATCAGTGCCTATCTTTTTAACAATTTCAATTTGTTTGTAAATTTCTTCATATTTCTCTCTAGAGAGAATTATGGATTTTTTCCTTAGAAGCCCTTCTACTCTCTCAAATGCCCTGTCTGCTGGCAAATACGAATGGCCCCTGACTGGAAATACAAGTAATATTTCTGTTACTTGGACTGGAGCTTTAAATCTAAGTCAGAAGTACAGCGAATTAATAATATAGGAGTGTTTGTTTCGTCCACCGCATCCGTCACAAAAGAGGTGAAGTTACAAACTACTACCATAGGCAAAGAAGTATACTTCTTTGTTTATGTTACTAATAAAAAGGAAGCCAGAAATAGCATAAAGAAACCTGTAATAAGTACCTACGATATTATGGATTTACATCATAGATGATGAATTAATTAAAGATATATTGGGTTTTGCTTGAAATTTGGATTTATCGGCATTTGCTCAAACCAGTCAATTTTGTATATCATTTTAAAGGGAAAATATCGGTTTTTGTTGGAATTTTATATTCTAGAAACAGAGGGGGCTACCAAACTTATATGAATCCATATTCAGGTTAAAAAATTCAAAAAATGAATTTATCGGTTTTTGTATGTATGCTCCTCAAGTGTTCTTGAACCAAGTTGGTTGCCACAGTTAAATGACTTGGATGTCAAATAACCAGATGGAAGTTATTGCGGAAAGTGTTCTAGTAGTTGCTGATATGTTGATACATGACCTTGAAATCCAGAAAAAAATGAAGAGATTGACTTGTAATTACTCGACCATAATGCTTCCTCAACTTCTTATAAGTCCATGAATCTAACGCTCTCCCTTCCAGACCATTTTCTTTTTGTGTTTACTTCTCAGTTTCGATTTTTTGACACTGAGCCATTTTACAATACAATACAATTCGACACTACTTCGATCTAAGAAAGTGGTCAGTGTCCTACTTAACTTGGATAGAGCCTGTTGATACAAGTGTACTAGGAGGAAAAGGTGACAGGATCAAAATAGCTTCCAAGTGTTGAGCGCACATCATCTAAGCAGACTTTAAGCAAGTACACTTGGATTGTGTCAACCCGCCTTCAGTCTATTTTGACTGGTTTCACTATGCAAACTATGACAACAACAATACGAAATAAAATAAGAACAGTTGAGTTGGACGTATAAGTAGATGTCTACAAATCACTAGAGAGGATAGAACCAGAACAAAGGAAATATAGAACAGAAGAGAAGTAGACTGCTCAATTACAAAAAAGTTGGAAAACAGAGTCCTGCAGTGGTATAGGCATGTACAAATAATGCCAGAGCTTAGGTGGCCAAAAAGAATATTGAACAGGGACCTAACAGGAAAAAGACTGGGGGAAGACCTGCTATGAGATGGAAGACATACATAGGAAACGCTCCTTTCACACATTAAGAATTCAAAACGTGTGAGGGTTAGAACGCACGATGCCATTCCAATGGTGGGTTCGAGCAGTCATTGGAACCTTTCTCATTACACAGCAGCAGCAGTTGGGACAATCTGTGTAATGTGAACGTTATTATGGGATTGCTTGAGCCACCATTGGAATGTCATTGTGCATTCTAACCCTCGCATGTTTCAAATTCTTAATTTATGAAACCAGGGAAACGCTATGATAGATAGATACCTCAGAAAAGGTGACTGGGAGAATAGAGTGCTGTGTAGGATGAAAACAGTAAACTCATAATGGGAAAAAAGCCAAAGAAGAAGAAGAAAAATATTTTAAATTTTTTAATACAAATTAATAGCCATACTTACTGTATTATTAATGTCTTAAGGTTATAATTACTAGGTTTGAAGTTGATTGATTTTATTTACTTCTTTATCTCAGACCTCAAAGTTATATTCTGAATATATTTCTGATATCTTTGTTTGATATTCAATGGTTATGGTCTAAAAATGAAAAATAATAACAGAGTTGTTGGAGATAGTTAAAAAAGTAAGGACAACCTTGAATTGTTTTCCTTTGGCCTATTTATTAATAAACAAAAATATTCAAATGCATTCATTCATTTTAATAATTAGCCGAATGGGTGTTACATTTAGGACATTTTGATTAAAGTTATTGTAACAGGTTTAATTTAACATAACTATAAATAAACTTTGTTAATGATAATTGCTTTAAAGTTAACTAACATATTAAAGAAACAGAGATATTAACACTGAGGTGAAGTCAAGAATTTATAAAGCCAGTGTAAGACCAATAATGACATATGCATCAGAAACAAGACCCAATACAGCCACAACACAAAGACTACTGGAAACAGCAGATATGAGATTACTGAGAAGAATTACAGGAAATACTCTGAGAGATCAAAAGAGGAGTGACAACTTTAGAAGAAAATGTAAGGCAAAAGACAAAATGTATAAAGAATGGACACTAAATAAAAAAAGAATGGAATAACCAAATAATCAGAATGGGAGACACCTGTGTGCTCAAAATAGCAAGAGACAAATCACCAATTGGTAGACGAAGTATTGGTGGAAAACACAAAAGATTGAGTGAAAACTTTCCATAGCGCTATCAATGCACCAATGAACAAGCAGAATTACTTATAAAGAGGAAGGAGTAGATGAGTAAGAAGATTTTGGAGGTTATGCACGTAGTCAAACGCTTGAATTATTATTCTATCAATTATGATTTTAAACAAAATCTAAAGAAAACCAAATTTATCGAGATAAACAAGGCACAGCTCCTGGAGGAGATCTGATTGTTCATAAAACAGTCAACATAAAAATATGCTACCAATATTGGAGAACTTAAATAACTTTTATAAGAAAAGTCAAACAATAAATGTTGCACTTAATTTTCCCCTTGTTCGTCATTATTACATTTGGTGAGATTTGGAAATTTTGTCTGTCATAATATTGGAGGTTAAATAATAATGTCAAAATATTGTTTTCGAATTATAATTTGGGAATATGAAATACAGATTGATCATCATCATCAATGGTGCTACAGCCCTATGAAAGAGCTTTGACCTTCCCAAGTCTATTACGCCAGTCAGTCCTATCCATTGCCAACCCTTGCCAATTTGCTGTGCCTATTTTTCTCCCATCCTAATCTACACCATCCTTCCATCTAAGTTTTGGCCTACCCCTATTTCTACTTCCCACATGTTGTGACATAAGGATTCTTCTAGGACATCTAGGAGGGTTGTTATGCTGTGATCTTGCTAGATGTCCTGCCCATCTTAGTCTCCCTATTCTTATAAGAGATACTACTTCTTTACCCCCAAATATATGTTTATATCTGTGGTATACCTCGTAGTTGTACCTTCTCCTCCAAATACCATTTTCACAGATGCCACTGAATATTCCTCTCAGGATCCTTCGTTCAAATATAAACAGAGGTTTTCATCTACCTTGGAGATGGTCCATGTCTTCAATCCATATGTCAACACACATGTATATGTATATACAGATTGATATATTATTGTTTTAATACAATTTCAGTTAACATATGCAACAATTTGAATCAAAATAAAATCGAGAAACTAAAGTAACAGAATTTAGTGTGTAGATAGTTTCATACAACAGTTTATATTTTAACCAACTTCACATCTATAAACAAAAATCTTACATAACCGTCTATAGGACATGAGTTCTGAATAATTTGTATGTTTGCACATTGTCTTGGTCATTAATTCCCACCTGTTGCAAGACACCTATCAGATTGTCGTAGATGACTCAGTCAGGGGCCTTTTCGAAGTTTATAAAACGCATACATACCGGTTGTTCTATATTCCTACAACGTTTGTTTATTAATAAACTAAATAAGTAAAACAATCTTTAAATAATTTTACTGTTGTGAACAGCGCAATTAAAATTATTTAAATCTTCCTATTGTTTTTGACTTTATTTTTAATATATCATCATACTCTTTAAACAATTGAGTATTACGACCACGTGAAGAAAACCTACCTATAAAACATTACGCATTTTTAGAAGTGCGAAAAAAGTGGTTCTTTTTATATTCTGCCTTTATTATATCACGAAAGGTTATCCACACTGTGTAAATCGTCTGACAAGGTACACTCTTTTACAGCCGAAAATCCTGACAGAGTCTTGGTATAAAAATATAGATTTTTCAAGATCGATATTGTTACTATCTCTCGACTATTCGTAAGTGGGAGGAGTTTTACAAGATGGGAGACCTCCGCCCCCTTAAGGGACAGACCCAGGCCACGACGGTAGTAGTACCGGTACCAGTGGCAAATGTTATGGCAGACAAAGGCTACCTTAGAGTTGGCATCGTAAGATGTCAAATAGAAAAGAGACTCAAGGTAATGAGGTGTAGCAAGTGTTGGGGATACACCCACAGCACAAATGTTTGTAAAGGACCAGACCGAAGCGGCACGTGCTACCGGTGTGGAAAAACCGGCCACAATATAAAGGAGTGCATTGATGTGGAATGGTGTGTTCTATGTGACTCACAGCACAGGACGGGCAGCATGGACTGTCCAGAATTCAAAACCGCCCTAAAAAGGGCAAGAAAGAGCGAACAACAAGGACATAGTTCCCTAATCCGCTTTACTCCTCCTTCAGTTGAACCTGAGAAAAAAGATATAGCCCTCGCCGAGGAATCGCATCCTCTAAAACCCCCGCAAAATACAGAAACTGCGCAGGACTCACTTCTAAACGAGTTTGACCAGGCCTGCGACGTATTTACAGTGCGACAGGTCGAAGTACCTACTGAAGAAGCCGAAGTTCTCGAAGACCCTCTTATGATGGAGTTTTCGAAAGCCTGCGACGAAATACAGATGACACTCAGCGAGGCTCGAATACCTGAAGCTGCAAGTCAGAAGGTGGACGAACTGTCGCCGGATAGTGTCCAGAAAATTATCCTTGGATAATCATAATAACAGACACCACCACCCATCTAAGTGACATAATAAGTTACTGGTAGATATTAAAAATGGATTCGATAGGGACAAAGAGACTAAAAATATTACAAGTCAACGCCGGAAGAGCAAAGGTAACACACGACTTAATTCACGCGAAAGCCTTGGAAATAGAAGCAGATCTCTTGATCGTCCCAGAACCTAATAAGAGAATAGCTACGAATAAAGGTTGGATATATGATAATAACATCGACGTAGCGATAAAAATACTAAATAGAAACGTGTGCATCAATAAAATAGTAAGAAAAGAGGGGCATGTAACAATAAAAATCGACAAAATAACCATAATAGCATGCTATATTTCCCCGGATATTACTAGAGAGCGTTACAGACAACACGTGGAGAATATAATAGACACGACACAGAGGGAGAAACATTTTTTAGTAGCCGGAGACATAAATGCAAAGTCCATTCTAAGGGGATCCCCCCGAAATGACGAGAGGGGTGAACTTTGGAATGAGTGGATCTCCGCGGCGGACCTCATAGTGCTAAACAATGGAAAACCAACCTTTGTGAGAGGTACATCGAAAAGCCACATAGATGTCACCATAGCTAGCGGTGGTGTTGCCAAAAAGATCAGGGATTGGGACGTACTGGACGAGAACCTTTTCACCTTTCACCGGTACATCACCTACGAAATTGGCACCAAGGTCACGAAATACGGCAGGAAGAGAGCAGTATTCGACAAAGAAAAATTTAAAAGAGAAATAAATAACCTACAAGAAGAAACTACCAACTTTAACGAGCTCCGAGAAAATATCATAAATGCACACAGAAGACGTACCATAAATAGGCACACTACATATACAGTACCCTACTGGTGGAATGACCAAATCCAAAATAAGCGAGAGGAATGCTTAAGACGCGGGCGAATAGCACAAAGGCATAGAAACCAAGAAGAACATAAGGAGGCATATAAGAGAGCCAAAAAAGAATTAAGTAGTGAAATTAAAAGGGCTAAACGCACATGTTGGCAGGATTTGTGTGCCGCGCTGGAAGAAGACATATGGGGCGAAGCATATAAGATCGCCATGAAAAGTCTAAGGTTCGAGTCCCCATATAACCTTTGTGCAAAACGAAAGATGGAAATAACGAACACTATTTCCAAGGAAGCCCGACAACACATTCCTACGGATAGATAATAATATTAGACCTGCAGAGTTGACTACTGAAGAGATCATACAAGCAGCAGAAAGTATAAAGCCAGGAAAAGCACCAGGTCCAGATAAAGTAACGCCAGAAGCAATAAAACTGGTAGTAAAAGAGAAACCTGAAGTGATGCGTAAAGTATTCAATGAATTGTTGAACACACAAGAATTCCCAGATAAACTGAAGTTGGCGAGACTCGTATTATTACCAAAACCAGGAAAGAACCCGGACGAAGCCAACTCATATAGACCTCTATGCTTCTCTTCATTCAAAACTAGTTTGTTGGATAAGAAATAACTGTTGATGGTGGATAGTATATGTGTAGTTTTATTTTGCAAATTTTGATCAATGTTCCTGTGACTAGAATGTTGGTATCATCCGCATAACTGATAATGTTAACCCGTCAGTGAATTAGTTACCAAAGCTATATCATTAATAAATACTATAAAAAGTAGAGGACCCAATACATGGCGTATTCTTGTTCAGCAACCCCAAAAACAGCCGAGTAATTTGTTTGCATCAATTTAGTGCCGAAAACCCTTGAAACTTCAGATGTAACGTGCCTTAACTGTGAACCTGGGCTCCGGTGACCGTTTCTGATTGCGTATTGGTCTTTAGTGACACCAAAAAGCCCCGAGTAACAAAATCCGGCCTTCAATATACTTATTTTGACTTTATGCACTTTTGGATGCATTTATGCACTTTAAAATGTAACTATGCATTTGCACCCATTTTTCTATTCGCGGTGTGCAAGTACTTGGAAGGGAAACGAGAAACGACCGTGCGCGAGTCGCGGAGAAATATTACAACTATCTTAAATAATTCATATTGTCAATTGAAATTGTCAAATTGACGTATATTTTATACCTTCTGTCATTGAAGTAGAAAAATTATATATTGCTCCACAATATCGATATGATATGCAATTATTATATAAAGGTAAATTTAATTAATTGTATTTTGCTTGCAGTACTGCATTTTAATAACTAATTTTATTTACTGCATACAATTGTTTACGTTTGCATAACATAACCTGCATCTTATTTTTTCTTCTTATTATTTTTTTGGACTATGGCCTTGACAATTATCCAGTAACCAGGACTAATATAATTGGCCAATATAATTAAAAGTGCGAATAAAAGTACAGAGCGTAGACATAGGGGTCGCTGTGCCGAACTTGCACGGTCCCAATAGTAGACTTTTTCTTGACATCATGCTGAACATAATGCAAAAAATTGCAAGTTTTAGGTGCTGTATTTAAAAATCGATTTATTTGGTGTTAAATACCCTGGCCTATTTGTCTACTTCCGCGATAAAATTCTAACATTAAATTTTCTTATCTTATATTTTCAAAGTTCCGCCGCTGGTTATAGTTCCTTAGACTATTATCAAAATGTAAAATGTAGGTTCGAGTGAATGTAAGGTTTCTTTTAGTTCAAGTAACAATCGTGGGTACTTACACTTACAGCAAATAACTTAGAAACTTTCTAACTTTATTCGAACTAGCTCATTGAATAGTAAAAAAAAGTTTCGAAATCGCGTGAAAACTGGTGCTTTTATCTTAATCAGTTCATTTTAGTTTTACTTTCGAACTTTTCAATTTTACTGAAATGGAAAGTATGGGTAAATAGGCATTTTTATGTAGTTTTGTTTATGGTTTGGTTTTTATGACTGGGAGTAAAATTTGTGGATTTTATTGAAACTAAAGATATTTTATAAATATATGAGAAAAAAAATTCATTTATATCCAAAGGGGAAATATACTAAAAAAAAGAATGTGTGTGTACTTTGTACGCACGTAAGAAGTTATACTTCTATTATATGATTTCTTAAAATATACTTTAAACAGTTTGTTTTATTTTTTTTTTAACACCAAACTAATTTTGTGCTTACCGCTTTCAAAAAAAGTATAGGATTGCACTGGATTCGAACTCACGACCTCTCGATCTCTGGCCGAATTAGCCGAGGCATTGAAGCACAAAAAAGGCCTTACTCTCGATTTTTGGCGCAGTAAGACGGATTTTAATGCAGTTTGGTGCGTTGGATTCGTGAGAATGTCAGGAAATTTTGTGAACTATTGTAATGAATAAGAAATCTGAAATTGCATTTGTGCATAAGAAAAATTAATTTAAAAAGTGCATTTTGAAATAGGCAATTATTATAAATTTGCAACCCGGTAAATAGTTAGGCAACATCCCGATTAATTATTTTAATTATTTTTAATCATTTATAAGTCCATATAATAATAGTCTAAGATGTCAATAACCATTAATAATAAACAAAAAAAATTTCCTTATGTGGGAATCGAACCAAGTACTAACAGGTCCGTAGCTACATACACATACCGCTAATCTACGCAGACACTTACTAGACAACGGCGATATTAGGTATAAACAAAACAAATTGGTAAGTAAAAATTGTAAAGAAAATTACTACATACTTAAATGTATTATAAAATTAATATATTCCTAAATTTTAGAAGAAACATTCGTAAATAGGTATTATTAATATCTATTAATGTTACTAAATGAAATATAAATATTTTGACATTTCACAATTTGACAATTCACTTTTAACTGCAGTGCCTTAAAATTTTTAAAGCACCGGTGCTTTAAAGTAGCATTTTTAACGCTCCTATGGAGTGCTATAAATTGCATCTTTAACACGTTTGTAGAAAAATATATTTAAAATCACTAATATATTCTTTCCACACCTTTTCTGGACTGATAAATACATAAATTAAAACATTTAGTAACGAACTCCATACTGCCTGTGTGCGCAGATTACTAAAATTTCACCCTCAATGAAATCGCGCCTAAAGAAGTATAACTTCAAAAAGGCAGTATAACTATTAACTAACCTTTGTTGTTTCTCTTCCCACAAATTTTAAAAACCATACATATCCAAACCGTCAACCGTCCACACCACAGCTGTGCTACAGCTGCCATATTGGATAATTTTTGACATGTCATTTGAACATCCAAGCAGAACAAAGTTATAATGCGCATGCGCCCGGATCGTAGGTTTTAACATATAAAAATTCACCCTCATATCGCGCGTAAAGAAGTATAACTTCAAAAATGGTGAAATGTGATAAATTATTTCAGACAGGAATGTGTGCTGTCTTCATATTTCTTTTTAACATAGCTGTAGACTATGTTTTACCCAAACTAGTCCCCGACAAAAGAGATGTACGTTAACCACACGCCTAAGCGGTCTAGAATACGCCGATGATATCTGCCTCTTAGGACAAAGGTTCCAAGATATGGCTGACAAATTGGAAACACTTTCCACTGAAGCCAATAAAATACACTGACCAGCACGAAAAACGGGTACCCCACAAAATGGGCCATTTTTGATGTCTCGAATTTCCTAAACCTGTTGTCCGATTTAAGTGATTTTTTTAATATGTTATAGCATTACTCTTTAACAATATCGCTGTAATAATATTGTTGCTAGACAGGTACATTTTCATTGTATACCAAACTGTGTTTTTTTTTCTCAAAGTTCGCAACACCCTGTGGAATATTCTAGCATTTATAAAATACTGAAATTAAAACCCAACTATAGCCTCAGGTTTTCTTAACATTCTATTTTTTTATTCATTCGCTTATGTTGGACAATAAAAACGTTAGGTACTTTAACAACTAGCCATATTCTTCATCAATACAGGGTGTTTCTAAATAAGTGTGACAAACTTTAAGGGATAATTCTGCATGAAAAAATAATGACCGTTTGCTTCAAAAACATCTGTCCGCAAATACTTCTCCGAGATACGGAATATTGAATTTTTTCTTACACACTGAAGATTTATTTATTGCTCTAAAACTGTTGAGATATACATTAAGCACATAACCTCATTTAAATGTTAGAAATAACGATTTTGATAATCACCACACGGGCTGATTGAAAGGGGGGACAAAAATCGTTATTTTTCATATTAAATGATGTTATGTGCTTAAAATATGAAAAGAAAATCATCGAAAAATGCAGATTTTCCGAATTTAGAGAGTATGTCTCAGTATGAAAAAGTCCAACATGGCCCTTCTATAAAAGAACGGAAAAAATAGATGAACGGAAAATCGTTCTTTATTCACATGCATATGTGTTAAAAATATTACAAAAAATATCAAAAAGAGGGTTTGTCGTATTTTCAACATGTTCTGAAAATGGCAAACTTGATACCGCTATTATAAATAACAAAAAAAAATTATCAAGAATCGATATTTATTGACATGCAATTGAGTTTTTGCACTAAGAACATGGGGGAAACCAACAAAAAACGATTTTTTTTGAATTTTGAGGAGGTTCCGGAGAGAAAATAGCAAATCTAACCCCACCATTCAAAAGAACGGAAAAATATACACGAAAACTAATTATTTAGAAGTTTGCGAAAAATTGGCTCAAAAAGTCGTATGAAAAATCATGCGTATTTATGAGCATCAAAATAAGTTAATATTTTTTTTCACATTTTTTAAAGCAAAGAATCGCTCAGGAATTTTTTTTCTTTGAAACAACAAATTTTTGTAATAGGAATAGGGTACTTCTGGGCCTGGGGCCACTTATGGAGCTAAAATTTTTGCTACAGATGTTTTTAAATATATGTATGTATGTACTTTTGAGTGCCCAATGCCAAATAAGAATCTAGCCGAGTAGTACAGATCTTACCATCTTATCCCGCTATATAGCCTTTAATGTATACTCATAAAATGTGATTGTCTACATAATATATAGTTCAGAGAAATATGGAAAAAATATCCTGTTGGTGACACAACCCCCTCCAGGCCGAAACCAAATTTTTTGACTGGTATGGACATATTAACCTATATGTTTCCTGCAGCCGATTTTGATGATATACATAGTTATAAACAAATGAAAATAAAAAAACGGTAAATTTTCGCTTTTTTCGTCTATTACCAAAAATTTAAGCATTTTAAACAAATTTGAGAGTAAGAAATTCATAAATCGTATAAAAAAACTTCAAAATAAATTTCAAAGTAATTGGTCAAATAGTTTAAAAGTTTGTTTATCCCAAATTAATTTTTTTTGCAACACTATAAGTCAAAAAATGATGAAGTTACAGTAATACTTTGGATAGTTTATGAAAGAAGAAGATTTACGCTATTAATTTAATTAAAAAAGATGACAAAAAATAATTCTAAATATCGCAAAATTATTTTGCAAGATGTGAATTAAAAAAACTAGGGGGCTAACTTCGTGCCTAATTGTCCTAGGACAATTGTTTTCTTTATAAATGTGTATAAAAATTCAGTCTTTCTAAATATGAAAAAATAATTTTTCTACGGGTAACTTTTAAAAATTTATTCTAATTGTTTATAAATAAGCAAAAAATCGACATGTTTTTGCAAAATAATAATTTAATAATAATAATTTTACACTGTTTAAAATTACTTTTTGTCATTTTTTTTTTAATTAAGTTAATAGTATGAATGTTCTTCTTTCATAAACAGTATTATTGTAACCTCATAATTTTCTGACTTAGGATGAATTTGGGAAAAACAAATTAAATAACTTTTTTCTACAACCGTGTTAAAAATGCAATTTTTAGCACTCCATATGAGCGGTAAAAATGCTACTTTAAGGCAGTAGTGCTTTAAAAAAATTTTAAGGCACTGCAGTTCGTATTGACCGTATATGCAATTTTGATGTAATGTCAAAAAAATATAAAATTGGAACGTCAGTCAAGTTCAAGTAAAAGTTTTTGTAGATATTGTCCTGTAATTACGTTTGTAGAAAAAATATTGTATGATATGCGTGTTAAAAAGTAACTTTTTAAGGCACTCATGTGAATTGCAGAACTCGCTATCGCTCATTCTGCAAACTTTCACATGCGTGCCTTAAACGTGTACTTTTAACACTTATATCATAAATAACTATTAAACTATTTGACCAATTGCTTTCAAATTTAAAATATAATTTAAGCACAAGAAGTCTCAGCATTCCGTGTAATAAGAATGTTCTAAGTTAATTTTTACATAAGTTAAAAACATTTATAAAATCTCAAAATTTATGACTTATTTTGCAATTTTTTAAGCAACAAGTAAGGATAGAGATATTCAGCGAACGCCATATTGAAGTTTTTTATATGATTTTTGAGATTATTATTCTCAAATTTGTTTAGAATGCTTCACTTTTTAATAATAGACGAAAAAAGCGAAAATTTACCGTTTTTTTTTTCATTTCTTTATAACCACATATGTGTATATCATCAAAATCGGCTGCAGGAGACATAATATAGGTTATTAATTCCATACTATTCAAAAAACTTGGTTTCGGCCTGGAGGGGGATGTGTCACGAGAAAAATCTTATTTCTCTGGACTAATAAGGTATTTTTTAAGTACCTATATTAAGAGAAAACAGTAGCGATCAACAGGTAGCAAAAACGCGTTCCAAGATTGCGGCTGTAATTTTGAATATTCTTTCGAGATATTTGGCACACTTATTCGTAATATAATAAAGTATGGCGGTACAGAGCCCAATTTGAAAAATATATTAATATGTGGAAATTACTCTGTAATTAAATACAATATTAAAAAAACGAGCCTGTACCGCCATTAAGAAGAACAAAAAAATACACTTTCTTCAAATAAACTTTTTTATCCAATGCCTAGATTTTGTGTCATTTTGGAACTACTAAAATTTTTTATTTCATTAGTAGTTCCAAAATGACACAAAATCTAGGCATTGGATAAAAAAGTTTATTTGAAGAAACTGTATTTTTTTGTTCTTCTTAATGGCGGTACAGGCTCGTTTTTTTAATATTGTATTTAATTACAGAGTAATTTCCACATATTAATATATTTTTCAAATTGGGCTCTGTACCGCCATTCTTTATTATATTACGAATACGTGTGCCAAATTTCTCGAAAAAATATTCAAAATTACAGCCGCAATCTTGGAACGCGTTTTCGCTACCTGTTGATCGCTACTGTTTCACCTTAAATTTAAATGGCTTTTACAAATATTTCGGAAACATTTTCACATACCACCACCTACCTAGACCTTCGAAATATTGCCGTATATATCGGATAGTTCGTTTCTGGCTTATATGTCTTTTCACAAAATTCAAATAGTCTGGATTACCTTGAATTGTAATTGTTTTTATATAACACAACAACGAAGTCTATTATTTGAGAGTAAGCTGAAAGCGGTACGTAATATGACATTAAATATCTGCCCACCTTTTTTCGACATTGGACTTCCTCAATAAAGAGTTACGATTGTTTTAGGAAAATTAATCGACCTCCTTTTTCGTCTGTATGTCAAATGTAATAAGCGATAAATTAAACTTACAGGGTCATCCGTTTATATCATTGAAGTAGGTATATACAATAAGCAATAAATAGGACTTAGAACATTGTAATAAATTCAACATTTAAATGGAGTGAAAGGGAACATCCATAAATTACGGCGTAAAAATTTTGAACTTTTTACCCTCCCTCTCCTTCTTCGTAAAGCGTCGTACAGTCGAGGTCCTCCCCTTAGTTCGACGTCGTAATTGCAACTCATGGCCTCCTTTTCAATTTACGTACTTACTTCGTGACGTTACAACCCTTCGTGGGGTTTATGTCCTTTCGACAACATGCTTTAATTCGTCTCTGTCTTAAGGAATCTTCATCTAATTCTCATCTTACTCATTGCTTTAAGGTTTCCTGCTGTAAGATCTCGCCACCGACGTCGAGGGCGTCCACATTAGGGTGGAACGAAAGGATAGGAAAAAAAATTTTTTTTTCAAAGAACTTTCTAATAGCACTCGAACGTTGCCTTATCATGTCTACAATAAAACTACAAAATATTTTTGTTCTAGGTTTACATCTTGAGGTGCCGCAAGAGCTTTAAAAAGATAGGTTTTTAACAAAAAAAATATATGAAATAAATGGCGACTCGATTCTAGTTTTCTGTTGACCTAGATATCAAAATATCAACAGGCACCGCTGGGAAATATTCCAAAAATGCGGTTCAGAGAAACTATATGAAACGAGTCTTTGTACTCTTATACAGAGTATGGCATTAGTAAAAATACAAAAATAGACGGTTTAGTTTTGATTTAAATCTGTCTCCTGCCATCCCCCGATAGCGCTATTTCTAGGTCTACCTTTTGTCAAGGAGGCTATGCAAGAAGACAAATTCAAATCAAAACTTCCGTAGTTCTCGGTATACAATAAAACTATTTATACCGGAGTAAGGTTAGAACGCCCTCTAACGGGGAATAAGTGAAATAAATGGCGACTCGATTCTAGTTTTCTGTTGACCTAGATATCAAAATATCAACAGGCACCGCTGGGAAATATTCCAAAAATGCGGTTCAGAGAAACTATATGAAACGAGTCTTTGTACTCTTATACAGAGTATGGCATTAGTAAAAATACAAAAATAGACGGTTTAGTTTTGATTTAAATCTGTCTCCTGCCATCCCCCGATAGCGCTATTTCTAGGTCTACCTTTTGTCAAGGAGGCTATGCAAGAAGACAAATTCAAATCAAAACTTCCGTAGTTCTCGGAAAGTTGATTTGAATTTGTCTTCTTGCATAGCCTCCTTGACAAAAGGTAGACCTAGAAATAGCGCTATCGGGGGATGGCAGGAGACAGATTTAAATCAAAACTAAACCGTCTATTTTTGTATTTTTACTAATGCCATACTCTGTATAAGAGTACAAAGACTCGTTTCATATAGTTTCTCTGAACCGCATTTTTGGAATATTTCCCAGCGGTGCCTGTTGATATTTTGATATCTAGGTCAACAGAAAACTAGAATCGAGTCGCCATTTATTTCACTTATTCCCCGTTAGAGGGCGTTCTAACCTTACTCCGGTATAAATAGTTTTATTGTATACCGAGAACTACGGAAGTTTTGATTTGAATTTGTCTTCTTGCATAGCCTCCTTGACAAAAGGTAGACCTAGAAATAGCGCTATCGGGGGATGGCAGGAGACAGATTTAAATCAAAACTAAACCGTCTATTTTTGTATTTTTAAAAAAAATACAGAAAATTTCAAGTATTTTATATATTTAACCTGGTGCCATAGCTAACATTTCTTAGTCAAATATTGTTTCTAATAACAGTTGACATTGCTATCATTGCTATATGTACACATTGCTATAAGATTTCTTTAGTTACAATATTCATCTTGATACTTAAATAAATTGGTTTTTTGTCTCAAACTTGGGCATAATCTTTTGGGAAGCAATGTGTGCTGTAACAAAGCCATTTTTGCTTTAAGACCATATACATTAAGAGATGACTCAGTCACGAGCTTTATGACTTTTTTCACTGCCTGCGTATGACATGGAAAACACGGAAAATCCACACACTGCACCTGACAACTAGGGTCTCTTGCTTCACTTAGGTATATACTTTTTAAGTCCTCGTCAGTTATGTTTTGTCATAGTAATTATTGCTCAATAATTTCTTGTTCCGTCCAGTTAATTATATCAATGTAGTCATTGGTATTAAAGTTAAGCTTCGGGATAACAAACTTCCTTACACCATTTATGAGTTCCGATCTTGCTTTTAAAAGTCGCAGGAGACCTAACTCCCTTTTCTCTTGTCACATAACATGGAGAGAAGCACATTTTCTGGGTGAAAGAAGTAACCATTCCTTTGAATTACTGGATCAATTATTTGGAGATATTCTTCACAAAGATAACGTGAAAATTTGATGAGTCTTAATAGATGTTTTAATCCATTTACACAAAATGGTTTCAGTTTGACATCAAACCAGACTGGAGCATACACCTTAATCACATACCCACATAGTTAAAGTTTTCAGATTATTTGAAGGATTCTCTGTTGCAACATATACCTAACCAAAGAAAGCGATTGGTCAACGTAAGCCATCGTTAATAAGAAGAACATACACCACTGGAGATTGCTTTGCACACTTCAAGTAAATATTTTTGATCTGTGCTTATATCACCCTTAATCTCTAGAATAGAATTAGTTTTTTTTTTATTAAAGCAATTACACCATTGTTAACACTGCTGTTAGTGGCAGTTCCATCACATCCGACAGCTGTTATATTGTAAATGTTCAAAGGATTTTCACCTTGAAAATGTTCCATTATGCTATCTTTTATAGCTTCATCTGTTCCGGAAGCAGGAGTTATATGCCCTAGGACGGTTGATCCAGGTTCATCTACTATTGAAATGTGCTCTTCTGCCATAGTTAGAATGTTAATTTATATTAAGGAATGAAATAAATATTTACTATGAAATATTTCTTCAAATGTGGAATTCAAGTTCAAACTTTGCTAGTTTTAGTAAAAATATATATTGGATTGTTGTAAGTTAAAACTAAAATTATCTTGAAAGAGTAGTTCTAGAGTGTGTATTTATCATTTAAAATAGGAATTAAGATATTACAATAGCTATTTTTTACCAAACCAAAATCATTAAAATTCGCAAAATTTAACTAAAAATTCTAACTTTCAACCCTTTTGCGGCACCTCTAAAAATATTTTGTTTGGAGAAATATTTTATTTGTGGCTTAACAATGGCTATAGGCAACTTTCTATCACTATTACACATTGAAATTATAAAAACGTTTTTTTCGTTCCACCCTAGTCCACATGGCCTTTTTTCAGTTGGAACTTCTTTCCATACCAGCCTTGCTGTTCTTTCGTTCCGTCTTCCGTCCATTGGAGTCTCTAGACTCTATTTCTTTTATTATGTTAGCGTCTGGGTATAATAGTTCTTCGAGCTCTTTGTTAGTTCTTATCCTATATTGTCCTGCTGCTTCATCAAGCATAGGCCCAAAGATGTCCCTTGGGATTTTTCTTTCCCAAACACGTGGTCTCCCTTCGTTTGCCTTTGTTATCGTCCACCTTTCTCTACCTAACATCACTATTCAACGATGACGTCATATCACTAAATTGGGACATCCGGTATACATTATTATTGTATGTCAAAAATGACAATTTGAAATACTAATCGACGGGTCCAAGCATTTTTCAAAAAAACAATTAGTACTTATTTGAATTATTGAATTTATTCCAAATTACAGACATAACTTTGTTATTTTTTATTATCTCGTAAATGGTAAAGAATAAAAATTTGATATTTTGTAGTTATGTATAACTTTACACACCCTATCAAAATGACAGTGTTGCCATTTAAGATAATCAACGATGATGCCATATCTTTAAATTGGGACATCCTGTATACATTATTATTGTATGTCAAAAAAGACAATTTGAAATACTAATCGACGGGTCTGAGCAATTTTCAAAAAAACAATTAGTATTTGAGATATTGAATTTATTCCAAATTACAGACTCACTCTGTATAATTAAGATAATATGTTAGCAAAATATATTTAGTATTACATAATTAAGTAGAGTCATATTAAGTATTAAAAACAAGAAAGCAAAATATTTAAATAAATACTTCATACTTTTCCAAACATTGGTTAGGACTATTTTATGGGGAAAGGATTAGAAAAATCAGAATAGAGTCATGGAATCTTGTCAATATTTGTTCAATGTCATATTTCAGTCTGTCAGTTTGAAGCCAAGATGAAGACCACATTATAGTACCACTGCATTTATAAATTCTTTAAACATCGACTTATTGTCGACATTGTTGTAGCCGAAATGGCCTGATTATTGTAATTTTACGGTCTTTTGACCTAACTATGTAGCTAGTTCCAACTACTTTGGATCTAAAGTAGGTAACCACATGTTTTAATTTTCTTAACTTTCAAACTGTCAAACATTTCATCTTGGCCTCTTTTAATACAGTGGTTTGCTTATTTTTTAGGTTTTCTACCTGATGATGGACTGATTGGTCCGAAAACGTTTGTGTGATTTTTGTACCATAGATGTACCCACTTCAATCCAATTTGGATCATTTTAGATAAAAATTTTAATAAATTTATATACCATTTACCTACAAGTGAGGTTTTATTTCCTTAGTAAGTTTTTTATTATGGTATACAGCCAGTGAGAGGAATCTTTTCCTTTATATTGTATCTATATTATTTTGAAAATATTTGAAAATATCTAATAAAGTAATTTTATGAAAAAACAAAAGATGTAGATCTTTGAAACACACTCAGTGATCAAAAGATCCACAGGTACTGGTTTGGACGACCACTCGTACGAAAACAAACAAATGAAATAGAGAATGCGGAAAAATCCCCTTACGAACAATTCACACATCCACTACTTTTTAATTTTTAAAAAATTTAAAAAGTAATTTTATTTACAGATCATCATGCATTCGACTAGAGGCAATAACTGTAAGTATTTTTTAATAATGTGTTTTATTTTTTGGGTAATGTACGCTTAAGTTTAAGTCACATATGCAAATAGTAAGCATGAAGAGCTGTATAAAGTGACGAGTGCGTTAAGAACCGGTAAAATAGCGCAAAAGATGGAAAACATAATACGTTGTGTAATAAAGAGGGATGGAACTAGTAGAGCTGGGAAATTATCGATAGAAACCTATAAATTTACATTACATTACCACTATCGATAGCTTCCCTTCTTTAGACGTTAGCATAAGCATTTGCTTCATTGTCTTCAATCAGTTTTTACTTCACTTATGCGAAATTAAAAAAATGTTAATGTCATGTTAACGTCATACGTATACATAATTATGACTGAAGTCAACTAGTTCAAGCTAACGTTTAAAGGTGTGAAACTATCGATAGTGGTAGCCCCTACTATAACATATCTTGATTGTTAATGTGTATAAATAAACAAAAATCTCCACATCTAGGTAACGTCAACAAGTCTCTAAAATTAGTTGATTACTACTCAACCTCTACCTACCAGTGACATTATTTAACATTGCAAAAAGCACAAAAGCGATCAAAAACAAGATTATTAATTTTTGTTCTGTGCAATTACCATTGCAATTTTATTTTCCTATTAGGTACGACTATTATTTGTAAATTAATCATGAATAACAAAAATCAAACGAGGAAAACCTCGAAGTTTAATGCTAACGGCACGGTATTTGTACCAATTAAAACAATTTTAAATAAAAGTCACCTTGCTGCTAAAGTACTATGCCGAGAACTGACAATGATAATACTAGAGAGTGTACTTACTACGGTCGCATATTTTATTTTATGAAGTCATATACATTTTTTTAAATTAATTATGGATTTAATTTGATTCATGTAAGCCAGATCATCGATTTTTAGAAGAATCTCGGTCATCCTTTCCTCGTTCCTCTTGGGCTCCATTCTGCAACCTTGTTATCCATGTACTTTCTGCTCTGCGTGGCCGTACCATTTTAGTTTTCTCTCATCTATATACTGCACGGCATCTTTTCCCACTATAATTCTTCTCCTTATTGTTTTGTTTGGTTATCTGTCTCTTCTGGTCAGACCACAGCATCTTCTTCAGTATTCCATTTCGGCCAGACTGCTCCTTTGGTTTTTTTGTTTATGGCCCAAATTTCTGCTGCATATGGCATGATACTCTTCCGTTTTCCGTTATTCCGTTTTCTTCATATCTACATATTTCCAGGAACGCTTTTCTGTATTCCTCATTTAGTTTTCTCTCCATGTAAACTTCCTCGTCTTAAGCCATCACCTCATAGTCGTCTGCGAAACCCAATGTGTGGAGAGTAGAGATAATCGTCCCTTATCCCATACCCCTACAATTTGACTTCCAAGTTGTTAGTGCGTGTTCTAAAAATATTATAAATAGAGTTGGTCATCCCTGGTTGTAGTCCTTTGGTTGTTTTGAAGCTGGCAACTATCTTGTTTCCGATTTTTATATATACATACTTCCCCATACATATACATTCCCCTTGATTGCTTGTGTAGGTTATATTGATATTGTATTTGTATAATTACAAACGCCATGTGTACATCTCTATCCTTAGCTATTTTCTTCTTTATTAAATGTTGTATTGTGTAGATATGATCTAGAGTTCTAGACATTATTTCCCTGCTGTGAATCTTGGTTGCTCTTTACCGATATTACCTTCTTTACTTTTATCTATTTTGTTGATGAAGATTCTGCCATAAAGTCTTCCCACTGTATCGACGACGCTTATTCCTCTGTAGTTTTCGCATTTTTTTCTATTTCCTTTTTTATGTATCGATGTTATGTCCGATAGCTTACGAATGTCCTCTTCATTTATTGCTCGTTCCATGATTCGCCATATCATTCTTCCTAATTTCTCTGTTCCGTATTTGATCCGCTCCTCTACAATTCCTCATGGTCCTCCAGCTTGATTGTTCTTCATGGAATTTATTGCTTGTTTCATCTCTTTGTATATTATGACTGTTTTTTCTTCTTCTGTGATCATTGTTTTTTGTTCGTCTCCATCAATGCTGAATTCTGGTCTCTGTTCTATCAGTAGATTTTTGTAGTGGTTCTCCCACTCGTCGTCCTGTCTGTGAGTCCATCAGAATCAAAACCTGCTAAATCCAAGTTTTTCGTTCTGCTAAATCCAAACTAAAAGTACAAATTTCTGAAGATGATTCTGAAGACATGCAGAAAAATGACAAATTCGTGTGCCATTCTATGATATTTATTGATGCCCCTTTGATTGAGAAATGCCGGATACTTTTTGGAAAATTTACATTTTTAACGTTTTTTTAGCCTCCTGACAAAATTTGAACATATGGATCTAGCAGGTTTTGATTCTATAGGCCTCATGTATTGTATAAAAACTTTAAAACTTTAAAAAGGGTAAACCCTGTAGTCCAGGTTACTTCATTCCACGTTATTGTATAAAAGTTTTCTCTTTCCTGTGAGTTCGTAATGATTTCACAATTTTCCAGGCTTCTGAGCTTCTTCCTCGTTCCATAAATCAGTTCAACATGTGTTTATTTTATTACAATTAGGTTAACGTTTTATGTCCGTTTAAAGTATTTCCTGTGGTAAATTCCCAAACAAAATGTTTGACCCCTTCGTATACCGCTTAAGGTCTAGTCAGCCCCGGCCCCCTTGATTATAAATGTACGCCCAATGTTGCCCGTTTTATCATTTATTAAAAACGTTGACAGTTACTTGAGGGTGGCGGTTATCACTCATATTTTAACTTACCTGGATTTGATCTATTGTTACAAAATATACCTATCAAAATCCTACTTTTGGTTGAACTGTTCACACAGTGGCATAATATCGTTACAAACGGCACATCTTAGCTATTTTATTTTTAAATAATTAGTTTATTTTATTTTCTTTAATATTTCATTAATAATTATCTTCTGTATTTGTTTTAACTTGATTTCCCCGTTAAAAACTTGTTTGGCGCCCACTTTTGTAATCCTCTATTTCCTATCTCTCTTTTCATCTAACATCTAATTTAATCTAAGAAAAACTAGAAGTGTTACACCCAGAAGGAATCATTTCTTGAACTTAATTTTTGACAACATAATGACTATATTTAAAGCATGATATGATAACAATATCGATGTTTTATAAAATCCACGAGGAAAATAAACTTCCTGTAGCTGGCTGTATACCATAAATCACAAAAATACCAAGTTTCTTGTAAAAGGTATATATTAAAATACCCTAAATAAGGGTCACAATACAAAACGTTTTCGGATTAAGGAATCCATCATCAGTGTTTAAAAGCCCTAAAATTAAGTATAACCTAATTAAATGAGATAAAAGTTAAAATTGACAGAGATTTTCAAGAACAAGAGGTCATACTTACAAAATTTGCATGCCTGAGCCACCAAAATGTGTAGGGTAAAAACCCTTTAAATGTAAATAATAAAGATATTTTACATATTTATATAAAATTCATCGGATGTTATAGATAAACCTGGATGTTACCCAGGGCAACACAGGACTCTCCCCACGTGGTTGGAACTTTTTTTGGAGAAAACCTCACATATTGGATTTCAATGGCCAACTGACAAGTGAATTCAAGAGAAACCCGAAATGACATCAAGAACTGTCAATGTAACCTAGTTGTAATATTACTTCAGCCACAACGTTAAAGATTAATTTAAATGTTTTAAGATAAAAAACAGTATCAAATTTACAAATAGTAAAAATAAAAGATGTTCACAAAATATGACAGATTTTTTCCCTAAAAATAATGCATTAATTAAGTATTCAAAATAGGGAAATGAAATGTTTACGTTACAGGAAGTTATGCAGTCAACAATACCAATAGGTGTTGTATTAGTGGTATGAAATTGTCAATACGATTAGACAAATAATGGTAAAGGCCTTATACTAGGAACACAAAATAGTATGTAATGTGTACATATGTGTACGATTTTAAGAGTATTGATGAAATGATAATTGTTTAATGACTGATAACTTTCTTGGTAGTCGACCCAACATAAATTGTATAATGATAGAAAAAGTGATATGATAATTGTAAAAATACTGTTTTGTTACAATTTCATACCACTAATACAACACCTATTGGTATTGTTGACTGCATAACTTCCTGTAACGTAAACATTTCATTTCCCTATTTTGAATACTTAATTAATGCATTATTTCTAGGGAAAAAATCTTTCATATTTTGTGAATATCTTTTATTTTTACTATTTGTAAATTTGATACTGTTTTTTATCTTAAAACATTTAAATTAATCTTTAACGTTGTGGCTGAAGTAATATTACAACTAGGTTACATTGACAGTTCTTGATGTCATTTCGGGTTTCTCTTGAATTCACTTGTCAGTTGGCCATTGAAATCCAATATGTGAGGTTTTCTCCAAAAAAAGTTCCAACCACGTGGGGAGAGTCCTGTGTTGCCCTGGGTAACATCCAGGTTTATCTATAACATCCGATGAATTTTATATAAATATGTAAAATATCTTTATTATTTACATTTAAAGGGTTTTTACCCTACACATTTTGGTGGCTCAGGCATGCAAATTTTGTAAGTATGACCTCTTGTTCTTGAAAATCTCTGTCAATTTGAACTTTTATCTCATTTAATTAGGTTATACTTAATTTTAGGGCTTTTAAACACTGATGATGGATTCCTTAATCCGAAAACGTTTTGTATTGTGACCCTTATTTAGGGTATTTTAATATATACCTTTTACAAGAAACTTGGTATTTTTTCGATGTTTTATCTTTTATACTTTTTGTAAAAATAAAGTTTTATCTTTAAATTTTTTTGTGAAGAGATCGATTTATGAATAACGACTGGTACAGAAATTTTTAGTTATTGTTCCTCAGTCTAATTTTCTCTTCAGCGTAAGAAAATGCCTCGAGTTCGAAGACACCATAATTACGACCTTGTTAGCGATTTTGACAGGGATAGAATTGTTGCCTATAGGGATATGGGCTTGTCGTATCGCGAAATTGGCCGTCGTGTTAATTGTACGGCAATGACGGTTAGACATGTGTGTTGTGTGTGGACAAACGAAGGTAGAGGAACACAAAGAAGACCGACTGGTCAACCGAGTCGTACCGCAGAACGTCAAGATTTGGCTACTACGCGTCAAATCGCTGACCAATGGTTTGGAGTAGAAGGTAGACCAGTTACTATACGTACACTGTACCGTCGTACACGAACCTTTGGACTGGTTTCATTCCGCCCACACTAGTGCTTCGTTTGACTGTGGACCACTGCCATCAACGTTTGAATTAGTACAAAGAACAGCAGCATTGGGTGGCAGAATGCCATAATGTAACATTCAGAAATGAATCGCGATTTAGGGATGCATGATGGTCAGACGCTGCCGTGGAGAGCGACGAGATATCGGGTTTGCTGTTGAGAGGCATGTACACAAGACAGTAGTTGAAGTAATGGTTTGGGGAGCTAATTATCTATGGTAGCCGATCACCACTTGTGTTTAGTCGAGGCGGTATGACAGCTGCGCGTTTATCAGCAAGACAACGCGCGTCCTCATATTGCTCTTCGAACAATGGACTTTTTCCAAGAAGCTGGCGTTAATATTTTGCCGTAGCCAACCCATTCACTGGATTTAAATTCTATCGAACGTGTGTGGGATATGATGTGAAGAAGTTCAAGTTGCTTGGAACAAGGTGCCATAAGCAGACATCGATCATTTCATTTTGTCAATGCCTAGGCCTAGACGTGTATAGGAGTGTATGCAACTGCGGGGTTGCCAAACACATTATTTCCTTTTTATGATCACATGTCCATAAAAAGTCTTGCCAATGTTATCGTTTCATTATTGACGTAAATCTATCATGTTGCCAAAAAAAAATTAGGTTTAAGAAATTATTTCCTGTGGGTGTAACACTTCTAATGTCACAAGTATACAGGGTCGCGAAAAAGTATGGCAACACGGTAATTTCTCGGAAACCGCTAGAACGATTTTTATAGATTTTGGTGGGTTAGCGTGTTCTAATGCGGCCGATATTAAAGTGGTAATTACATTGTTGTCAAATCTTCCGTTTTTCTGGAAATCTAATGAACTTTCTTATTTTAAATGGTACACCCTGTATATTTTGTAAGTTTTGGAATCCTTAAGGGATACTGATTATTTTTCATATAATATCCCCTATACCTAAATGCCATAATTTCGGAGTTATTGCTACATTTATTAAAAAAAAAATTTAACAAAAATATAAAAATCAATTTTTTTTGGCTCGGGTAGACATTATTTTAGGTTCTTTGAATCATTGGGAACAAAATAGGTCTTTTGTAATTTTCCTAGTTAATCGTTTCAGAGTTATAAATAATTTAAAACTAAAAAAAATCGAAAAGTGACGATTTTCTAGGTTCGAAAACGCAAGTAAAAAATATTATTTTTGAAACTACGAAGTGCCTAAATTCAAGTTAAAACCTTATTGTATCAGTTGCCGATAAGTGATTTGGTATGCAGGATCGCCCGTCCTCTCATATGCGCTTCACTAACAATTAACAAAAACAATGTTTTAGAATAAAACGTGCCAAAAAATTCTTACATGGAGCTGATAGAAGAAGGTTTGATCTTGAATTTAGGCACTTCATAGTTTTAAAAATTATTTTTTTGACTTGAGTTTTTGAATTTTGATAATCGTCATTTTTCGATTTTTTTCAGTTTTAAATTGTTTATAACTCGAGAATGATTAACTTTAGAAGAAAATTACAACAGCCCTTTTTTGTTCCCAGTGATCCAAAGAATCTAAAATAGTATAATACAGTGTGCGGCAAAATAAACAGTACTGAAATGAATATTGAAATGTTTATGATTATTTATATAGGTATAATACATGATATAGCCTTGCAAACATCATTAACGGCGACGCACGTTTCCGATAAAACAGATGTTAAAGATGCCCTCTGGCCAGTGGCGGATCTACGGGAAGGGAAAATGAGGAAATGTCCACTCTAACAAGGTTCAAAATTAAAGAAAAAAAATTGTTCAAACATAAAAATATATTAGCTCACATGAAACAGAAACCACAGAAAGCCAAATTCAACCCAATAAACACGCTAGTTAGAAAAATTAAGGGAACTTAATGCCTATAAGTTATTATTTATGTCTTTTATGTAATCTGAGTTTATCTCTTTTATGCCTTTTGGTTGGTTATTCATTGGAAGTTCCCCCTAAAGCAAATTGCCCCTCTCAAGGCAAATTTCTAGATCCGCAACTGCCTCTCTGACACGAAAAAAATCTTTAATTTTAGTCCTCAATTCCGAAATGATAGACGGTGACCCCTTCAGCATTCCCCATATGTACGCATCTGGTGGCGTTAGTTCTGGTGAGTGAAAGTTTCAAAAACGATCGCACAGAAGGGACTCTCTGGCAGTGTGACAGATTGTTCGTCCTGCTGAAACTATTGTTGATTTTAAGCTTGGACCATTTTCGTGACCTTTTCCGTATGGCCGAAAATAGTACTCCATTATAAAAATTTTTTCTGCAAAACTGAAAACCATCCTGAAGTATCTAACATTAACATGATATTGACAAACGTTATAACAACGTTCAGAAACCACTCAATACGTTTCGGCACATGGCACATACAAATTTGAGGCATACGAATACTGTTTATTTTGCCGCATACCGTATATCTATCTACTCGGGCCGAAAAAATTGACTTTTATGATTTGTTTAATTTTTTTTTTTTAATAAATGTACCAATTACTCCGAAATTATGGCATTTAGGTATAGGGAATATAATATGAAAAATAATTACTATTTCTTAAAGACTTTCTCTAAAAATATACAGGGTGTTCCATTTAAAATATGAAAAGTTCATTAGATTTCCAAAAAAACGGAAGATTTGACAATGTAATTACCACTATAATATTGACCGCATTGGACGACCCTTACCTTACCCACCAAAATCTATAAAAATCGTTCTAGCGGTTTCTGAGAAATTACCATGTTGCAATACTTTTTCGCTATATACCCTGTACATTTTTACGCTTAATTTTTGTTGTTTTGCTCATAATAATGCGGTTAAAATTGCGGTACAATTTGTGATGGACGTCAACGACGATAAAATTATATCATAATAAAGTTACCGACTCGTTATAGTTTCCTTAATTACGCTGACAATTCAAAACGTACCTATATAATTATTCAAGATTACTGAAAAATGAAAACTGTAATCGTAATTATTTTGATATTAGAATTATATTTTTATAAAAGCTTTGCAATTTATTTCTTCTTAATAACAGTCAATAAAAATGTCATCAAATTTTGGCCGTTTAGAGAGGTGGCCGCTTTAAATGGATACAAACTCTGGGAATTATAAAAAAAATAAAAATTATATTCTACGTATACGTATGGGTTTTCTCACGGCCTTTTTTCAGTGCCCCATTCTTTCTAATACTTGTTCTAGAATTCTAGATAGTAACAAAAAGATTGTATGTCCGTGATTATTTATCAAAAAAAAACCAACGTATTACATCATCCAAATATATTCATATATTGAAAAATATGACACCAAACACGACCCCCGGCCACACCCCCTATTAGAGTTGCACAAGTTTGACTTGAATGTTTGAACTTGACTTGAGTTTGACTTAATTTGAAGTCAAACTCAAGTCAATCCTTCTGACAAATATTTCAAGTCAAGTCAAACTAGTCAATCGTACCAGTTTGAAAATTCAAACTGTTTGTCAAGCTAGTTTGAAAGAGTTTGAAAAATAATTTATTTAGTAGATATACTTTTTTGTCGAGATTGACATGTTAGTTGTCAATTAAGATAAGAAAATTAATAATACAATGAGTGCTATATAAAAGTAACAATACAGGAAGCGATTATAATCAAAATAGGGTCGTAAATTTAAATTTCTTGAAAATGATTTCTGAATGCTTAGAACTACTTGCTGGCAAGTTTCGTTTTATCCATAGAACTTTTTTGTATTTGAGTGTTATTTACTAGATTAAAACAAAGAATTCGTTGGATAGTATTTTTATCATACAAAGTGTAATTTAATCTACTTTGGGAGCGTTCAAGTATTGGGGGGTCATGTAAAACGTTACAGCGCGTTACACGGAGAGGGGGTAGGATGGCTCGAACAGCGCATTACGTAACATTGTTTTTTTAACTTAAATAAAAAAAACTACCGAATTACAATCTTCCACCTTTTCAACTTTCGTTTATATTTTACATAGAACCCCTGGATTGTATTATGTTGCCCCCTCACGCTCCGCTCATGTTACAATAGGACAAAATAGTATTCAAGTGAAAAAATCTTAAAATTTGTATTTAACAGATCAAGCACAGTAAAAACATGTGTCTCAATGGACAGCTCAAAATAAAATGATTTGGAATTTTTATGACTTTCTTTTATTAAAAAAGGCATTTAATTATCAGTTCGAAAAAACATCTGGTACCAAGCTGCTAGTTCACTCGAAAATACAATACAAAAGTATTGATGTATTTCTGGTATTTCTTTAATATTCAAAACTAACCATTGGGTTATTAGACCTGGATCCTGCGTACCAAAAAAAGTTGATTAATAGCAAACTGAAAATTTGTTAATAGCTTAACGGTGTCTAGTCGGACAAACTTAGATCTACGGGAACACTGGAACGGTGGAAGTTTTATTTGTGGAACAGTTTAAAAATTTGGAACGTCAGATTACGAAAACGTCCCATATGTATTTCCCATAACATCCAATTGATTTGTTACCCTTTCATTAAACTCTCATGCAAAAATCAGACTTCTATTACTAACCAACATAATTCCTGTCATTTGACATGTTCTTCATGTTCCACTCATTAAAATGCCCAGTTGGCGATAAACACCAGTCTGATTTTTGCATGAGAGTTTAATGAAATGGTAACAAATCAAATTGGAAGTTCTGTCCGACAAAATACATGTAACTTTTACGTAGTCTGACGTTCCAAAGTTTTAACCTGTTCCACAATTAAAACTTCTCCTGTTCCAGTGTTCCCATACATCAAAGTTTGTCTGACTAGACACCGTTAAGCTATTAACAAATTTTCAGCTTGCTATTAATTAACTTTTTTTTGGTACGCGGGATCCAGGTCTATATGGTTTTATATCTACAATTTAAATTTCTTTCGGATATAGGCTACATGTTGGGTTTAAATTTTTAAAAAATTAATGTATAAATATGCATTATAGTATGTATGGTATAACTAGACCCAAACCCAGACATCCAAAGTGAAAGTTATCCTCCAACACCAAATTGTTCTATATGGTCCACATAATGTTAAGAAAAAAGTCACACCATTTTGAGCGCCATGTTTGGGGGGGGGGGGGAGAGGGGGAAAATCGGTAAATTCGTAGTTTTTTACGTTTTTCGTCAATATTTCTAAAACTATGCGGTTTCTAAAGGATTCTACATAAAATTTAAAACAAAAAAGGTCCTATACATATTTGTTATAAAATCAACGGTTCCATAGTTACGGATGGTAAAAAGTGGAAGTTTTCGATACTTTTTATATTTTTGGGCAATTTATAATATTATTACTGATGAAAGAAATTTTCCTTAACAGGATTGTGTTTTGTAAATAAAATTTGCTATTTCAGTGGCATGTTAGTGATAAGCCTTGAAGAAACGTCAACCTCACCAGCCAAAACCATCATCAATTGCCCAAAAAATATAAAAAATATCGAAAACCTCCACATTTCACTCTCCGTAACTCTGGAAGCGTTGATTTTATAACAATTATATATAGGACCTTTTTTGTTTTAAATTTTATGTAGAACAATTTTGTATAGAACATTGTTTATGCTAAAGTACAGTTTTAGAAATATTGACGAAAAACGTAAAAAACTACTAATTTACCGATTTCTCCCCAATCTCCCCTCCAAACCGGACGCTCAAAATGGTGTAACTTTTTACTGAACATTATGTGGACCATATAGAACAATTTGGTGTTGGAGGAAGACTCTTACTTTGGATGTTTGGGTTACGCCTTTTTTGACCAGTTATACTATACTATAGTATTTTTACTACAAAAGCGATATTACGTAGGTCAAAATTTTTGACGTAAGAGAACTGTCAAAACATTAGAATGTGACTTGTGTTTATTATAAACATGGCAATAATGAAAAGTCACATTCTAATGTTTTGACAGTTCTCTTACGTCAAAAATTTTGACCTACGTAATATCGCTTTTGTAGTAAAAATACTATATATACCTCCGTAACTTTGGAACCGTTCATTTTAGAAGGATTATGCATTGGGCCTTTTTTATTTCAAATTGAATGTAGAACATTTTTGTATAAAAGGTTGTTCATGTTAAACCGCATAGTTTTAAAAATATTGACGAAAAACGTAAAAAACTACGAATTTACCGATTTCTCCCCCCTCGCCCCTTCAAACCCGACGCTCAAAATGGTGTGACTTTTTTCTGAACATTATGTGGACCATATAGAACAATTTGGTGTTGGATGATAACTTTCACTTTGGATGTCTGGTTTATGCCATTATTTGGATCAATTGTATCATACTATAAGACGCTATATTAAGCTTTCTTAATAATTATTATCCTAACTGGCGCGTTTATTGGGTTTTATTTGTCTGTCTGCGGTTTAAATATCATATCAGCCAATACATTTCTGTTTATTGAAATTTGTCAAAAAAAATTTTTTGGACCTTGTTGGGAGGGGAGGATTTCCCCTACCCCTCCCCCACCCATTACTCCCCCCCCGTTGATCCGCCACTGAACAAACAAACACGTCGCGTAATATTCAAACTTTTCAAACTGTTTGAAGAAGTTTGAATTCAAGTCAAACCTAAAGATATCGAAATCAAGTCAAGTCAAACTTTTTTATACAAAAAGTTTGATTTTCAAGTCAAGTCAAGTTTGTTGAGTAAAATCAAACTAGTTTGACTTGATGCATCTCTACCCCCTATAGCGAGGTGGAGGAGCAACTTTGAAATCTTAAATGGGGACCCCCATTTTTTATTGCAAATTTGGATTCCTCATACAAAATAGGCAATATTAATTGGAAACAATTTTTTTTTCGAATTGTTGGTAGATGGAGCTATAATTCCCCCCCCCCCCCCTACGAAAGGGGGTTTCTGGGAGAAAGTCCCGGGGTAGGAGTGGCAAACTTTTTGCATCTTTTTTGGGGTTCCAAAATTAATATTCTCAGCAAAATTCAGCTTGTTGGTATGATTTTTAGAAGTACAATGGCGTTTTTGTCGCTGATGACTTATAGGCATGGTAACGTTCTGGAATTATTTTCTTGTGGCAGGTTTAAGTTTAAGTATTGTTTGTTTGTTAGCCACAGTTATTGTAATTCCAATTACATTTTTGTACCTAAAAATATTTTGACGTTTTGATTTTCACTACGGAAATCAGTTTCAAAAAATGTTAATGAAGAAAAAAAATTTTTGGAAGAATATGGAAGATCAATAACTTAGTCATACAGGCAGTTATACAGGGTGGGCTAAAGAAAAGAGCCCACCTCGATATTTGGCAGTAGTTATTAGATTTTAAGGAAATGCCGAAACAGGTCGATTTTTGTTCTAACGGGAACACATTTTTACGATACATTCATTTGTCAACCCACTTCCTTCCACGCCCAAACACCTTATGTTTAAATAGGGAATAGGGACGTGTGGTAGCTCATTTGAAAGGGTATTCAATTCTCTATGCAGTAATGCAAACATTATCATAATTATTTGTACAGGGTGTCAAAAAAAAATTTAATTGAAAAAAAAAGAAGAATGTATGTCATTTATTTTATTTAAAATACATTTTATTGTTGTCAGAAAACAGAAATAATAATAAACATTTATTTCTGTTTTCTAACAACAGTAAAATGTATTTTAAATAAAATAAATTACATACATTCTTCTTGTTTTGTCAATTAATTAAATTTAAAAAAATTTGGATACCCTGTATAAATAATTATGATAATAAATTGAAAAACAAATTGAAGAGTCTCAGATGCAGAATCCACCAAAAATGGTAAATAGTTATTTAAATCTGAGACTATTCGTGTTGAAAGTTCTTTCTGGTACACTTCGCGTCAAAAAAAACTGATACACTTTTTTTTCCCAATGTAAACCTGTGTTCAGACTGGACACAATGGCTCGTGAATCACGGCGTTGTTGCTAGCACAGATAATGGAATTGCACTAAATCTAAATACAAAAAATAACGTTCAAAAATCATGGTGGTGAATCGTAAAACGGGCCATAGGTAACTTAATGTAAAACTCTAAACTGTTAAATTCCTGCTTCCCTAATCATTTTACAACAAAATCCATGAGAAGCTATTTGTATGGGATTAACATCTGTATTAAAAACAAAAGCTAAAATTATTGTTCTAGGATTTAAACACATTCCAACATTTTAAAAAATACCTACATTTGCCACAGTAGGCATATGTGTGTAAAAGTTAGGCCCACGTTATTATTTACCTTATTGTTCGTACACTATTGACTGAATAAAACATTTTTATTATTATTACTTTCTCCTCAACTGAGGCTATCTTATCAATTTTATTATTTTTTTAAACAAGAAATGATAAAATAAAAATGTTGACAGTTCAAATTGTCAATATTTATAATAACTTCACTGTGACGGAACGCAACCGATACACATTATGGTAATGTGTGTGGCCTAACTTTGGCGTATTTCTGTGAAAAATTCTTTTTATATTTCTCATGATTCGAAAAAAAAAATGAATACATTTAATAAAACACATTGAACATTTTGACAGGCGACATTTTCCACCTATGTGCTTAATATTTCAGCAGTTTCGAATTTTATTGTAATACATAATATTTAAGTTTCACAATTGTTCACTGTAAAAGTTATTCATTTTGTATTAATTTCAAATTTTAATTTTTCCAGTGTGTTTTATTTATTAGTATCCCACAACTTTACGAGAAACCCTTCACATTTCTCGATTTTAAATTAAACATAATAATTTAATGTCATGTCTAGAGTTATTATCTGTCATTCATATTATATCTGTCATAAATTATAATAGAACATTAATTAATTTATGGGTACTTAATTGAGATGATAGAACATTACAAAATTAATAAGAGAATTTTTTAGGATGCATGTTTAAATAAATGTGACTGACTAATCGAGAATGCTCGATGTTGTTTTAATTTTTAGTAAACCTACTAAAAACTTGCGGTCTGCCGCACAGCCCTGCTTTTACCTGGTTTGATATAATATTTTAGTTGAACTGGCAACGTTGCCTAGAAATAAGAATGACATATGTGACAAGACCAATTTACACAACTAGAAAAACACGATTTTCGGTTATAAGACTTGTACCAGTTTTTTTTGACGCGAAGTGTACATCCTTAATCTGCGACTTTTTCAATTAATAAGACCGCAGACGACGAATATAGAAAACAAAAAGGAAACGATCACATTCCGCTTTCATTCGTCTAGGAAAAAAGGACAGAACAGGAACTTACAGTACTCAAATCCGAGTAAAGGAAATAAAAATAATAAATGATGGTTTTGCTTGTTTTCGATTCAGAGGGATGCACACCCGCTGGACAGGCTGTTTCTACCATTGCAGGCGTCATCAGCAGCGTTCGTTAGCGTGCACTCCTCTGAATCTAAAAACAGCCTGACCATCAATTTAAAGGGAATCTGAAAGATAATTCAAAATCCCCATTAGGACGCGATACAGCGACAACAACCAAAACCATCATTTATCAATTATGATAATGTTTTTATTACTAAATACAGAATTGAATTTACTTTCAAATGAGCTACCACACGACCCCTATTCCCCTTTTAAAAATAAGGTGTTGGGGGCATGGAAGGGAGGGAGTTGACAAATGACAGATGTATGTATCGTAAAAATGTGTCTTCCTTAGAACAAAAATCGACCTGTTTCGGTATTTCCTTAAAATCTAATAACTACTGCTAAATATCGAGGTGGACTCTTTTCTTTGGCCCACCCTGTATATTTTTCCAACACAATTTTTGTTCTTCATTAATATTTTTTGAAAATGATTTCCGGAGTAGAAGTCAAAACATCAAAATCTTTTTAGGTAAAAATGTACCTAATTGTCCTTAATATACAGAGTGAGTCTGTAATTTGGAATAAATTCAATATCTCAAATACTAATTGTTTTTTTGAAAAATGCTCAGACCCGTCGATTAGTATTTCAAATTGTCATTTTTGACATACAATAATAATGTATACAGGGTGTCCCAATTTAGAGATATGACATCATTGTTGATTTTCTTAAATGGCAACTTATTGGCAACCTCATTTTGATAGGGTGTGTAAAGTTATACATAACTGCAAAATTTCCAATTTTTATTCCCTACCATTTACAAGATAATAAAAAATAAAGTTATGAAAAACGTAATCAAATAATAATTGAATTTAATTATTTCAATTAAGCAAATGATCATAATGTTGCCCATTGACTATTTGACAATAATTGAGGGTAACATTATGAGCATTTGCTTAATGGAAATAATCAAATTCAATTATTATTTGATTCCTTGTTTTTCATAATTTTGTTATTTTTTATTATCTTGTAAATGGTAGGGAATAAAAATTTGAAATTTTGCAGTTATGTATAACTTTACACACCCTATCAAAATAGTTATCAAAATGAACGTGTTGCCATTTAAGAAAATCAACGATGACGTCATATCTCTAAATTGTGAAACCCTGTATACATTATTATGGTATGTCAAAAATCACAATTTGAAATACTAATCGACGGGTCTGAGCATTTTTCAAAAAAACAATTGGTATTTGAATTCTTGAATTTATTCCAAATTACAGGCATAACTTTCTTATTTTTTATTGCATATCTTGTAAATGGTAAAGAATAAAAATCTGATATTTTGCGGTTATGTATAACTTTACACACCCTATCAAAATAGCTATGAAAATTACAGACTCACTCTGTATAGGCATAATATTATTGCTGAAAAGATTTTTTCCAACACAAAATATGCAAAATAAATATGCACAAAAGTTTCTTTAGCATCTAAAAATTATCCTTGGTAATAATATTTTTGGTTTCTCAATAAAAAAATGGAGAAGGACTTATTATTCCAGAAAACTGGAGTTATGAGGAAATTGGCAACTGAAACTGCTATTTTCGAGTCTCGTTACGATATACTTGCTGCATCTAACAAGGTAAACCAGAACGAGATTACGAACACAGGCGTCACAATTAAATATCTTTTAAGGATACAATTAAAAAGTAGTTTCTCTAATGTTATATAAATTAATTTTATTGATGATATTTTCTGTAGCAAAGCGTTATAGCTTTTGCGTTTGTAGCGGTATCCTATTATTAAGTTTAGGACAGTGTAGTTGTTTCGTATTTGCTGTTTTTTTATCTAAGACATAATTAATATAGAGCCATCGAAACAAATCTAAGGATAAGCCCTATGCTGATTCTATGCTGAACCGAATCAAAAACCAACACGGCAGATGTGGTTACATGATGCACAAATTGCATCAACCACAAACCATCTGTCATATCACAGAACAGTGTCCCACAAGATCATATCATGGCAGGTCAGAGGATTTCCTAATGGCGACTCCAGAATCGATAGACTATGTAAATAAGCTAGATGTACGTTTGTAAACCTATGTATTATGTTTTATACAAAATATATGTAAATGTGTCAAGTGCCATACTAGTCCTGTCGCCAGGGGGTACAACGACCTCCTTTATTCAGATGGACTTACCCAAGTTTTTTTTATGTATTTTGGCCCGTAGAACACGACTTTTTTGGGTAACAGTTGATCCGGATGTCGATAAGGTTGTTATAACCAAAGAACTTGAGGAATTACATAACATCGATTTTTAGCACAACAAAATATTTTTTTTGTATTTTTTGGGTCATTCTAAGCAAAAAATTATTTTACAAGTTTTTTCGTAGGATGCATAGTTTTCGAGATAAACGCCGTTGAACTTTAAAAAAATCTAAAAATTGCAATTTTTGAACACGAATAACTTTTGATAAAAATTAAAATAGCAATTCTGCTTACCGCATTTGAAAGTTTAAATCAAATTCTATCGCTTTTGATTATTTGCATTGCTGAAAAATAATTTTTTTATTGTCAAACAAAGCTATAAACACATAGTGCTTGAGTAATATTTTCAATGCATTTCTCGTTCAAAATCGAACGAGTAAGCGAGCCTACAAGCGAGGTGTTTCTACGTAGCATGAAATAAAACGCATGCATTGGGCACGGGAAACACTATTTGTTTATAGCTTTGTTTGACAATAAAAAAATTAATTTTTATCAATGCAAATAATCAAAACTGGTATAATTTGACTTGATTGCAATTTTTCGATTTTTTGAAAGTTCAACCGCATTTGTCTCTAAAACTATGCATCCTACGAAAAAACTTGTAAGAACATTTTTTACTTAAAATGATCCAAAAAAATACAAAAACATGTTTTGTTTTGCGAAAAATCGCTGTTATGTAATTCCTCAAGTTCTTTGTTTATAATAATCTTATCGACATCCGGGTCAACTGTTACCCAAAAAATTCGTATTCTACGGGTTAAAATAAATAAAAAAAACTTGGGTAAGTCCATCTGAATAAAGGAGGCCTTTGTACCCCATCTGACAACAGGACTATACGATAAATAAAATAGGGACAAGCCATGGATTCACATAAATACTCGGCTGTTTAATAAGTTTTGCGGTTCGATAAGAGAGGGTAATTTTAATTGTAAACAGGTAAAGGGTAAACAAATTTTTTACAATTAAAACAATCAAGTATCATGCAGTGATTGAAAATTTACTTTTGGAATGTCTAAAAGCAAAGGCAATTTATGAACGAATGTGAAAGTGTATAAGGACTCTTCGGCTTCAATTAGTACAGTAGAAAGATGGGTTGCTCAATTTAAAGGTAGTCCGTAAAAGCTTTGAAGACGATCCACATCAAGGACGTTCAAAAACAACAACAAGAACACAAGCAATGTAGTCTATTACAAAATGATATGAATGATATTATTAGATTGGTGTAACTTATCAGGGTCAAACAAGATAATTAACTTATTCTAACCTCGACGAAATTAAAACGGGAGTTGCGCAGGGTAGTGTCCCGGGGCCGGTTCTCTATTTACTATTCACAAGTGATTTACCAGAGTTAGGATGACATTACTATATCCACTTTCGCTGATGACACTGCCATTCTGGTAGTTGGTAAAGATAATACAAGCTCAACTATTAGTCAAATGCAGTCAATAAATTCCATAACTGGATCAGGCAGTGGAAAGTGCCCCTAAATGAAGGTAGATCGGTTCATATAGAATTTACTGACAATCGTGAGGAATATAAACGGACATGAAATATATATGCCATATGCCAAATATCTGGGTCTAACTCTAGATGCACAGTTTAACTGGAAAGCAGACGTAAAGAAAAACGGGAAGAATTGGGTATCAGATTCAAAAAGATGTATTGGATTCTGAAAAGACACTCAGACTTGTCAAATCATAACAAGCTTTTACTCTACAAGCAGAGCAGATTCTAAAACCTAAATGGACGTATGGCATGCAACTGTGGAGTTGTACCAAAGAGCTAATAGTAAAATAATCCAGACTTTCCAAAATAAAGTATTGAGGTACATTGTTAACACACCTTGGTACATCCGCAACCAAGATAACCAAAGAAACCTAGGGGTGGAGTATGTTGATGAAGAAATACAAAAAATCGCCTGCCGGCACGAAAAAAGGCTTTCACAGCACCAAAACGTCGAGGCCATTCCGCTTCTGGATAACTCTAGCCAAAAAGAGAATACTCAAAAGGATGAAGCCATATGAGTTAGTGTAGTGCATAGTGTAAGTTAGGTAAAAAAGCAAGCAGCTTTACATCAAGGCTATGCAAGTCTCATGCTATGCAAGTCCGTCTTGCATGGCATATATCTTGCCTAGCCTGACCTTTTTACATCGAGCTATTTCTGTGCAATTTTGGATACCACTTTCATTGTTGCCAATAGAAGAAATATATCAAAATAATAACTTTAGATATTTCACTTGGAAATTTTAGTCCATAATTAAATATATTCAAATATAAATCACAAATTACTACATCCAATAAATACCATTTTCCGCAAATCGCCAGGAAATTTTGACATTCCTGTCAAAATTTCTTGAAGAAAGAGTCAGGACTTCTTACTGTAAGGAAATGTCATTTCCTTACTGTAAGGAAATGATATTTCCGTACAGTTGTTAGTGTTCTACATAAATGATAGAAAGTTTGACAATTCAACCTCAATACGTTTCCATAGTAACCCAAGTAATTTTATTAGGAATTTCAAAGCACCATTTATTTGGGAATAAAATTATCGCGTTTTTTTTAAATCAATCAATATCTGTCGAATTTTAAACGATTTGCGGAAAAATAGTATGTTTACCTCGTAGGAAAAGCCACATTCCTGGACTCTGTGTTGCTAAGTCTCGGCTTGCGCCTCGACTTAGCAATCTTCACAGTCGTCCAGGAATGTTAAGCTTTTCCTACCCGGTAAACAATGTACTATTAAACTTACACAATAAGGTTCAGTTTTTTTCTAACTATAAATTTTGTCATATTGGCAACATGAATTTTGACAGGACTTGCATCAAAATTGCATGAAAAATAGAACACGTTTTAATTTTTCGTCTAGCACAGGAATTGCATGGAAATAGCGCGTGGGCATGCGCAGTGGCGTGATCTGTCTTGCATGGCTCTTGCCTAGCATGAAAATAGCATAATGTAAAACTGTCTTAAGAAAAAATTGTTTTGAAAATTAAAAAAATCTAAGCATACACCACTGGGTGATTCTTAGATTAAATAAAACGTTACTGATTGGTGTCTTTGACTAGATTGTAGCATTAAATATACAATATAAAAAAATGTATAAACATTTTCAATTTCTTTGCAACACGAAAATGCAGCAACTGCATAATACTCTTGTTAAATCGGAGAGTGCAGGAAGAGTCTATACCGGTTTCGGAGGTCTTTTCCCCCTCATCAGTAGTCCCATATCCTCTTCTCTCCGATTTCTCCACGTATCATAGATCTCCATATTTGAGATTTTCAAAATTTATAAATCAAACAGGATGCCGAGGAAATTAAGATGAGAGAATTTGAAATAATTCACAACTCATCTGCTCAGCGTGGTAAAAGTTCCAACAAGAAAGATTCCTTAATACCCCTAAAAAAGAGTAAATGAATTAAAAATGTATAAACATTTTCAATTTCTTTGCAGCACGAAAATGCAGCAGCTAATGAGGGGGAAGAGACCTCCGAAACCTGCTGCATTTTCGTGTTGCAAAGAAATTGAAAATTTTTATACATTTTTAATTCATTTACTCTTTTGTAGGAGTATTAAGGAATCTTTCTTGTTAGAACTTTTACCACGCTGAGCAGATGAGTTGTGAATTATTTAAAATTCTCTCATCTTAATTTCCTCGGCATCCTGTTTGATTTATAAATTTTGAAAATCTCGGTAGGTTGTAACCAAAGAAAGTATTCCACCTGTTGTCAATCTGTTGGTTAGAACGATATTTATTGTCGTTTTCTGTGCTACTTCGATTGATAACTTACTTTGTTAATTTGTTAATATAAAAAAACTTTTATTATTAAAAAAATGTATATGTATTGCGTACGCCTTTGACTGAAATATTGTGGGTCGATTTGCCTCCTCCACTGTTATCATCATCGAACTTACAGCACAAGCACAGCGGAGTGCAGCTTGGCTTGGCGAATGGCGTGGACATGGAACTTGTGCCAGTTCTCGTTTCATTTCGAGGTGGCCCAAATATCGACAGTTCTGGAAATTATTATAGTACATCGTGATTATGTAGTCCGTAGTCAGCGGCAGTGGTCGGTTCGGTAGTATGGGTAAACGACTATTACTACAACAATAACACGATCAAGGAGATCGCCAAATTTCTTATTCTTTGTCTGATTATTCTGCCGTTGCCGTAGAAAATGCGGTGCGAGACTGTTACGCCGATCGAGGCCAAGGGCTTTTATTTTACTCGTCTTTGGCCGAGTTCACACACTTTACTAAAACTGTGGCTAGATCTCAATTTTTTATTTTTCAATTAAAGACCGCAACCAAAAAAATTATTTACATAAAAGATTAAAAAAACAGCACAAAACTTCGTCTAAAGTAATCCACAAGGAAAATAAACTTCCTGTAGCTGGCTGTATACCATAAATCACAAAAATACTAGATTTGTTGTAAAAGGTATACACATTAAATACCCTAAATATGGGTCACATTAAGACAAAACGTTTTCGGATTAAGAAATTCATCATCAGTGTTCTAAAAGCCCTAAAATTAAGTATATAACCTAATCAACTGAGAAAAACGTTAAAAAGTTGACAGAGGTTTTAAAAAACAAGACGCCATACTTACAAAAAATAGCATACCTGAGCCACCAAAATGTGTTGGGTAAAAACCCTTTAAATGTGAACGGTTATGTTACGTTACATATTTATATAATGGTTATGTAACGTAAAATATGTACGTTAAATAATATGTAACGTAACATAACCGTTCACATTTAAAGGGTTTTTACCCAACACATTTTGGTGGCTCAGGCATGTTATTTTTTGTAAGTATGGCCTCTTGTTTTTTAAAACCTCTGTCAACTTTTTAACTTTTTTCTGAGTTAATTAGGTTATATACTTAATTTCAGGGTTGGCATAGAATTTTCCCATCTTATAAAACCCAGTGGGTTTTTTCGGGTTTTTTCAATTGATAAAACCCACTATTATTAGGTTTTTTGGGGTTTTCAGTTGAATGAACGTCATATACATATATTTATTTCTGAATAAAAACAAAAACTAGCATAAATACCATGAAGTAAGTAGTAGGTGAATACAAAACGAGAGAAACTGCAACTAAACTAATAAAACACTTATTTTAAACATGGTATATAGACAAATAAAAAAATAAACAAGTTTCTTGTTAAACAAAGCATCAGTGCTTTTATTCTTTCAATTTTGCTGCTAATTAAAATTTTACAATGTTTACATTCGGCTTTAAGCTTTCCTTCCGTTTCAATTTTGTTAACGTCTGCCCAACTGAAATCTAATTTTCTTCCACATCTACTGTTATTTGCCATAATTTCAGAATGATGTAATTTCACAACTCCAGAACGCCACGGCAAAACGCATTCATCAATGCATCGCACAGTTAAAATTGACAAAATTAACACGTTAATCGCCATGACACCCAACAGTTGGGTTTCAGATCTTATGGTTGTACACGCTCTGACACCCATACGGCAACCTTCACTACTAGTATGAACATTAAGGTCTGTCTTAATCATTTGGGCGATTAACGTGTTAAGAGGTTTGTGCTCTAAATAAATCCCCGAAGAAATATCGGTGATTCCCCATTATCCGGCTGTTGGCGTGGAGGCAAATGACGTAGTGCAGGTGCTGATGCACTGATGGCCAGTGATGCCAAATGTATTTATTTATGTCAAGTTGCTTTATTTTGTAAGCATATTTTGTTATTTTATTATTTTTGCAATAAAATTCATAATTTTTGTAAAACTTTTGATAGAGCAGAAACTACATATCAAATCTAAATAAAAAACTGAAAATCCCCAAAAAAACCTAAAAAACCCAAAAAAACCGTCGGGTTGGGCTTTTTAAAAAAACCCGGGTTTTTTCCAACCCTGCTTAATTTTAGGGCTTTTAGAACACTGATGATGAATTTCTTAATCCGAAAACGTTTTGTCTTAATGTGACCCTTATTTAGGGTATTTTAAAATACATATACCTTTTACAACAAATCTAGTATTTTTGTCTAAAGTGCGAACATCGAAATACACTTCTCCAAGAAATTAACGCACCACCTTAAAATGTGTCATTTTTGAGATCTCGAATTTCCTAAACCAGTTGTACGATTTAAGTGATTTTTTTTATTAAGGTATAGCCTTATTCATTAAAAATATCGCTGTAATAATATTCAAAAGGTAAATTATCATTGTATACCGGGTGTACCAATCAAACTGTGATTTTTCCCAAAGTTCACAACACCCTGTGGAATATTTTGCCATTTATAAAATACTGAAATTAAAACCCAACTATAGTCTCATGTTTTCTTAACATTCTGTTTTTTGATTCATTCGCTTATGTTGGATAATAAAAAAGTTAGGTACTTTAACAACTAGCCTTGTTTTTCGTCAATACAATGTGTTTTTAAATAAGTATGGCAAACTTTAAAGCGCAATGGACCGTGATAGTCGTGACGTCAAATCAATGTTGGCTACTCTGAAAAAGGTTTCCAAACAAAGCAAACAGCTGTCAGGCACACGTGGTGTTTGTGGCAAAAGTTTTATTTTCGTTTTTATAAATGGAATATATTGCTTGTACGTTATTTAATTTTTACACAATGATAATGTAACCACTGCATTGACTAATGTTCAAAAACAACGATTATCATTTGATATGTAAGTACTAAAATATTATATACAGTCGGAAAAGTGAAAGAATACCCATGAACGATCACATCAATCATATATTATTCAGATTATTAATAATCTATCTCTCTCGTTTGTTATTTATGGAAAAGAAACAGCAAATACAAAATATGTGATTGATGTGATCGTTCATGGGTACTCTTTCATTTTCCGACTGTAAAATATCTTTAAAACAATTCAAAATGTCATCCATTTGATTACCAAACCACGTGTATAATAGTGACACATCTTCGTTTTGTTTGGAAACCTTTTTGACGTTTTGACGTCACACTATCACGGTTCATTCAGCTTGAAAAATAATGACAGTTTGCTTTATAAACATATGTCCGTAAATGCTTCGTTTCCGAGATAGGGGGTATTAAATTTCTTACAAACTGACGATTTACTTATTACTCTAAAACCGATTGAGATATAAAAATTAAATTTCACTATTGGCGCGTATACGGGTAATATGGCCCGTATGCACGCCAATGATGATAATAACATACTTAATTGTATGTGAAAAAATGAGCAATAACTACCTCTTAAAACCCACCAAATTTCATTTGCATATCTCAACCTGTTTTAGAGCAATAAATAAATCGTCCGTTTGTAAGGAAAATTTCAAAATAAAGCAAACTGTCATTTCTTTTTCATACGAAATTACCCCTTAAAGTTTGTCACAATTATTTAGAGCCACCCTGTATTGATGAAGAACATGGCTAGTTGTAAAAGTAACTTTTTTATTATCCAACATAAGCGAATGAATCAAATCAAAATACCGAACATTAAGAAAAGATAAGGCTTCTAGTTGGGTTTTAATGTCAGTATTTTATAAATGCTAGACCAGTGGTTCTCAATATTTTTGACTAGTGTATGATCGAAGTGAAGATCGGATATGCGCATTTTATCAATGACATTCGATATTTTTAAGACATTCCAGAAGCCGCTAGAAGATAAAATGTTTTAACAACCCATTAATCATTCAGAATTAGTCGACGGATATTAGTACAGTTAAAATAATTGAGACGATAATGATTTAATGAGTGAAATTTAAAGTTTTTTCTACTTTAATGACAAAAAAAAGCAAGCTCATTAACAGAACCCAATTAAAAATTATTTCGCACACCATATTTGAAACGTTTGGTTGAAAAGTCTCATTTTTGTTGGCAAAAAAATATATTAATTTGTCTCGACTAAATTACAGTTCTGTTTATCCCTAAAAGGATATGTTACTATCAACATTCACACAGTGTTGCCAAACTGAATTTTGTTATTTTGAGTGTAAATTTTCCCAGCGATCTCCGAGGGTACAATACCACACAATACGTTTTATTATTTTTTGTACCACCTAACTGAAATACCTACCTATCTAGCTGGGTAATCTAATTATGTAACTATAATAGTAGTGCTGATTTTGGCTCCTTTTGCGTTTTGTGTACCACCGCAAATAATGATGTGTACCACCAGTGGTACATGTACCACATATTGAGAACCGCTGTGCTAGACTATTCCACATGGTGACGCGAACTTTGAGAAAAAAATTCACAGTTTGGTTGGTACACCCGGTATACAATAACAATTCTAGCAACAATATTATTACAGCGATATTGTTAAAGAATAAGGCTAGGTATAACATGTTAAAAAATCACTTAAATCGGACAACAGGTTTGGGAAATTGACATTAAAAATGACCAAGGTGGTGCGTTAATTTCTTGGAGAATGTACATTAGACAGAGCTTATTAATCAAAAATAAAAAAAAAAACTACGAAAAAATGCTGCCATTACAACTACTTTCAATCAGTTTCTTCATCAGTATAAAATATTGAGTTATTTTCAATCTTATTAAAAGAACCACAGTGTAAATCTATTTTTAGCCTTCTCCAGAAATCATTCTTCAACTTTGAAATGTTCTTAATGTTTTTTTTTTAAGAAAATAACTGTCATGGCACTGCACATACGACTTCTATATACAGGGAGGGTCGAACAGAGGAAAGGGTCTTTATGAAACCGAATCGGTAGAGGTCATGTAATTGTAACGACCTCGCTATAAGGAATAACAACGCATTATTAAAGAGTCGTTACTATTAATCTTATAGGAAATTATTGGGTCAAATAAATTTGTTTTACGTAAGTTAACGAAAAAAACTGAAAGTCTTCTTTTGTGTTTCATTTAATTTACATCAAGGGCATGTAAATATTGATAGAAATATCCATTAAATTCTAGGCCTGGATTCCGCGTGCCAAAAAAAGTTGATAAATAGCAAGCTGAAAATTTGTTAATAGCTTAACGGTGTCTCGTGGGACAAACTTTGATATATGGGAACACTGGAACAAGAGAAGTTTTAATTGTGGAACAGGTTAAAAAATTTTAAACGTCAGACTACGAAAACGTCTCATGTATTTTGTCGGACAGAACTTCCAATTGATTTGTTACCCTTTCATTAAACTATCATGCAAAAATCAGACTGGTATTTATCACCAATTGGGCATTTTAAAAGTCCGACACGTAGAACATGTCAAATGACAGGAATTATGACAGGTGATAAATAGCAGTCTAATTTTTGCATGAGAGTTTAATGAAAGGGTATCAAATCAATTGGAAGTTCTGTCGAACAAAATACATGAAAGGTTTTCGTAGTCTGACGTTCCAAATTTCTAACCTGTTCCACAATTACAACTTCCCCTGTTCCAGTGTTTACGTACATCAAAGTTTGTCCGACTAGATACCGTTAAACTATTATCAAATTTTCAGCTTGCTATTAAGGTGATACAGTAGCGATCAACAGGTAGCAAAAACGCGTTCCAAGATTGCGGCTGTAATTTTGAATATTTTTTCGGGATATTTGGCACACGTATTTGTAATATAATAAAGAATGGCGGTACAGAGCCCAATTTGAAAAATATATTAATATGTGGAAATTACTCTGTAATTAAATACAATATTAAAAAAACGAGCCTGTACCGCCATTAAGAAGAACAAAAAAATACACTTTCTTCAAATAAACTTTTTTATCCGATGCCTAGATTTTGTGTCATTTGGGAACTACTAAAATTTTTTATTTCATTAGTAGTTCCAAAATGACACAAAATCTAGGCATCGGATAAAAAAGTTTATTTGAAGAAAGTGTATTTTTTTGTTCTTCTTAATGGCGGTACAGGCTCGTTTTTTTAATATTGTAATTAATTACAGAGTAATTTCCTCATATTAATATATTTTTCAAATTGGGCTCTGTACCGCCATTCTTTATTATATTGCGAATACGTGTGCCAAATATCTCGAAAAAATATTCAAAATTACAGCCGCAATCTTGGAACGCGTTTTCGCTACCTGTTGATCGCTACTGTTTCCTCTTAATCAACTTTTTTGGTACGCGAGATCCAGGACTATTCCTTAATAATCGTTAAAAATGTCCGGATTACTATTAGAAAAGTCATCAGCGATAAAAAACTGTAAATCCGTGGAATTTTGAGAATCAACACCGATGAAAATTTGGATTTAAGCTCGGTTGACCCTCTTCTTCAAAAGGTCTTTATACTTCAGTGATAGCCATATAAGTAATAATGGAGAAAATGCATTTAAATGTTAAAAAACACAGTTTTATTACAAATAAAACTACATTAAAAAAGCTCTTATAAAAGTTTATCTTGTATATATTTTTTTTAAATATTGCATCACTGATCCTGTCTAGACGCCGTATTTGTTCTGAGACAAATCACAGAAAAGGCTATCGAGTACAAAAAACCAGCATATCTGTTTTATAGACCTGACAAAGGCTTTCGATCGCATTCAGGTCGAAGACGTCTTACATCTACTGTATAGAAGAAACATACCAATCAATATTATATAAACCATCGAAAACATCTACTTCGATCATCAAATACAGGCAAAGATAAATGGAAAACTAACACAGTTTATACCAGTACAAAATGGAGTCAGACAAGGTGACTCGTTAAACTCACTGCTCTTAATTATAATAATGGACGAAATAATAGAAGCAGTACGTAAAGGTCATGGTTATAGAATGAGAAATAAAGACATCCAAATATTATGTTATGCAGACGACGCCGCATTAATCGCCGAGACAGAAGACGATCTCCAAAGATTAACACACATCTTCAATAAAACAGCCAAGAAATACAATATGATAATATCAGCAGAAAAAAAGAAATGTATGGCATCTAAATACCCACTACGATGTAAAATCAAAATTGATAAGAAAATAATAAAGCAGGAAGCAAGGTTTAGATATCTGGTAATAGATATAACCAGTTACGGAGATGTTGAAGAGGAAGTACGACAACAAAGCTTAAAAGGAAGTAAAGCGGCGGGATCTCTTAATGACACAATTTGAAAGAACAAATACCTAAGACAAGACACAAAAGCAAGAATCTATAAAGCAGCAATTAGACCTATATTAACATACACGGCGGAGACAAGACCTGACACATCTAAAACGAGACGACAACTAGAAACAACAGAGATGAAAATACTTAGACGAATATCAGGGAAAAGTCTGTTGATAGGGAGAGAAGCGAAATTATAAGATCATGCAATGTAGAAGACATAAATGAATGGGTGACAAAACGGAAACAGGAGTGAAACGAACACATTAGTAGAATGCCAGAGGATAGGATACTACGAATAACACGAGATAAGTCACCAAATGGACAAAGAAGTATTGGCAGACCAAGAAAAAGATGGTGCGATAATTTAAACAATTTAGGAGGCTAATATTGAAGAAGAAACAGGCTTTAAAATCTACATACAAGAAGGAAGAAGAAGCATTATTTATGTCTATTAAAAACTGTGCCACTTCTAAGTACACTAGAGCTAGGTGTTTATAAATTTTCTTTAATTAAGCACATCTATGTAACCATTTGTAGTAAGATTTTCGTTACGATTCTGTGTTGGATTTTGCTGTTGTTTTCTGGTCTGGATTTACAATCGTAACAGTTTTGTTCACTGGTGTGTTGTTGATTGCCGTTTTATCATCATCTAGTTTAAAAGACCAATCACAATTACTGGATGAATTACTCGGATTATTTAATTCCTTACGGACATAAATGTATTTTTGGTCAGTTTTAGATAAACCTTGTTCAGATTCGTCTAAAATTTTTAGGTTGTAGGTATGATTGCAGGCATTAAATCGGATATTTATAGGCTGTTCATGGCTGTCTACAGTTTCACTGACAAGACCGTGATAAAACACATCGATGGGTAAACTTCTTTCACTAAACCATACCTTTAAAGAATCGGTTGTAGCATCATAGTAGTATTTATCATCATAGTTTGGAGTGATGTCGTCATTCAAATGTACCTTGTAATTAAAATCTACGAATGCAATTGTTTCTTTGTATGTTCCCGTAGAGTCCTTAAATCTACTATTACATATATATTTGTAATTATGACTTATTGTATTAAAATTACCCACTCCATTCTGGCTAACATACACTAAGAAGTCTCCTTCTGAACATGTCAGTTCATAATAATCATTCTTTTTTAAATCCACACCTTTATGGACAGGAAAGAGTTCGAAAACGCGAACAATTTGGAAAGAGCAGAACACAGTGTATGTCTGCAAGTTTTCACTGTACACCAAAAGCACTAAAGTCATTAGTGTCAAATAGACTAAACTCTTATTTTTAAAAAACATGATTTAAACGAATCGATTGTTAGCAACATATACACTGAATCTTTAATTTGGATTGTTTACTCATATCATAATTTATATAAAGAATAAGAACAACTGATAGCAACCGCAATGTTTGGGGAGAAAATTTGGTTTTGAAATCATATCCTCTGATACAGGCTAACGTACAAGTTTTGGATCTCTACAATTAACCACAGATACAGTTTACTGCTGTCGCCAGGGGGTACAACGGCCTCCTTTATTTAGGTGGCCTTACCCAAGTTTTTTTATGTATTTTGACCCGTAGAACACGAATTTTTTGGGTAACTGTTGATCCGGATGTCGATAAGATTGTTACAAACAAAGAACTTCCAGAATTACATAACACTGATTTTTCGCAAATCAAAACATTTTGTATTTTTTGGGCCATTCCAAGGAAAACTGCAATTTTTGAACCCGAATAACTTTTGATTTAAAAATAAAATAGCAATTCTGCTAACTGCATTTGAAAGTTCAAGTCAAATTATACCGGTTTTGGTTATTTGCATTGCTAAAAATTATTTTTTTAATGTTAAACAAAGCTATAAACAAATATTGTTTGAGAGTTTTGACGCGTGCCTAATGCATGCTACGTATAAATTGCCTATTTCCTGGCGCTTGCACTTGTACCAACTCGTTTGATTTGAAATGAGAGATGCATTGAAAACATCACTCAAGCACTATGTGTTTATAGCTTTGTTTAACTATAAAAAAATTAATTTTTAGCAGTGAAAATAATAAAAATCGGTATAGTTTGACTTGAACTTTCAAATGCTGTAAGCAAAATTGCTATTTTATTTTTTAATCAAAAGTTATTCGCGTTCAAAAATTGCAATTTTTCGATTTTTTGAAAGTTCAACCGCGTTTATTTTGAAAACTATTCATCCTACGAAAAAACTTGTAAGAACATTTTTTCCTCGGAATATCCTAAATAATACAAAGAAAAATGTTTTGCTTTGCGAAGAATCGCTGTTATGTAATTCTGCAAGTTCTTTATTTATAACAATCTTATCGACATCCGGATCAACAGTTACCCAAAAAATTCGTGTTCTACGGGTCAAAATACATAAAAAAGCTTGGGTAAGTTTATCTAAATAAAGGAGGCCGTTGTACCCCCCTTGGCCATATAGGTACGACAGTACTAGCTGTTCCAACAGGTCTTTACACGTGCATGAAATTATTCATGAATTACTTTTTATATCGGGTCTCTTTTTTACTCACAGAAACTACCTCGTTTTTTAAATAGGAGGAGTAATCAAAATTTACCGCGCCGTAATGCTTGTTTGTAATTGGCCCAACTGCAGGCACTGAATTTACTTTACTGAATTATGAAATTTTGGGACATCTTGGATTTTAAAGCACCCTATGTAACGCACAGCCGGCACAGCTGAATGTGGCTGGATTTTTATGTTTGTGCATCACAGTGTTGCCATTCTGGCATTCTGCCGTTCTAGGTTGTCTGTCCGTCTGTCTGTCTGTCCGCGAATATAACTCCTCCGTCACTATACCAGGTCGGACGGACAGGCGGACAGACAGCCTATGTCAAACTTCTCATCTTTAGTACCATTCTTGGATTATAAGCTTTCATTTGACACCTCATTTGTCATTCTACCTGGTACAGTGACGAAGGAATCATATACGCGGTCGGACAGACAGCCTAGGTTAAATTTCTCACCTTTAGTACCATCTTTGGATAAGCTTTCATTTGACACCTAATTTGTCATTCTACCTGGTATAATGACGGAGGAGTTGAGTTTGCAAACAGACAGACAAGACGGACGTGGACAATTCAATGTTTTCACATTTTTTCAAAATTGGTGAAAACAACAACATAATAAACTTTACTTAATTGGTGTTTCAAAACTACTTACTTTTAACACATTAGGTACAAATATTACAAGGTTTCTAGCAAGTTAAACGTCACAATGATTTAAAATAATCAAGTAAAAACCTATATATACATAACATATTAGAACATACCTAAAATACACAAAAATGATACATTTCACACACAAATATAATATCACAAAAAATTGTAACGTGATAGTATAAAAAAATAGAGGATACGGCAACGGTGTTACATGTGACGGTCGGACTGGGCCGGAGTCAATGCCAATATCTACACAGACATATTAGGGTGCTTTAATAACCAAGATGTCCAAATTTTGACACTAATGGCATGTAAAGTTCATAGGTTAATTAAGTTATTCTTTTAATTTTTAGATTAGAACTCTTCAGCGACTTATTAGTATAATATAATTTATGGATTATCGTCAAAGTCGGACATGATCAATAAAAAAAAGGTGTGACATTAGGGGGCGTTGAAGTATTACGTAACGCGATTTTTGAAGATTTTTGACCCCCCTCCCCCCTATGTAACACATCGTAATGGGCCGTTAAGTATTACGTAACGCAATTTTTGAAGATTTTTGACCCCCCTCCCCCAACCTACGTTACGTAATACTTGAACGGCCCCTTATTGGGTGTGAATATGTCGTTCAAGTTTACTCATCCTGTATAAAAAGCGAGGTATAGTATAAGAGTAATATTACCCGTATGCACGACAATGGTGAATATAAAATTCCTATTATTTTATAAAATTCCTATTATTTTATAAAATTCCTAATTGTATATCAAAAAATGTACAATAATTACCTCGTAATATCCACGAAACGTTTGCATATCTCAACCGGTTTTCGAGCAATAAATAAATGGCCAGTTTGTAAGAAAAATTTCAACACCCCCTATCTCGGAAACGAAGCATTTGCGGGCATACGTTTATAAAGCAAACTGTTATTGTTTTTTCATGAAGAATTACCCCTTAAAGTTTGCCATACTTATTTAAAAACACCCTGTATTGATGAAAAACAAGGCGAGTTGTTAAAGTACCTAACGTTTTTATTATCCAACATAAGCGAATCAATAAAAAACAGAATGTTAAGAAAATTTGAGGCTATAGTTGGGTTTTAATTTCAGTATTTTATAAATGCTATAATATTCCACAGGTTATAGTGAACTTTGAGAAAAAAAATCACAGTTTGATTGGTACACCCGGTATACAATGACAATTTACCTGCCTAATAGCAACAATACCGGGTGTCCACTCGGCTGTCCCAAGTAGAAACACTGTAAGCGCCAGGGTTGGAAAAAACCCGGTTTTTTTTAAAAGCCCAACCCGACGGGTTTTTTGGGTTTTTTAGGTATTTTTTGGGGATTTTCAGTTTTTTATTTAGATTTGATATATAGTTTCTGCTCTATCAAAAGTTTTACAAAAATTATGAATTTTATTGCAAAAATAATAAAATAACAAAATATGCTTACAAAATAAAGCAACTTGACATAAATAAATACATTTGGCATCACTGGCCATCAGTGCATCAGCACCTGCACTACGTCATTTGCCTCCACGCCAACAGCCGGATAATGGGGAATCACCGATATTTCTTCGGGGATTTATTTAGAGCACAAACCTCTTAATTTTGTCAATTTTAACTGTTCGATGCATTGATGAGTGCGTTTTGCCGTGGCGTTCTGGAGCTGTGAAATTACATCATTCTAAAATTATGGCAAATAACAGTAGATGTGGAAGAAAATTAGATTTCAGTTGGGTAGACGTTAACAAAATTGAAACGGAATGTGACAAAAATACAGATTCTGATTTTCCTGATAACTAATATGCTTTGCTGATGCTTTGTTTAACAAGAAACTTGTTTATTTTTTTATTTGTCTATATATCATGTTTAAAATAAGTGTTTTATTAGTTTAGTTTCAGTTTCTCTCGTTTTGTATTCACCTACTACTTACTTCATGGTATTTATGCTAGTTTTTGTTTTTATTCAGAAATAAATATATGTATATATGACGTTCATTCAACTGAAAATTTGCTATTTTTGAAAAAACCCGAAAAAACCCACTGGGTTTTATAAGATGGGGAAATTCTATGCCAACCCTGGTAAGCGCCAATTCGAAAAATGTTCACCAGAGTAGAAAACGTAAAGTGGTGAAGTGAAGATGGAATGTGATATAATGTGTTTCGTAGCAATGTTAAATTGCGGTTCTACTCATTTTTTATTTTTTTTTTCTTTGGTAAATGGTAGATAACAACACCCTAAATCCAAAAATGCAATAAAAGTGATTTTGAAAAAAATGGATATACAGTGTTTCTACTTGGGGCAGCCGCACTGTCCACTTATATTTTCCCCCAACTGCCTATAACTTCTAAACGGTTCAAGATAGAAATATGCGGTTTTCGCTGAAATGTTTTATTTTAGTAAAAGTTTTGTCTGAATTGATTGAATTTTTTATATCGCTTTCAAATACGAAAAAAAAATGGCGGATTCTTGAAAAAAACGTTGTTGACTTTTTTTTAATGGAACACCCAGTATATTTTTTGTAAATTGAAAGAAAGGTCATTCGCATATCCAGCGATATAAAGTTTTTCAAAATCGGTTGTCAAATCACTGAGTAATGAGAGGTGCAACATAGATATCACATACATACCTAAATAACATAACTAAGCAAATTGATATTATGTTATGTATGTGATTTCCACATTGCATCTCCCATTTTAAAAATTAATTGCTCAGCCATTTATTGATAACCGATTTTAAATTTTTTTATATCGCTGGATAGGTAAATGACCATTTTTCAAGTTACGGAAAAATATACTGGGCGTTTTAATAAAAAAAGTCAACAACGTTTTTTTTCAAAATTCCGCGATTTTGTATTTAAAAGCGATGTAAAAAATGGTCATTTACCTAAAAACTTGAAAAATCGTTCATTTACCTATCCAGCGATATAAAATTTTTTAAAATCGGTTGTCAAATGACTGAGCAATTCATTTTTAAGATGAGAGATGCTATGTGGAAATCACATAACATAATAATATCAATTTGCTTAGTTATGTTATTTAGGTATGTGATATCAATGTTGCACCTCGCATTTTAAAAATTAATTACTCAGTGATTTGACAACCGATTTTTAAAAACTTTATATCCCTGGATAGTTGAATGACCTTTCTTTCAATTTACAAAAAATTATACTGGGTGTTCCATTAAAAAAAAGTCAACGTTTTTTTCAAAAAACCGCCATTTTTTTTTCGTATTTGAAAGCGATATAAAAAATTCAATCAATTCAGACAAAACTTTTACTAAAATAAAACATTTCAGCGAAAACCGCATATTTCTATCATAACCGTTTAGAAGTTATAGGCAGTTAAAATGGGGGAAAATATAAGTGGACACCCGGTATTATTACAGCGATATTTTTAATGTATAAAGCTATAACATCTTAAAAAAATAACTTAAATCGGACAACAGGTTTATGAAATTCGAGACATCAAAAATAGCCCATTTTTAAGGTGGTGCGTTAATTTCTTGGAGAAGTGTATTTAGGGCTGCTATAAGTAAAATAAGAATTGCCATATTGATATTGAATATTGAACCTTAAGAAGAAGAATGTTCAGTAGCTCTTTAATTTTATTTTTCTAATTCTCAGGTTTTTAGAATGACAGTGACGTTCCCTTTACTAGCAGGTAAAATTAAAATGTCCATGTCAGCATTAAGGTCCGTAATTGCTCTCTCTTTTCCAAAAACACGAGATTGCTTTTAGACTGTTTGGCTCGTCGCAATATTCGTGAAATTGCGATCTGGATTTCATCCGCGATAGCCTGCGGTAATTCACGAATTCCCGACTCTACATTAGTAATTACGTCCTTAATCGGTGTTGTGTTTGATGTGATAGTAGAGTTTCCACATTTGGATAAAACATTCACTTCTGATGTTTCCTAATATTGTTCGGAAGCTATTTTTGTGACATTTTAATATTTTTTTTTTTTAATAAAGCGTATAACTTTTTTTGAGATGGCTGCAGGTGTAATTTATTTTTTATTTGGTGTATTTTATCTAAAACTATACTTCTAATGATTTTCAGATTTTTTCGTAAGGTGCGCCACCTTCAAAAATTCGAAAAACTAGTTTTTAGTGGGTTTTTGAACTGAGTAACTGAGTCCTTTAGTAGATTCAAAAATTGGAGAAACACTTTTAACTATTTATAATGGGAAATAAACCATTTTAAAGTCTTCTACTTTAAAATGTATCATATGTATCTGAATTGCCGATATAAATGAGTCAAATTAAATAAATTATTAGAAGAATTTTTTTTACTAAGCAACAACATTTTTGTTTCTGTTAGTAGTATTTTGTATTTTGACAACGGCACCCGATTTGGGCGTCGAAACGTTAATAAAAATCATTTTTTAATAATATTGTGGTTTATTTCCTATTATAAATAGTTAAAATTGTAAAAATGCCACAAGAAAATAGCTTCAGAACAACATTTGAAGAAACACGTTCAAACCCTCAAAAAACGTGGGGTTTGTTCTGAATGTCCTAAACGACTCAGTTATTTCAAATTATATATTATAACCTATAAAAAACCTTTATTTGATCTATTTTGCAGTCTATAAAATGGAAAAAATCTCCAAAATCCCCCAAAAATCCAGTTTTTCGTATTTTTGAAGGTGGTGCAGCTTATGGAAAAATCTGAAAAAAATTAGAAATATACTTTTTGATAAAATGCACAAAATAAATTAGACCTGGAGCCATCTCAAAAAAAAATTTACGCTCCTTTCAAAAAAAAATAAAAATAAATTTTGCAGTTATGTATAGGGTTATTCCCTATATTTGGACCCCCTGTAAACTGATTTATTTACAGAATTAGAAAAAAATGTATTATTCGATTTTTAAATTATGATTTTTTGACATATATATCGTACTCGTGACGTCATCCATTTGGGCGTGATGACGTAATCGACTATTTTTTAAATGGGAATAGGGGTCGAGTGCTAGCGCATTTGAAAGGTTATTCAATTCCCTATTCATTAATATAGACATGATTAATTATACAGGGTGTCCAAAAATAATTTTTTAAATTAAATTAATTGACACAAAAAGAATAATGTATGTAATTTATTTAATTCAAAATACATTCTACTGCTGTCAGAAAACAGAAATAAATGTTTATTGAACAAATAAACATTACTTTTCACTTAAATTCAATGTTCAAGCTGCCACCCATCTGACTCTTGGCAGTTTGAACATTGAATTTAAGTAAAAATCAATGTTCATTTGTGCAATAAACTTTTATTTCTGTTTTCTAACAGCAGTAAAATGTATTTTAAATTAAATAAATTACATTCATCTTTCTTTTTTTTGTCAATTAATTTAATTCAAAAAAAAAATTGGACACCCTGTATAATTAATCATTTCAAATGAGCCAGCACTCGACCCCCTATTCCCATTTAAAAAATAGTCTATTACGTTACCACGCCCAAATGGATGACGTCACTAGTACGATATGTATATATGTCAAAAAATAATAATTTAAAAATCGAATACATAAATTTGTATTTTACATTTTTTTCTAATTCTGTAAATAAAGCAGTTTACAGGGGGGTCAAAATATAGTGAATAACCCTGTACATCCAACCTGTGGGTAAAAAAAATAGATATGTTTTGGAGAAGCCTCAGCTATGCACATAAATTTTTTGAAATTTTTAAATTTATTGCATCCCTCCTAAAAAAATTAAAAACGAAAAATTGAAGTTTTTGGCGGAAGGGGAGAGGTGGGAGATTGAGGAATAAAATTATTGAGCTGAGTTTTATTTTTTAATCACATAGTAGTGTAGGAAACAGAGGTTGAACCTTGCAAAATGGACACAAGTCCGGTTTTATTTTTTTTCTGGCATATCAAGGGGTGCTTATTATAAGACTAACTTTTTCTGAAAAAATTTCGCCCGGGAACCCCCCTTTTCACCCCTTTAAAGGGGGTAATTTATGGTTTTTGCAGAACGTAGCCCTTCCTCTACCTTTTACAAAAAATTTCTTTTATAGAAATATGAAGAGAACTATATTTTCTACGATTTATTTCCGACAGCATCTCTCTATCATCTACCGTTTAGCAAGGGTGGCGCCCCAAAGTTGACAAGTTTTTAAAAAAGATGTTTTTAAAAAATATATATTTTTCCCTAACTGTAACGGAAATTAAAAAGAAATGCTTCGGAGATTATTCACAAATAGATGTTTGATTTTTTGGTATAGGTTTCACTTAAGGGTAATTGCCCTTTTTTTAATTACAGGGTGTTACATTTTAAAAAACCCCTTTTTATACCATCTGAACCGTTTATGCTAGAGTAAAAAGACTTTCAGCGATTACCCATGTACTGGTGTTATTTACAAATTTGTATAATTCACCCCTATTTTTTCCCCGGAACCACCCAAAAAAAAAAGAAGAATTAATAAATAAAGTGATTTTCTTGGAATCCTTCACACACAATGCCCTTCATTAATATGCTTCATATATCATTTTGTGCAAGTTATTATTACCCATGCATGGACACTAAAAACGATTTCCTAGTGCAACCCCGGTAGCCAAAAACAATAAATAAAATGGAGGGTTGAAATTTTTTTTTTGTTTTTTGCTTTTTGATCCTTATGGGCATATGCTTCATCAATAGTGCTTTTCAAAAATATATATGGTTATTGCAACATCCCTGCGCAAACCACCCCTATCCTTGAAAATATACTGCAGAAACTACCCCTATACCTTATCCAGCATGTTTTTACGATTTTCTCATTACCTATTCATTTTTTTTAAACAAAACTTATACAAAGTTAAAGACCACTATTTACTCTAAGAATTAGGTCCTATTCATTTTTTCCGTTTAAGCAACCGTTACGGCACAGTGGCGCCGTAAACCTCATATATGCTTTGACGGGCTCCAGTTTTTGTTTATTTTTTCGTCATCTGTTTGTTTTATTGATAAAGTACTTATGTTAAATAAAACAACACAGTGTAACCTAAAAATCATGACCTATGCACATTTTACATTCTTTGCTCCCCAAAGCTACAGTGGTGGCCCAAAATAAATTATTTCATGTTTTCGCCACCTACACGCATTTTATTACGTTAATGCTACCTTAATAGCACAATATTCACCCCTAAGTGGTGGCTAAGCAGTGGCGGATCCAGGGAGGGGTGATGGGGGCAATCACCCCCACCCCTCTCAAACCAAGTGATATTATATTTGAAGATTATAAAAATATTCATTTATTTTTATAGAAATACTTATATTAATATTATTTTTATAAGAATGACTTTTTATGCTTTAGCGACAGTGGCGGATCCAACATCGTTAAGAGGGGGGTGCCAATTGGTTAAATTTCTATAAAAATAAATGAATATTTTTATAATCTTTGAATATAATATCACTTGGTTTGAAAGGGGGGGGGGAGATGATCACCCCCATCACCCACATCACCCCTCCCTGGATCCGCCACTGCGTAGCGACCACCTAAGGGTAAATATTGTACTGTTAAGGTAGCATTAATGCAATAAAATGCATGTAGGTGGCGAAAATATGCAAAAATTTATTTTGGGCCACCACTGTGGCTTTGGGGAGCAAAGAATGTAAAATGTGCATAAGTCATAATTTGTAGGTTACACTGTTTTGTTTTATTTTGCATAAGTACTTTATCAATAAAACGAACAGATAACGAAAAAAAAAACAAAACTGGAGCCCGCCAAAGCATATATGAGGTTTACGGCGCCACTGTGCCGTAACGGTTGCTTATACGAAAAAATGAATAGGACATAATTTTTAGAGGAAATAGTGGTCTTTAACCTTGTATAAGTTTTGTTTAAAAAGAATACATAGGTAATGAGAAAATCGTAAAAACATGCTCGCCAAGGGATAGGGGTAGTTTCTGCAGTATATTTTCAAGGATAGGGGTGGTGTTCGCAGAGATGTTGCAATAACCATATATATTTTTGAAAAGCACTATTGATGAAGCATATGCCCATACGGATCAAAAAGCAAAAAACAAAAAAAAAATTTCAACCCCCCATTTTATTTATTTTTTTTTTGCTACAGGGGTTGCACTAGGAAATTGCTTTTGGTGTCCATGCATGGGTAATAATAACGTCCACAAAATTATATATGAAGCATATTAATAAAGGGCATTGTGTGTGAAGGATTCCAAGAAAATCAATTTATATATTAATTTTTCTTTTTTTGGGGTGGTTCCGGGGAAAAAATGGGGGTGCATTATACAAATTTGTAAATAGCACCAGTACATGGGTAATCGCTGAAAGTATTTTTACTCTAGCATAAACGGTTCAGATGGTATAAAAAGAGGTTTTTTAAAATGTAACACCCTGTAATTAAAAAAAGGGCAATTACCCTGAAGTGAAACCTATACCAAAAAATCAGACAATTATTTGTGAATAATTACCGCAGGATTTCTTCTTAATCTCCGTTACAGTTAGGGAAAAATATATTTTTTTAAAAAACATCTTTTTTAAAAACTTGTCAAATTTAGGGCGCCACCCCCGCTAAACGGTGGATGATAGAGAGATGGTGTTGGAAATAAATCGTAGAAAATATAGTTCTCTTCATATTTCTATAAAAGAAATTTTTTGTAAAAGTTACAGGAAGGGCTACGTTCCGCAAACACCACAAATTACCCCCTTTAAAGGGGTGAAAAGGGAGGTTCCGGGGCGAAATTTTTTCAGAAAAAGTTAGTCTTATAATAAGCACCCCTTGATATAACAGAAAAAAAATAAAACCGGACTTGTGTCCATTTTGCAAGGTTCAACCTTTGTTTCCTACACTATAGACATAGATCATGAATTCACCCTTTCACCTTTTTCCAATCGAAAGTAAAACAAAACCATTCTTCTTTTGGCATCATGAATGGTATTTATCATCTTTTGGCATCAACCCTGGATGGGTATTTGCCGTCTGCCTATGTCGTTCCATTCGGATATCTCTTGTATTCTTCTTCTCCATTGTCTTATATATGTTCATGGTTTTCAGGTTGTCTTCCACATCATCCAACCATCTCTTTTTGAGCTTTCCTTTTGTTCGCCTTCCTATTGGCTTCCATTGTAATATATAAAACCAGAACCATTACTCGAAAATATTCACGAATTATATCCATCTTTTTTTTCTTTCTTGTCTATTGTAAAATGATACTGTAATTGAACAGCTCAATATTATTATACAATGATGAGCGCGCTAATAACCAGCAAAATAACGCAAAATATGGAAAACATAATATTAAGGGGATGGGTACGTATTTTCGGCTGCAATGCTATTCAAATGGGGAATCATTTTTTTCGAATCCTGAGAAAACTAAGTATTTTTGAAAAATTTAAACGCAGAATGAAAGATGACGTTATTAGCGAGGACCGAAAGTCCCTGAGAACTTCTATAATGTTTATTTTAATAAGTTACAGAAGTGAAAAACTAAGAGAAAATTAGAGTGATTTTTAATTTCAAATATCTCATTCAAAATAAACTTTTTATTTATTCTAAGGGACTTTCGGCCCTCGGTAAAATTTAGTCTTTCATTTTGCGTTTAAATTTTTCAAAAATATTTATTGGTTTTTTCAGGATTCGAAAAAAATGAACACAATGTTCGTGGTAATATTTTTTCCAAATCTAGGTATCTTTGTCTTACAACGCACTCAGTCGAATAGAATATTGTCAGCATATTCTCAGTCAGACAGTGACAATCAGCGACAATTTTAAATATTTGACATTGCATCGGGAATATTTTGAGTTGTTGATTAAATAATATTGATATATAGTGTATTTGATAAATAATTGATTTAAGACGTGAACTTAATAAAAAGTTATTTATTGTGTATTATTTGTGGAAGATCCAAGCAGAGAATACATCAGGATCCAAGTATTCAAGATCCACACTGTGATCTAAGTATTTTGTTGTTAAACATGTTCAAAATTGTAAGCGTTCCATAGCACCAATTTACTATTAAAAAAATCACTTTCAACATTTTTCCTCTTTTCTCGATTATTAGTTTTTGTTGTACATATAAATTATTACAGTCACTGAATACATAGTTAGTGAAAAAATTATCAGATTTATTAACTGAATTAATAATTTGCAATTATACAAATAACATTTATTCAAGAACATTCAAAAACCATATTTTTAAAGTTAATGATGACAGTGTCTAGTAGAATGACATTCTAGTAATGTTTACATATCCATACCAGCGTGAATTTTACTACACGTAATTTGCCATGTAAAGACAGAAAAAGTAGGGATACCCGTAAAATATTTGCGAATTATGTACCGGTGGCCTTAAGAGGAAACAGTAGCGATCAACAGGTAGCAAAAACGCGTTCCAAGATTGCGGCTGTAATTTTGAATATTTTTTCGAGATATTTGGCACACGTATTCGTAATATAATAAAGAATGGCGGTACAGAGCCCAATTTGGAAAATGTATTAATATGTGGAAATTTCTCTGTAATTAAATACAATATTAAAAAAACGAGCCTGTACCGCCATTAAGAAGAACAAAAAAATACACTTTCTTCAAATAAACTTTTTTATCCGATGCCTAGATTTTGTGTCATTTTGGAACTACTAAAATGTTTTATTTCATTAGTAGTTCCAAAATGACACAAAATCTAGGCATCGGATAAAAAAGTTTATTCGAAGAAAGTGTATTTTTTGTTCTTTTTAATGGCGGTACAGGCTCGTTTTTTCAATATTGTATTTAATTACAGAGTTATTTCCACATATTAATATATTTTTCAAATTGGGCTCTGTACCGCCATTCTTTATTATATTACGAATACGTGTGCCAAATATATCGAAAAAATATTCAAAACTACAGCCGCAATCTTGGAACGCGTTTTTGCTACCTGTTGATCGCTACTGTTTCCTCTTAAGTTGTGAGATAAAAAAGAATAAAACTGGTGGAGGTGGGAGATTTAGCGATAAAAACCTATAACCTTACATTCTATTTATTGTTTCCCACATTTAGACTTATCAGAGCAGTATGTCAACTAAAACTGTCACTGTGACAGTGGCAGTTGCCAAACTCGTCCGATACGTCTAAAGGTGCGAAAGAATAAGAATAATGTAAATTTATAGGATTTTATCGCTAAATCTCTCACCTCCACTAGTTTCATTTCTTTTTATCTCACAACTTAATGTGTTTTCCATCTTATGCGTTGTTTTGCTGGTTATTAGCGCGCTCATCACCGTATTTTAAAAAATTTCATGGACATCCAAAGTAAAAAACACATTCAAACTGTGTTATTTTTGAGGTGTAGTATTACTGTGATAACTTTCTTCAATTAGTTAAATGAAGTTGATGTTAGAACTAGAAGTCAAGGTATTATACTTCCTACACAATATTTATTGTCATGTCAATTGAAATGCCAAGTATGTATATACCTAGAAGCTTACAGGATTATCTTATTTCCTTTCTCTTCTTTCATACCGACGGTTAAGCATATACGATTTTTAAAATTTCCAAAGTCAATTTTTACTGATATTATTGCGTTATGTTATATGCGATTTGACAACCTTTAAAACTTTTCTTCTTCGTTCCACTAGTACTTTTTTATATTTCTATTATTTTCATTCCTCATTTATCATTGTGTTTTCTGCCAAATTGACCACAGCCAAGAAATCTGACATATGACGTATATTCTTTCTGAATGTATGTCTTCTCATGCGTGAACACAGTGCCGTACAAAACCATCTTAATATTACATAAGATATTATTTTTCATTTTGCAACAAGAGGTGTGATCAGTGGCGTGCGGTGACTTTTTAGAAAGGGGAAGCGATTCAATAAGGATATAAAAATATTTTCTTAAGGGTCGAGGGTCGAGCCACTTCCCACCTGATAACACTCTGATGCGCAGGGGCTCTCTATCAGCAAAGTACTTATGTGAGTCGTCCTGGGTACAAGGACTCACACACTAAATGCGTGACGCGTGAATGCGCGAGGCACTCTATTCCCGCTAATTCTAGTGACTAGTGACCTATCATTGATCTGTATTGCTAGCTCGGGCCTTGAGTCCTCGCGCCGGGCTTGGTTTCCTAAAGAAGAATTCTATTTAAAAAAAAATTATATTCCGAGGCATTTTCCACAACACACAACTTTCACTAAAATGACACTTATTTATACTCGAGGTCTATTCTCCTATCAACTTCTGATAATTGTTGAATGTAGTCTTTTTCAATGGATAATAGGGCTAACATTCAAAGTCTGTCTTCGCTTGTTGAATTTCTTTTAAACTCTTAATTTGAAACTTTTAATGCATCTTAATACTGCAAAACTTCGTTCAACTGAGGCACTTGTGGCTGGGATAGTTAGTACTAATTCACACAACTTGACCACACTTGTTTAAACCAGTAGTTATAAAGAAATCCCAGATTTCTGGGTATTTCTTTATCATTAATGTCAGTTGTTTCATAAATGACACTTAACTGAGAATGCAAAGCTGGGATATCAAAAAATTTTCATTATTTAATTGTAGTGAAATAAATTTCTCTGTGGGAAATTTTGATGAATTATAATTAGAAATATTAATATTATATATACCTAATTCTACAAATTTTAAATCGTTAAAATTTTGAAAGCTATAATTCATTTGTTGTAGAATATTATCAAAAGGTCTCTTTGTTTCCTCTGTTTTCTCTGTCTCTCTGTCTCCGAAATTATCAATCTTCATTATTTTTCTTTCATGTTCAACCCCCATATGTTCAGTTTTATCCCAAGTATTTTTAAACTGCTCTCGTTTTTTTTAATTATCGTATTAAGAAAGTCATCAATTTGTCTTATACAAAATGCAATACCATTTGATTTCTGTAAAATGTCAAAAAAAAGATCAGTAAAAGGAAAAATCTCTGCAAAAAATTTAAATCGAAATATTCTTTAAGCGAATGTATTTAATACCTAGTAAGCACCCCTTAGCACAGCAGTAACAGTCGGAGCATCTCACTTTCGGGAAGGCGATAGGACGATCGCTTCCAGGGTACCAAAATTCGCGCTACTAGTGGGTGCGGTCATTGAACCCTGACCAATTTTTAAACGGGACAACTGCATGACAAGCGGCGATTTTGAGATGTGCTTCTGTCAGGAGTGGACCGAATAGTTGAATTGTGTGCATATTGAGTTCGTTCGTACGCGATTAATTTTTAATATTTTTCAATGCCCATTGCCTAGGTAATATGTAGATTACTTGGATTAGGGAAAAATTTTTGATTATTAAATATTAATTAATAATATATTTTCTTATATCGAAGTATAAATAGGGAAGCGGTGCTTCCCCCGTTTCCATGGACCGCACGCCTCTGGGTGTGATGTTTTATTGTTGTGCTCAAATGTTAATCAATTATTGTTATATTTGTAATATTTAGACTACCCTTCTACACTTCTCCAAGAAATTAACGCATCACCTTAAAAATGGGTCATTTTTAATGTCTCTAATTTCCTAAACCTGTTGTCCGATTTAAGTGACTTTTTTAGCATGTTATAGCTTTATTCTTTAGCAAAAGCGCTGTAATAATATTGTTGCTATTCTTTTTCTCATTATCATCTTTCAGTGCGTCACAGTTTTTCGATTTCTTTCTAACGCATTAAATTGTATGTGACAGAAAAAAAGGCACGTCCGTGATTACAGACATTTACAACATTTATTCTAGTTATTCTAGTTGTCGATAGATAGCGCCATAATAAAAAAAATATATTTTTTTTAATTAGATAATAATATTACAAATTTAATCTGTATAATTTATAAGACTATACAAATCAAAGAAAATACCATTTTATAAATGCAAGAAACACATTTGATTTGTTTTTATTCCAAATTGAAAATAAAATGTGACAACTGTCAGATTTAACTAAAATGTCATGTTAGAATCAATGATAAATGTGTATTATCATGGACTTACCCTTTTTCCTATCATTTGTTACGCACTGAAAAATGCTCATGAAAAGGACAATAGACAGGTAAATTGTCATTGTATACCGGGTGTACCAAGCAAACTGTGATTTTTGCTCAAAGTTCGCGTCAGCCTGTGGAATATTCTAGCATTTATAAAATACTGTAATTAAAACCCAACTATAGTCTCATATTTTCTTAACAATCTATTTTTTTTATTCATTCGCTTATGTTGGTAATAAAAAAGTTAGGTACTTTAACAAATAGTCTTGTTTTCATCAATATAGGGTGTTTTTAAATAAGTATGGCAAACTGTAAGGGGTCATTCTGCATGAAAAGTAATGACAGTTTGCTTTATAAACGTATGTCCGCAAATGCTTTGTTTCCAAGATAGGAGGTGTTGAAATTTTTCTTACAAACTGCCGATTTGTTTATGGCTCTAAAACCGGTTAAGATATGCAAATGTAATTTGGTGGGGTTTAAGAGGTAGTTATTGTGCATTTTTTGATATACATTTAAGAATTTTATGTTCACTATTGGCGCACATAAGGGTCATATTACCCGTATGCGCGCCAATGGCGAATGTTAAATTTCCAAACCAAATTCCATTTGCTTATCTTAACCGGTTTTAGAATAATAAATAAATCGTCAGTTTGTAAGAAAAATTTCAGCACCCCCTTTCTCGGAAACGAAGCATTTGTGGACATACGTTTATAAAGCAAACTCAGGGCCGCGCCGTCCATAAGGGCGGAGAGGGGCGATGCCCCCCGGCGCCGAAGTAAATAGGCGCCGGTAGGTGCCGAAAAAAAATTTGACAATACCGAAATTACCAGAAATATTAATAATATTTTATTATCTTGTGAAATTGAGAATGTACCAATTGTAGGTAGATATAAAAATAGCAGTTATTAGTTATTACCTATTACTTTGATCCCCTAAGTGTACCAACGGTTATTTCTTTCAAAGGCCAACGGAGCAAAATGAAAAAATTTTGACGCATGTCAAAATTTTCAATGTGTTTTAAATGTATTCATTTTTTTTTCGAATCCTTAGAAAACTAATAATTATTTTTGAAAACTAAACGCAGAATGAAAGATTTTATTACCGAGGGCCGCAAATCCCTAAAAATTTCCATGTTTATTTTAATTAGTTACTGGGGTGAAAATAAAAGGAAAAGTTTAGTGTGATTGTTAATTGCAAATATTTGATTCAAAAGAAACTGTTTATTTATTCTAAGGGACTTTCGGCCCTCGGTAATAAACTAGTCTTTCATTCTGCATTTAAATTTTTCAAAACTACTTATTAGTTTTCTCAGGATTTGAAAAAAATGAATACATTTTAAAACACATTAAAAATTTTGACATGGTCAATATTTTGCATTTTGCTCCGTTCCCCTTAAACTGAACTATTACTCCATTCACTCACGGTAAAATATTGCAAAACCTCTTAATTTTAAAGAACCGCTTGTATTAACATGAAATTTGGCATACACATAGCTAACAAGTCAAAGAAGAAAATAATATTGTGTCGACGTGTGCTCTTGCCCTAGGGGAGTGCCGCTGCTTCACGGGGGGAAAATATACTTATCTTAAAAATAAGTCCGGAACTGGATAAACTGACGAATTGTAACTAACTATAAAGTTAAGTTGTTCTATAAAGTTTTTATATTACTTAAGTCAATATCTACTTTTCGAGTTATTTGCTCATTTTTCAACAAAAAAAAAACACGTTTTTAGACAGTTTTTCGTCTTCCACTGTTTTTCACCGACAAATTACTCAAAAAGTAAGTATTTTAGCAAAAATATATTCTTAGGAAAAATTTTGAAAAAAGGCATTTTTTTTTAAAATAAGCAATTTTAAATGGTGAAACTTTCAGATCATATAAATAAACATAAGTGAAGTAAATTGTAAAGATGTAACAATTAATTTCATTTGAGATGCTAATTAAGCGGAGATTTTTACGATGTTTTTTACTAAAAAAAGGGACCAACTTTATTTTCTGCGTTACCGACTTACTTTTGCTACTAAAAACTTTTTGAAAAAACAAAAATAAAGCTTTTTCTAAAGACTTTAAAAAAGTTGTCATTATTTTTGCCCGAAAAGTGCTTCATTTTTTGGTTATTTCACGTTGAAATGTTCGATATCTAATTTGACGAATAAGAACCCACTTTACTCGAGCTACAACTCTTCCTCTACTAGATCTACTGACTTCATGCGTGCAGAAGTTTTTTTAAATTGTTTTATAAGCTCTATTTTTGCTAAGAAAATTTTTTTCAATAAAATACACACTTTTTGTGTTATTTGCGAAAAACGGTCTAAAACCGTGGTTTTTATCTTGAAAAATGAACGCAACTCATGCTCATGCGCAACATACTCACTCGCAAATAAATGGAAAAATATTGACTTAGTAGAAAAACTGTATATTATTATGGAACAAAAGTTGCTTAGAATTAGTCAGTTTATCTACTTCTGGACTTAATTTTAACGTAGATATATTTTTCAACCCCGACGACGCAATATCAATTTTTTCTTTGTTATAAAATCGGATAAACGAAGCAGAGATCGACCACCAACGCACTGCAGTGACAATGTAAAGAAAACTGCCGGGAACTGGATAGCTGGTAGCTCAAGATAGGGAAAAACTTAGAGGAGACCTATGTTCAGCAGTGGACGATAACGGTTAGATTATGATAATGATGATACTTTCCTAACACATAAAAATAGTTTGTATTTATACCGTATAACGATCCACTAAGCTACAAAAAACTAAGTACTTAAAAAGGAAGGAGGAAAGGGGCGCCTAAAATTACTTGCCCCGGGGCGCTTGAAAGCCTTGGCGCGGCCCTGAGCAAACTGTCGTTATTTTTTCATGTAGCCCTTAAAGTTTGTCATACTTATTTAAAATACCCTGTATTGAGAAAAAAAAACAAGTTGTTAAAAAGGGTAAAGTACCTAACTGATTATCCAACATAAGCGAATTAATCAAAAAAACAGCATGTTAAGAAAACATGAGGCTATAATTGAGATTGAATTTCAGTATTTTATAAATGCTAGAATACTCCACAGGGTCACGCGAACTTTAAGAAAAAATCACAGTTTGATTGGTATATCCGTTATACAATGAAATTTTACCTGTCGAGCAACAATATTATTACAGTAATATTGTTAAAGAATAAGGCTATAACATATTAAAAAAATCACTTAAATTGGACAACAGGTTTAGGAAATTTGAGACATCAAAAATGACCCTATTTCCTTCGTGATTTACTATGGAATCTCTAGCGCGAGAATCTTACTGCCATCGTTGCATTTGTTGTCTTTTAAAAGATTAAATAAATTATTACAAGAATTTTTTACTAAGCAACAACATTTTTGTTTATTTAGTATTATTTTGTATTTTGACAACGACACCCGCCGTGGGCGTCGAAACGTTAATAAATTCATTTTTTTTTTTGGTAAAATTGTGGCTTATTTCCCATTTAAAATAGTTCATTATAAAAATTCCACAAGGAAATAGCTTCAGAACAACATAAAAAATGACCCATTTTTAAGGTGGTGCGTTAATTTCTTGGAAAAGTGTAGTTCAATAGGTGTACATCATTTGAGGTATCTTTTTAAATTCTTGATATGTATACATATATTCGATTAGTTTTATTAAGATTTCATTAAAATAAATTGCAAAAATATAATATGTAAAGAGTCACCCAGTATACTCGTGTCGTGTGTGTTCACTAGACATTCGAACAGAGCGAGCCAACAGACAAAGGGTGGCGGCCCTGCCTTCTGCCTTCAATTCAAACCCGCCCCCTGACATCTGTCCTCGAATTAAGGTTATTCTATGTACGCTTGCGCCGGCTGGCTGTTTCAGCTTCCCACGATTCTCTGCTTTTGGTTCAATTCTGATTATGATCCGAGAGGCGGTAGACATTTTTGGGTAGTTATTTGAGGCAATCTTTTTTGTTAATTTTTGCTAATTGTCTCAATTAGCCGAAAAATATTTGTCCTACAAAATAAAAGGTCTTATCAAAGAGTCCCCCTTTCCAACATGTATCATTAAGAGGATCGGTACGTTTTTTCGGCTGCAATGCTATTCAAATGGGGATTCATTTTTTTCGAATCCTGACAAAACTAATAAGTATTTTTAAAAAATTTAAACGCAGAATGAAATATTACGTTATTAGCGAGGGCCGAAAGTCCCTGAGAACTTCTATAATGTTTATTTTAATAAGTTACAGGGGTGAAAATCTAAGAGAAAATTTAGTGTTATTTTTAATTTCAAATATCTCATTCAAAATAAACTTTTCATTTATTCTAAGGGACTTTCGGCCCTCGGCAATAATTTAGTCATTCATTCTGCGTTTAGATTTTTCAAAAATATTTATTGGTTTTTTCAGGATTCGAAAAAAATAAACACAATGTCCGTGGTAATATTTTCCAAATCTATCTTTGTCATACAACGCACTTAGTCGAATAGAATATTGTCAGTCAGACACTGATAATCAGTGACAATTTTAAATAATTATTTGACATGAATCAGGAATATTTTTAGTTGTTGATTAAATAATATTGATATTGATTTAAGAGGTGAACTTTATAAAAAGTTATTTATTGTGTATTATTTATGGAAGATAGAAGCCGAGAATACATCAAGATATATTCTGTGATCCAAGTATTTTGTTGTTAAAGATGTTCAAAATTGTAAGCGTTCCATAGTAACAATATATTATTAAAAAATCACTTTAACACTTTTCCTCTTTTCTCGATTGAGTATTAGTTTTTGTTGTAGGTAGATATAAATTATTACAATCACTGAATACATAGCTAGTGAAAAAATTATCACATTTATCAACTGAATTAATGATTTGCAATTATACAAAAAATAACAGTTATCCAAGAACATTCAAAAGCCATCTCTTTAAGCTAGTTATGACATTGTCAAGTAGAATGACATTCTAGTAATAGGTACATATCCATACCAGTGTGAATTTTACTACACGTAATTTGCCATGTAAAGACAGAAAAGGTAGGGATAGCCGTAAAATATTTGTGATTTATGTACCCATAGCTTTAACGAGGTTATGAAAAATAATTACTAACGATCTCATTTTTTTTTCTGTTGATTAGTTAATATTTATATAATTTAACGCCCACATTGTCCAATAAATTGCGTGGTACGTTATCCTGGTCCTTCGTTCAAAAGTTGTAGGCAAAATACCTGATGTAAAAATAATTAATATCAAGCTGAATCTTCGTGAATAGCTTTTCGTTTCGATGAGGCGCCCAACAATTTCCCGTATGAAAATTTTTGTTTGTGGTAGCTAACAGGGGTAGCACGGATGAAGTATGTTAATTTGACGATTCTCAAAAATTTATTACTAATGGTTTTTTTGTCAATTCTCAAGATAATTATCTGAATTAGCCGAAAAATATTTTGTCCTACAAAAGGCAAGGTTTTTTCAAAGAGTCCCTGCTTTTGAACATGTATTATGAACAAGGTAAGGAAAAATAATTACTAACCACTTGTTTTTTTGTCTGTTGGTTATTTAATATTTATATAATTTAATACCCACGTTGTCCTACAAATTGCATGGTCCGTTATTCCGGTCTTCCAATTAAATACACACTTTCAAACTTATATGGAATCACCATGTATTTCAAAGCAATATTTATTTCTTTTGGAAAAAATTGTTATTGTTGCGAAGAATAAAGATTTTTATTGAAAATAAACAAATCGATAATACAATCAGATAGTACAGCTCGGTACGGTATAGGTTATTTGCTTAAGTTGCAAATTGAACGAAAATAAATAAACTAACTTTTGCGTCCAAAAACGAAAATATGCCTCATGTGGGGTTATAGAACTTACAACTGAGAAAGATATTGGTATTGTGGAGAAAGTAATGTTTTCAGAGGGACATAGCTGTAGAGCTATGCGTAACACAGGGCGTTCTGTCCAAAACCTATGCTAGGTGACAGAAACTAGGAAAGCTCAAAAATAAAGCAAGGGAAAGTGGCCAAAAAGTAATAACGGCTCGTCACGATCGTTTGATTGTCCAATCAGCTGGAAAACACCCAACCCTTTTTCACCTGCAGCTCCAAAGGCAGCTTTTGGAAGCTACAGGTGTAACTTTTTCAGTTGAAACGATAAGAAGAAGAGTTCGTGCCAAGAAGTACTCAGCAGAAGACCGTTATGAGTTCCCGAGTTATCCAGGCAGCACAAGATTGATCGCCTAAATTGATGTCTTCACCTCCAACAATTGGAACATTGGAAATTGACAAAATGTGCAATTTTCAGAAAAAGACAGGATTTGTGTAAAATCAGATGACCCACGAAATCGTGTACTTAGAGATCGAAGAAGACAAGCAAGAACGAAAACTGTCAGATCTGTTTACAAATATACAAGGGGAAGTATAATGTTCTGGAGAGGAATTGTGATCCGTAAAAGAACTCCTTTAATTTTCATCCAATCAACTGTAACTGCTCACAGGTATGTTGATAACCTGTAATTAGCCTCTGGAGAGATGCAACAGGAGAAAATTTAATTTTCATGCATGATAATGGACCTCCACATACCATTAGAGTGACTAGAGACATCATTGAAGCAGAAGATATCCCCTGTTTGGAGTAGAGATGCATCAAGTCAAACTAGTTTGATTTTATTCAACAAACTTGACTTGACTTGAAAATCAAACTTTTTTGTAAAAAAGTTTGACTTGACTTGATTTCGATATCTTTAGGTTTGACTTGAAATCAAACTTCTTCAAACAGTTTGAAGTTTGAATGTCATATTGGCAACGTGTTTATTTCCAATTCTAATTGAGAGCGTACGGATTTGTTGTGACTTATTTGGATAGGTCTGAATCTGTATTCTGCTACTCCGCAAATTAGTTTGTAGTTCATATTTAGACGTCCGTGTTTGGCTCGTGTGTGGCAGTGTGTGGCTTTGGGAGATAATATCTGAATGTGGATATTTTTCGGTTCAGAATAAGTACCAGAACAAATTGAGTCTGATATTGAAGGTATTCCCACTGCAAAAATTAAGAGAAACAATCTGTAGTCGAAGCAGTATTAATTAAGAAAAATAAATATACTGATTTATTTGATGTTGCGGCAGGTGATTTGAAAACAATGAAAATTGCATAGTGCATATATACTTCTACTACGTAAAAATAAAGAACAGCGTTATAAAATCACAAACAGTGAACTAATTCTTTAAAAGGACAGCTTTTTGCATAACTCGACCAAGCGCCATTTCTTTAAAATCGAGATAACAGCGGATTCTGGTGACACATAGCTAAAACTATCTTGGAAAAATCCCTGTTATTGTCACGTTAACGGTTGCTAAGGAAAACAAAAATAAACCGAGCGACATTCTATCTAAAGGGTTTTTAGTTTTGCATAACAAGTCTATATTCATAACTGCCATTCTTAACTGCCATATATCCATAACTGCCATTCATAACAGTTTCGCAATTGTAGACTAAGCGCCGATTTTGGTATGTTTATGTTAAACTAAGCGTTTGGCCAGAATAACAGTTTTGTCCCCATTAATGTACACATTAATTTTGAAGTTTCCGTCAAAAAATTATGGAATTTTTTTAAAGTGAAAATGTTGTGTTTATATATATGTAATTAAATTGAAAAATACAAATAATCTATATAAAATCTTTATATTATGTCTAACGTGCTATGTACTAAGAATATAGTATAAGTCATAAAATTGACCTTTCGGGATTCTTCTATATTTTGAATTTTGAATGTTTATTAATCATTTATGTACTAAGAGTATAAATCAATAGCCTGTTTTTCATGTATAAATATTGATTTTATTCCAACACTACAACTTTTAATTTCAAAAGTCTGCTTTGTAAGGTACAGGTCAACTTCTACTGTTAGTACCTTCTGCTTTCACTTACGCAGCTTGACTTATGCCTTTAGTACACACCACATGTTCTGGGGCGTTTGTATTGAGAAAATGTAGATAATCCAAATTTGACCATAAAATTTCAAGGAATTAACATCCTTAAAAAGGGGTTGGTACGAAAACAGATTTTTGAGGTTCTTTGTTTTCTTTTCAACTTTCCTAAACCTTTTTTTATGACTTTAGTTCTGTCGTTGAAGATGGTGCCGGTGTTTATTGTTATCGGTTATAAAAGCACAAAATTATAAAAATAGCTAGATCCCATTTAAACCAAAAACTGTTCATTTAGTATTTTTTTATTTAATTTTGTTGTGCGTGCTAAAAAATAGTTTACTGTGAAAGTGTCAGTGTTCTATTGTATGTCTATCTCAACAAAAAAGTATATAAAAAAATAAAAATAAAATACAGGATCCTTTGTAAAAGGTATATTTAAAATACCCTAATAATGGTTACATCACAAAACAAAACGTTTTCGGATTAACAAGTAATCCATCATCAGTGTTGAGCCAATAACATGCATGCGTGAGCCACCAAAAAGTTATGGGTAAAAACCCTTTAAAAGATATAGTTGACACTCAATTTTCAATATGTGAGCTTCATCCCTTTCATATCACATACACGTGGGTTAGAGTCCTGTGTTGCCCTGGGTAATATCCAGGAATATTTGCAACATCTAACTATTTTAAGCATAATATGTATTATAATATAAGATCTTATACCTTTTAAAGGGTTTTTACTCATAACTTTTTGGTGGCTCACGCATGCATGTTATTGGCTTAACACTGATGATGGATTACTTGTTAATCCGAAAACGTTTTGTTTTGCGGTGCAACCCTTATTAGGGTCTTTTAAATATACCTTTTACGAAGGATCCTGTATTTTTTGTGATTTATGGTATACAGCAAGCTACAGGAATTTTATTTTCCTCGTGGATTGTTAAAAAAGTATATCTACGAAATAAATTATTTTTCAAACTCTTTCAAACTAGTTTGACAAACAGTTTGAATTTTCAAACCTGTACGATTGACCAGTTTCACTTGACTTGAAATATTTGTCAGAAGGATTGACTTGAGTTTGACTTGAAATTAAGTCAAACTCAAGTCAAGTTCAAACATTCAAGTCAAACTTGTGCAACTCTAGTTTGGAGTGGACTGCTTGCTCACCCGAGCTTAACCCTATAGAGTACATGTGGGATATGCTCAAAAGAAAAGAGCACGCCGAGATAATCAACAATACACCGCACGGCTAGTATAAGCTGCTCTTTAAGAATGTAGCAACCGACCACAACAAAATGTTGAAATTTGATTAGGAGTGTGCACACGCAAACTAAAGCTTGCATAGGGCTAGAGGTGATAACACTGACTACCAAAAAAAAAATAAAATAAAAACAATTTAAACATTATTAGTTTAAGATTGAAATTTTTTATTCTATTGACTTTAAAACAATTAGTTTCAATTTGTTTGTTAAATACTTTATTGTTTTATTTAATTGTTACGTATTTGTCATTAAATTGCTTTAATAGTTATTTATGATATAAGTGTTAAAAGTACACGTTTAAGGCACGCATGTGAAAGTTTGCAGAATGAGCGAAAAAGAGTTCTGCAATTCACATGAGTGCCTTAAAAATGTACTTTTTAACACGCATATCATACAATATTTTTTCTACAAACGTAATTACAGGACAATATCTACAAAAACTTTTACTTGAACACACTTGACTGACATTCCAATTTTATATTTTTTTGACATTACATCAAAATTGCATATACGGTCAATACGAACTGCAGTGCCTTAAAATTTTTTTAAAGCACTAGTGCCTTAAAGTAGCATTTTTAACGCTCGTATGGAGTGCTAAAAATTGCATTTTTAACACGGTTGTAGAAAAAATAAATTATGTTTGACTTCGTGTGTTCGTTTTTTTTTTAATTCGCACGAAATAATAAGAAATATCAGATGATTCCATATAAGTTTGGGCGTGTGTACATATTTGAAATTCATGAAATTAAAAATCAATTTATTTTCTGCTATTAGAGCCGAGTTACACTTGTACAAGTACGCAAGCGCACAGCGCTGTTTACAACGTGTTAGCAACTAATATAGACGCATAGGCCTTTTTATCACATTTTTTGTGCGCATGACAATTCTTGTAGGACTAGCGATACATACCTGTTTTCTTGTAGGACATTGTTTTATTTGGATGAAAAATACACTTACCTATCACGTGATACCTTTGCCCTACAGTTACTAATAAAAAAAAAATGGTCTTGTGGTATTAACAACTTTTGAACGTAGGGCCAGGACAACGTAAAATTTGTAGGACAATGTGGGTGTTAAATTATATTAATATTAACTAACCAACAACAAAAAAATCAGGAGGTTAGTATTCATTTTTTGTGACCTCGTTAATGATACATGTTGGAAAGGGGGGGCTTTTTGATAAAACCTTGCATTTTGTAGGACAAATATTTGTTCGGCTAATTTAGATAATTAGCTTGAAAATTAACAAAGAAAGCCAGTAGTAATAAATTTTTGAGAATCGTCAAATCAACATATTTCATCCCTGCTACCCTTGTTAACTACCACAAATGGAAATTGTTGTAAGGAAAAGTTGGGCGTCTTGTCAAAATGGAGGTACTCACGAAAAATTAGCTTGTTAGCAATAAATGGTGAAAATGAGCCTGGGATCCCGGACTATTACAAATACATTAAAACTTTTTTCATGGTGTGGATATATCAATCAACCATTTTGGCCTAGGAGAGATAACTGACTGTCGGTCAGCAAGAAGAAGGAGTTGAAGTACAAGATTCGTACACAGAATGAATAATATTTAATTTATTAAAAAATAACTGAGAAATCTAAAATATATAATAATTACTCCAAAATGTTGAGGCACAAAAGCATGGCATCGTCAGATCACGTGATTTTGCTCGAGTGAATGGAATCGCTACGATCGAGGACGCAAACAGCTATCGATATACGGCTCTTTTTCATACTGCAACTTACCTATTATAGGTTCTGTAATACCGCCTTTCATTCACATACACGCGTAATTTTTTTGATCACCTGATAGGTAGAAAATCTTACGATCTTTCATCTTTGTGCCGCAGAGTGTGGTAATATTAAAACATACCCTATTCCTATTAGTGGAGTCACTGAAGGTTTTCACCTCCGATTTCGTTGAACCTTCATCGATTTTCATGAAAATTGGTAAGTAGTTAGAAGATACTTCAAGGAACAAAGGTGACATGATGCCAACTTGCGCTTTTACCCCGGGGGTGGATGCTACCCCTTCTCGGGGGTGAATTTTTTTTTATTAAAAATAATACCAGAAATTGATAGAGGGGCCTAAGCAAAATTTGTTATATAAAGTTATTAACATAAATCAATACTTTTTAAGTTATTAAATATCAAAGATTTTATTTTTTCTTAAAAGAAATGCATGTTTTAAAGCTGTTTTTCACGTATTACTCAAAAACTACAACCTTTTGTAAAAAAGCTATAATTTCCAAAATTAAAGATAATAAAAAATTTAATACCCTCCCCACTTAAAGAACTAAACTAATGTTATTTCAAAGTGAGTTATGGGTAATTGAATGTATATTTTTTTCGACGAGTACTCAAATCTAAGTCTTCAAGCTTACATAACGGGAAAACGATGCATTTTATGTAATATACTTGGTAAGCACTTGCCAAGGTACTTCGCAATACCTATCAAATGAGCTCCAGTAGAAGTCAATAGCATCAAAATTAAGCAAGTTATGATAAAAATAAGAGAACCCTTTCGATTTTTTTTAGGAAAAAGTGAAAAATAAAACATACGCCATTTCCACAAAAATTAAAATTTGTAGTAATCCTCACAAGAATTTCTTAAGGTTAACATAGTTAATGATTTCAACAATTTTGACCGGTTTAGAATGCATATTTTTGAAAAAAAGGTATAATTTAAAAAAATCAGAATTTTTAAAGTTATCGTACTTTTCATTTTCTTTTGATAATAACTCCAAAAATACTCAATATACGTAAAAAATCATATATAACTAAATTTTAGTTTTTTCTGTTCCAAATACTTTATCTATTTTACTATTTCCGTAGAGTAAAAAATAACCGAGATAGAAACGTTTAATATTTCAATTTTGCTGCAAGAACCATGTAACCAGAGCCATTTAACCTTTTATTTTTAAAAAAGTAAGAGGTTTAAAAGACTAATTTTGACGTTTTTTAATTGCTCTTGGAATCAAATTCTAATTACTTTTTAGGTGAACCTTATATCTTAAAAATTAACGGAGGTGTTTGCAAAAAAACAATAATATTTTTTGGAAAATTTTTTAAAAGATACATTTTGAAACATTTTTGGTGCATAAATTTTAATGCTATCAACTTGTTAGAGGGCTTGTTTGATAGATATTTCTATGAACTTTGAAAAATATTTAATAAGTTTATGTTATAAAATGCACCATTTTCCCGGTATTTAAGCTTGAATACTTAGATTTGGGTACTCGACGAAAGAAATATACATTCAATTACCTATAACTCACTTTTAGTTAACATTGAAAGGTTTTTCTAGTAAGGAGTTTATTTGATTTTTTATTAGCCTCAATTTTGATGATAATAACTTTTTTGCAAAAACTTATAGTTTTTGAGTTATTTATGAAAAATCGGTTAAAAATCTCACGAAAAATTAAAATCTTTGATCTTTAATAACTCAAAAAGTTTTGATTTATTTTAATAAATTTATATAACAAATTTTGCTTATAATTTGTCCCTCTATCGAATTGTGGGGTTATTTTTAATAAAATAATTTTCACCCCCGAGGAGGGGTGCCATCCACCCCAGGGTAAAAGCGCAAGTTAGCACCATGTCACCTTTGTTCCTTGAGATATCCTCTAACCACTCACCAATTTTCATGCAAATCGATGGAGGTTCAACGAAATCGGAGATAATAGCTCATATCCACCTTCAGTGACTGCACTATATCAGAATAGCAATTGCACTCGCCCTTGTTCGGAAAGAAAGTAAATAGCTATACATGCATAGTTCGGTGCTACTTCGGTATGCGGTCTACGGCAGAGTCTATATTTTATATTGGTTAATAGTATGTATAGATTTAGGTGCAACTCCCTGAAGTTCAGATGCATCTCCCTGAAAATAATCCTGGGACGCCTATGGAAGCATCTTGCTGAGTTTGTTGTCTTTACTTTTGAATATTTAATTTTTTTTTTATATTACAAATTGCCTGAATATTTTTTGTAATAAACATGTTTACATGTTGTTTTTAATTCAGGCGTTGTTATATGACCGCTACCCTCCATCAGGTCTGCATTTCTGTATTAGGACATTATGGAAGGGTTAAAATTTTCATATTGCCTCAAATGCTCACCCAAAAATGTCTACCAACTCTCGTACTATTTGGTTCAATTCTGATTATGTTGAATGTTGTGTATTATAACGCGGAATCGATTAATCGATTTTCGCGCGCGAGGTTCGAAATCTGAAACGATTATTCATTTGTAAAATTATGTAGTAGCTCCCGTTTGATGCATTTTCTCTTTAAATTGTCTCTTAATCCGTACTTGGAATAAAGAAAGCTAGAATTTCATTTTTAAAACGAAGGTGGAATCCTATTTTGAACACCTATTGTATTGTTGTAAAATATCAATTTCTGCTAATAACAAGACAACTTTAACATTAAAAAATATTTGATTTTGTTTAGAACATTTTAATCTACACATTTCATAGCATGTCATTATTTAGTTTTTTAAGTTTGTAACCACAGTGAACTTAGTGAATCTAACTTCTAAATAATTTTCTTCTTATTTAAGTGTCGTCTCCGAATCGGAGGTTGGATATCATCATCACTATCTTTACTCTATTTACCGCTGCTCTGAAGACTTCTATGGGCTGCATTTGACACAAACGTGACACTCTCTTCCAATACTCCTTATTCCTCTTATGTTTCCCGTCATTATCAGTCTTGGCTTGTCGTACCGTTGTCCCTCATTACATGTGCCAGATATTTTCACTTTTTTATTTTCTTCTTCTTCTTCCTTCTTCTATGTAGGCTTTAAAGCCTGTTTCTTCTTCAATATTAGCCTCCTAAATGGTTTAAGTTATCGCACCATCTTTTTCTTGGTCTGCCAATACTTCTTCGTCCGTTTGGTGACTTATCTCGTGCTATTCGTACTATCCTATCCTCTGCCATTCTACTAATGTGTTCGTTCCACTCCTGTTTCCGTTTTGTCACCCATCCATTTATGTCTTCTACATTGCATGATCTTATGTTTTCGCTTCTCTCCCTATCCAACAGACTTTTCCCTGATATTTGTCGGAGTATTTTCATCTCTGTTGTTTCTAGTAGTCGTCTCGTTTTAGATGTGTCAGTCTTGTCTCCGCCGTGTATATCAATATAGGTCTAATTGCTGCTTTTTTAGATTCTTGCTTTTGTGTCTTGTCTTAGGTGTTTGTTCTTCCAGATTGTGTCATTAAGTGATCCTTTTTGCAGATTGTGTCATTAAGACTTTTTTATTTTTTATTGTGTTTATTATTTCGTATTATTTGCCCTTTTCTCGCAATATTTCCGTATACGCTTTCTTCTGTGTCCATGCTATTCTTGCTGTGATTGCCATGCTTGCTTCTGTAACACCACATTTCAAATGACTGTAGCTTACTTATTTATGTGTTCTTGCTTCAGTGTCCAGCTTTCAAGTCCATATTAAAGTATTGCAAACAGGATTGGCAGGTTTAAACAAACATGGTTAAAACCTTGGTTTAAACCAAGGTATAAACCAACTGGTTTTTTTTTAAGAAAAAAAAAACAAACTGGTTTAAACCAACTGGCTTTTGTAAGAAAAAAACCAAACTGGAGTTTGTATTTAAAGTTTTTAATATATCTGCCGCAAATGAACAAACTAAAGATAAATGAATTCTATTTTTTTATTTTCGAACTTGTATTTTCTGATTTTGTATTTTGAACATTATTACGTTTAAAGATATTTTTTTGTTATATTAATTTTTTGTGTGTGTAAATAAAAATAAAAGTTTTCTTTATAATTTTTCATTGTTTATTACTATTATGTTATAAAATAATTTATTCATTTTTGAAGTATTTAGACTTATAATATTTGTATCAAATAAACCTGGTTTACACCAAAAAACCTGGTTTTTTTGGTTTTTTAAAAAAACCTTGGTTTTTGCCAACCCTGATTGCAAATACGTATCATCTCAGACCTCATACTCGCAGTTCTAATCTAAGGTCTTTATTACAGAAGAATTGTTTTCATTTTTACCATTTCATTACTTGCTATTTATATCCTTGTCTTTATTTCTAGTTCCCAGGTATTTGTATTTATTTATTTATTTATTTATTGACGGGCTAAACCCTTTTTCAGTTTTTGTACAATATGTATAAAATACAGTAAGATACATAAGCTAGCTACAACAGTTTTTTAACATGTTTTTTAAATGATTTAGCAACCCTATCTATGGTAACCAATAATACAAATCACTGAATGGTAAATAGAAAAGCTGAAACGAGATGAGAGATGATAAATAAAATCATATAGTCTAATATTTTGTTATTCGAAAGCTTTGTATTTCTTATCTGTGGTATCTGAAAGTCGAACGAAAAAGATGTTTTCAAAGAAAACTATTAGTTATTTGGAATTAAAGTAAATGTTTTCTAGTAATTCCAATACGAAACTCATTAAAACTTAATTGATTTTTTCAGCCTGGAACTTCCAACAATGATTAATATTTAAAGTAAATATATCTAGCATCAACCTTTTATATCAGCAATCTAAAGAATATCAGACAATCTAAATATGAGAGTAGCAAGAAGACCATAATAATATTATTTTCCCATTATCGCTAATAAGGTTTATTTAGTGAATCGTTTTTTAATTAATTTTCCATATTTCTCTCCCGTTGTTACATATGAGATGGAAACAACGATGATTAACAAGAAAGAGGAAGATAGCCTTCTGAAAATTGAAACAAAAATAAAGAGGTCGATACTGGATCACAATGTAACAAGACAGGGAGAAATAAGACTGAAAACAAATGCCGAAATTGTAGAAGAATTAACGGAAGAAAATATAGTCATTTACATAAAATCTCTTCGCTTAGAATGTATAGGACATATACAGAGACGCCCACCCTCAGATATGTTAAGAATGATAACTAACTGGACAGCACTATGTCCCAGGTGTAGAGAAAGACCTAGCAGAAGATGGCTGGATGATGTAGAAGAAGATATAAGATAATAAATGTTAAACACTGGAGAGTTCAGTGCAAGGACAGGAAGAAAAGGAAAAGAGTCGGCAGCAAAGACATACAGCAAGCTGTAAATAACATAGAGAAGTAATCAACCTCACGCAAGAATAGGATTTTGAACGCCATGGCGGTAGTTATAATCCCTGGGGATTGTAATGATTAGTGAATAAATGCATGATATTGACTAATTTGCTTTAATTTATATTAGCACATACATACTCTAACTTAATATTCTCTCTATATTCTTAGTATTGAGCTTTCCCAATTGTTTCATTTTCTATTTCTCGCAAAGTAAGAAATTTTAGTTGATGTGGCAACCCCGCTTGAAGCTGTTAGCGATCACCGATTCGCTCCGATTCCGACCGAAATATAACTTTTCCATTATCTCTTTCATAACTAAACATATTATTCTACCATAAAATTAACATAAAAAATGAACAAGTAGGAAAAAGAACAGATTTTGAAAACTATTGTTTATATTTTAATTCTTCCATTTTCAATATTATCATTTTTTTCTTTAAAATAATATATAAAAAAATATACAAGTAGAATGACTTTTCAAATAGTTGATCAATTACGCAATACGTAGCAACACTCTTCCATGTTTAAATGCACGCACACTGTAATCTGTAATAGGTACTAAACCAACGTTACCAATCTTCAAAATGGTTACAATACTAATGCACAGCGTGCCCGCGCGCCGTCTCTAGACCCGTCGCTCCTTCAAAATTTTCAGAGCTAGTAACGAGCGATAGCGAAGTTTCTCCTGCGTACCGTTACCAGTGCCAGTATTGGTAACAGCATATGATAACGTGCCATGGATTCACATATCTCGCCAATATTTTCGTGCGTCTAGTTGGCTATTTACTGAATTAGGTACTATTTTAACAAATATTTCTGGTGGTAAAAAATATAAATGGAATTATTTCGTAGTAGTCATAAACTATTTATTTGCAAGATTTGTAACTGTTACCAATGGTAACAGTGGTTACATGGACGCTTCGCCACTGGACAACGCCTTTAATAGGTTTGTATAGTTGGTGCAAAACCTCGTGAACCTTGAAAAAGCGTATCTATAACCGAAATAAAATGAAGCCTAAAAACATACGACTATTTTATTTGCTGCGAATTGCGCGACAGGGTCCCATCTGCACTCTGGTATTTTCAGTAATGTCGGATTCAATCGTTTCGTTCGTATATTGACGTCACCAAATGAATGAATTAGGTTCACGAGATTTTGTAACAGCAATAACATGAACATTGAGGTGTGTTTGAGTGATAATTTTGTAGTGCAGTGATTTTTTTTTTCAAAAAAAGACATTAAAAATAGTGCACTGGAACCCCCAAATTTGGATTATCTTTTGAAAATGGCACTCGCAAGGTAATCTTACTATCGGTTATGTTTTGATTAAACCATAAGACGTTAATGTACTTTATCTTATAAATATTCTAAAAATAGAAATACATAGTATGGTACTTTTACTACTACCACTAAATAGGGGTAGAATGCAGGTTTAACTATGATATGAAGGGGGTGATTGAGCTTCCAACGGTCTCGAAGCGTATAGTGGTATTGGCTGTTAGCCGTTTTGTACCATTTTTATAGCCTTCTTTATCTAAGTAAATTGTCTTCTGATGTGTCGGGGCCGATGAACTCTCCTGGAGTAGCCAAGGTCTTATTCTATGCCCGAAAATTTACAATGAATGCCTTTTTCATTAGAAAAAGCGTAAGATAAATGGCATAATCAATTTCCATCAATTTAGTGCCGAAACCCTCGAATCTCCAAATGATGACGTGCCTTAGCAGTGACACTGGGCGCTATGTGTTGACATATTCGTGTTCAGCGACCCCAAAAACCACCGAGTAACAAAACCTGGCGCTTAACATACTGATTTTGACATATTTATACACTTTAATATGTATTTTATGCACTTTAAAATGCAATTATGCATTTCCACCAATTTTTCTATTGTATACATTTTTCCTGGCGTCATCCTCAACAAAATGCAAAAAGATTAAAAAGGGTTCAAGGCAGGTTTTGTTTATATTCGATTCAGAGTTGGACTACCATCTCCATATAGCAACTATTTCAGCATCCTTATGCATCATCAGTGAAGTTTATGCAGTCACAACTCTGAAGGGAATATAAACATTCTGCCTCTTTTAAGGCAAACCATCGCGATGCAATGAACCCACCTTTTGAGACGCAATCCAGCGACATCTCTCGTATTACGAGGAAAACAACGAAAAGCCCCAGATACAAAGTTTACTACTTTTTAAACAATAATAATTGAAATAAAAATATAATAAACAATATTTTAAATCTAAGACTTTTCGCTAATAAACTGCTTTCTGGCTGCATCCCATATCTCCGGATTTTACAATATATAATCACGTAGAGACGACGAAAATAGGAGAAAGCAAATAGAGGACACTTAGGACACGCATTTACCTTCTGTTCGTCTAGGAAAAGGACCGAAAGACAGTTTCTAAATACTCAAAAACTGAGTAAAATGAAAAAGATTAAAAAGGGTTCAAGGCAGGTTTTGTTTATATTCGATTCAGAGTTGGACTACCATCTCCATGTAGCAACTATTTCAGCATCCTTATGCATCATCAGTGAAGTTTATGCAGTCACAACTCTGAAGGGAATATAAACATTCTGCCTCTTTTAAGGCAAACCACCGCAATGCAAAAAGTTTTAAGTCGATAGGTGCTAAGGTGCTGTATTTAAAAATCCATTTATTCCGGTGGTTTTTGTTCTAAATGTCCTGGCCTATATTAGTTATCTAGATTTAAAGTAAACTCTTTCTAGTAATTCCAATACGAAACTCATTAAAACTTAATTGATTATTTCAGCCTAGAATAGAGCGTCCTGAGTATTCCCAACTCCTTTTCTGCAAATTATTGATCCATACGCATGATATTTACTAATTTGTTTAATTTATTATACCACAAACATACTCCAACTTAATATTTCCTCTATATTCCTAGTATTCATCCTTCCCAATTTTTTCATTTTTTATTTCTCATAAAGAAGGAAATTTTAGTTGGTGCGGCAACCTCGCTTGAAGCTGTTAGCGATCACCGATTCGCTCCGATTCCGACCGAAATATAACTTTTCTCCATTATTTGAACGCCGGAGCGGGGAGATTGCACTCGCTCGTCCGCTTCTTCTTCAGTTCGTATCGAACTCTTGTAGTTAGCGCGTTGCGGTGTTGTCTTTCAAATCGCATTAACTATTTAATATTTTTATCTAGATATTTTTGATAAGAATTTGATCGATTCAAAAATGACAGCGCGTTTAATAGGTTTGTAACATGAACATTGAGGTGTGTTTGAGTGATAATTTTGTAGTGCAGTGATTTTTTTTTTCAAAAAAAGACATTAAAAATAGTGCACTGGAACCCCCAAATTTGGATTATCTTTTGAAAATGGCCCTCGCAAGGTAAATTTATTGTCAGTTATGTTTTGATTAAACTATAAGACGTTAATGTACTTTATCTTATAAAGATTCTAAAAATAGAAATACATAATATACTGCTTTTACTACTACCACTAAATAGGGGTAGAATGCAGGTTTAACTACGATATGAAGGGGGTGATTGAGCTTCCAACGGTCTCGAAGCGTATAGTGGTAGTGGCTGTTAGCCTTTTTGTACCATTTTTATAGCCTTCTTTATCTAAGTACATTGTCTTCTGATGTGTCGGGGCCGATGGACTCTCCTGGAGTATCCAAGGTCTCGGTCATTGCCCGGAAATTTACAATGAATGCATTTTTCATTAAAAAAAAGCGCAAGATAATTGTCATAATGGTAAACCTTCCAGATGTACTTATTACTAATGTTTTATATCTTTATGTGTCATTGAATTTTGCCAAAGGCGATTTGTAAGTTTTGTGATTTTAAAGCACGTGTTTGATACTGTTGACTGTTTGTTATTTGCGGCTCTGGGAGGCGGGACTTAGAAAAAGGTTGTTGGCATCGAAATATTTCCTCAAAGCTCCGTTTCTGGTCTATAATAGGTTTATTAAGTCCGTTAGTGTCTTTTTGTTTGAGTTAATTGTATAGATATACAAAGAAGGGCCATCTAACGTAATTTTTGAGTTGTACATTTATAGCATAGATTTTGTTTAAAATGTATTATTAATATACTTTTGTTCATATGTACCTATATCTAAAGGATTCCACAGTCTTCACTGTGTTCCTTCACTCAACCGTTCTCTCAAGTTCTTTCTGTTTTGCCAGTACCCTTCCAGCATATTTCTTCTTTCCATTGCTTCGTCGAATTCATCTCTGCTGAAAGATCTTCGGGGTCTGCTTCTCTTCCTTTTTCCTCTCAGGTTTCACTGTTATTCTGTTTATCCAACGTTTTTGTCTACTCTTCTGACATGTCCTTATCAGGTTAATCTCTTCTGTTCTATGTAGTCTATTAAGTATAATATCTGAGTTCATTCCCATTCTTTTCTTAATCTGCAGCTTCTCTTTAGGAATTCCATATCTGTTGCTCTTATTTTGTTTTTGGTTTCCTTATTTATTATCGAATTTTCACACACATAAGTGAGGATACTTTTGGTCATCCATCCATCCAATGGCACTACAGCCCAAATCGAGCCTTGGCCTCCTTCAATAAGCTTTTCCAATCATTTCGATTTAACGCTGTTCTTTTCCATGAACGAGTTCCCAGAAAGTTCCTGGCATCCTCATCGACTTCGTCTTCCCATCTCTTTTTAGGTCTTCCAACAGGTCTTCTTCCCTGCATTCTTGCATTCAGCAGTTTTCTGGGGATTCTACTCTCATGCATGCGGACCACGTGCCCTGTCCACCGTAATCTCTGCAGTTTAGTGTGTTGTGCTAGAGTTGGTTCGCTATATTGCTCGTATATTTCTCTATTATACCTAATTCGCCAGATGTTATTTTCACTTATTGGGCCCAGTATCCTACGTAATACTTTTCTTTCAAACACATCTAATGCATTGGCAGATTTTTTTGTCACTACCCATGTTTCGCAGCCATAACTTACTATGGGCCTGATTATTGTTTTATATACCCGGAGTTTTGTTTTCCGGTGTACGTCTCGCGATTTGAATATGTGGCCCATCGCAAAATAGGCTTTATTTGCCAGCACAAGCCTTCTATTTATTTCCGGTTCTTCTTCATTGCTTGCAACCAGATCCATTCCTAGGTACGTGAATCTATTCACATGTTCTATATCGTCGATAAAGTGTTGTTGCGCCGGTCTATTTGATCTGGTTTGTATGAGTAGTTTTGTTTTATTTGTGTTTATTGCTAGCCCTACTGCTTCTGCACTCTGTTTCAACTCAACGTAGGTTTCTTCCGCTGCATTCATTGTTCTGCTGTTTGCATTCGCTGTTCATACTTCTGGTCATGGTGTTATTATATTCTTCTTTTTGTTTTTATACTGATGTTCTTATCCCACAGTACCGGGTTCAATTTTCGTATGCAGTCTCTTGGTACTCAGTTTTCTTTAGGTTCATTTCCCATCCCATTCTTTGTATATTCCTGTTCCAGTTTCCTGGTTTAATCTTCGTCTTGTGTGATCACTATTTGCTCCTCAGCAAAACTTACGGTATATAGGTATTCGTTTCTTATTGGTATACCCATTTCTTCTCACTTTCTTTTCCTTGATTTCAGGGTTTTGTCCAAGAATATTTTGAACGGAGTAGGGGATAGAACAGCCCTCTAGTAATCCGTTTGTCTTCTTAAATGGTAGATTAAATTCGTGGAACTTCAATGTCATCCATTTCTTCCCATAGCTTTGTTCTAGGTATCGAGTCATAGGTCTTCTTAAGATCTACGAAAGCCAGATGGAAGGATCTATTTTTTATCTATTGTGCCTTTGACGATTTCTTCTAGATTGGCACATAAAGTGTTCGAAATCGGGAAAGTCTCCTCTTGTCTACCTGTTTTGAAATTTCAGAGACTTTATAATACCTTTCAGATTTAATCTGTTGTATTACTAGATACTACCGATGATGCCTAATACTTTCCGTTCTTAAAATAAAAAATACCAATTGATGTTCACTTCAATTAAAATCTAGGTTTATTTCTTTTTCTTCTAAAGGTGCCTGACGTTAGCGAGCAAATTGAACTGTCTTGACAAGATTGGCCAGCCTCAGTACATTTTTAGTTTGACATTGTTTTGAATTGTTGGAGAAATTCCTAAAAACAGTGGTTGAAATTATATCTACAGCTCTCTATAGGACATAGGATAATGATTTTCCCTACAAAAAAATAGAGGAAAACATGACTGAACAATAATAACAGTTTAAATAATTTATTACAATTACATAATTTTCATTGTATAAATGCTTGTCTTGTAACCTTTCTGTATCACAAATTACTATAAGCGTTATTTTTAAATTGCAAAAAAGAGCAATAAGATATCTGTTTGGCCTCAGAAGATCTACACATTGCAGAAGTTATTTTAGAGATCACGGAATTTTAACATTTCCATCTTTATATATTCTAGAAACAGTTTGTTTAATTCGTAAACACCTTCATGTCTTTCCAGCAAGGCCCAATCATCTTTACTCCACCAGAAATTCAATCTTTGATATTTATTTACCGATCCCATCCACTGAGTTAGTAAAGAAATCTTTATTATATTCCGCAAAAAACTTTAGAACCATCTCCCGTTACAACTTAAATCTGCAACATGTTTCCCAAAGTTTCGTAAAATGACAAAAGCCTATCTATCTAAAAGACCATATTATTCAATAGAAGAATTTCTTAATGAATAACTAAGAAAATTGGGTTTGATACGCAGTAGCTTAATCTTGTCAGTACCTAATGTTGCATTGCATTTGTTGTATGTCCAATTTGCAATTTATATAAATTTTGCAATAAATTGTTTTTGTCTTTGCTTTTATAGCTTATTATACTGTAAATTGACGATTTATCTAATTTTAGTAAATTTAGTCCAGGAACCGAAGCTTTTCACCTCGCAATTTTTACAGAATAGATCGATTTGCTTGAAAATTTGAGAATAAGTAGTGGATAGTCCAAGGATCAAAATCTATATCATGCCGAAAGGCGCTTTTACCATGGGGGTGGTTGCTACCCCATCTCGGGGGTGGAAATTTTTTATTATATTTTGACCGCAAAAGTTGATAAAAACATTAATTTTAAGCAAAAAATAGTCTATACATTTTTTTGATAAAATTAACAGTTTTCTTTTATTCGCTATCGAAAGTGTTAGTTTTATATCGAAAAAATCAATGTTTTTCGATATTATACTCATTTACGATTCACTCAATTTTTGCCGTAGAAAAATTTTTTTCAAACCAAGTTCTTGGGAATTAAATGACCTACAATTTCATATTTAAACATTTTTTCGTATCTCTGATGCTAATCTTTCTATTCTGAAGAAAATGGCATTTTTTACCAAACTACAAAAATTCGTTATTCGCTTTTTACTCCAGTTTTTTTAAAAATAATCACTCTAAGCCAGTCAAACTTCTAGAATCTATTAATAATACATAAATAAAGAAGAATGAGTAAGGCCAATGACTACAAACGCCGTTAACTTACATTATTATGCTTCCAATTGGATTTCTCCTTTTTTTTTTCAAAAAAATATACTGATTTTTGAACCGTAACTTTTTATTTTTTATCCTAAAAAGTTCGGTAAAAAAGAATTTTGTAGGTTTTTACAAGATCTATAAGGCTATTAATATTAAATCCTTTTAAAATCATCAGTCGCAAAAAGAGGTGACTTTGAAAGGGTTGTTAAAGTTTTTTTTGCATTTTATTATAAGTTTTAATTGTCAATAGCTCACTCAATTTTTGCTGTAGAAAAAAATTTTGCAAACCATGTTCTTGAGAATTAAACAAGCTACAATTTTATATTTAAACATTTTTTCGTATCTCTGATCCTAATCTTCCTATTCTGAAGAAAAGGGCATTTTTTACCAAACTGCAAAAATTCGTTATTCGCTTTTAACTCCATTTTTTTTAAAATTTATCATTCTAAGACGGTCTAAACTCTAGAACTTATTAATAATGCATAAAAAAAGAAGACCAAATAAGGTCAATAACTAATTTTAATTAGGGTAGTAAGTAGAGGGAAGATTTCAATCACTTTTTCGCTGAAAAAAATAGGGACTGACATTCTTTTCATTATGTCACTTAATTTTTGAGCTAGAAACATTTTTTTTATTTCTACGGATAGATATTTTTAAATACTTTAAATTCATTTAAAAAAGTTATCCTCGAAAAATACATAGTTTTCCCGTATTTTGACTTTGAAACTACAATATTTAGCATTTGACGAAGAAGAGCTAAATATAATAAAGTATAGCTCGATTACTATTGGTCTTAAAGAAAAATAAAAAACGGTTTTGTTTATTTTTTCAAAAGGTACATTTTTGCTAGGCAAAGTTGTTTTGATAAAACGAAAACTTTTTGAGTTATTAGCAGAAAACTGATTAAAAACATTGATTTTTTCTATAAAACTAACACTTTCCATAGCGAATAAATCGAAAACTATTCATTTTATCAAAAAAATGTATAGAACGTTTTTTGCTTAGAATGAATGTTTTTACCAACTTTTGCGGTCAAAATAAAATAAAAATTTCCACCCCCGTGATGGGGTGGCAACCACCCCCATGGTAAAAGCGCCTTTTGGCATCATATAGATTTTGATCCTTGGACTATCCACTACTTATTCTCAAATTTTGAAGCAAATCGATCCATTCTGTAAAAATTGCGAGGTTTTGTCCTATTTTAAGCTTCATTACTTGGACTAATTGTAGTTGTTATTTATTTTGTTATTGATATTATTTTTCTTTTGACTGTATATGTAAGCTTTATCCACAAAATTGTAAACATTTTTAGTGACAATAAAGCATATTTCTATTCTATTCTATTCTATTCTATTCTATTCTATAACTTTCGTTAATACAAATTCTCAGATTGGATTAAATTTTTTAAAACCAAATCGCCAAATTTTGATATTACTGTACCAAATGGTTTTATATATTTGGTATCAGGGTCCTGTGTCTATCTACCTGTCTGGAGCCAGGTAAAAAGCACTGAATGTTGGTTTTATTTTGTTTACCTGTTGTTTGATACTACTTACTACCTTTGGTTGATAAAACTTTCTTTTTTAATATCTTACCTCTTACATGTATGTTTTCTATGCGGATAAATATGTGATCAGATGTGTGAAAATTTTAATGATTATTTCATTTATAGAGATTATGACCAATAGAACTACAAGAATAAAAATTACAGCGATTATTTCATTCATAGGAGATTCTGACCAATAGAAAGCTACATAAATCTAAATAAAATCGATTATTTTTTAATGATTTTAACTTCCAATCGTATAGTAAGATATTTGATCACGTGTTTAATTCTGTCCAATCAGATTAAAATTATACTGAGAATTATCTACTGTAGATTAAATAGATTGTTTCTGTTTAATGACAACCAGTTTCCTAGTTTTGACAACTGTCACATTTAAGAAAATATCCATAATATACGTATTAAAAAATAATCTTACGAATATCGCACGACAGTAAGAATAAATAAGAAAATAATGCTTCATTTTTACGCAAATTTGTTGTCATTGGGCAATAGCCACTCGATCGTGTCTATTGCCAGACAACAAATTTTCGAAAAACTGTCGCATTATTTTCAATTTATTCTCACTCTCTTGTGATATTATACCCGATAATTTTTGATAATATCCCGTCGTAAGTATATTACGTCAGATGCCCTTCGTTGCTACGAAAAATACATTCAGTGACAAATATTTATAACAAATGTGTGTTTAATTGTACTAATTTGTACTTACATAAATAAATTACAATAAAATTTTGGTTTTGAACAGTTTTATTCATGAAATAATCGCAACAAATTGCACTCAATCTCTAAAATTAATATAGAATTTTAGAGCTCTTGTGCAATTACTACTGATTATTTCATTCATAGGAGATTCTGACCAATAGAAAGCTATATAAATCAAAATTAAAGTGATAATTTTTGATAATATCCCGTCTTCAAGTATATTACGTCGGATGCCCTTCGTTGCTACGAAAAAATACATTCAGTGACATTAATGGCAATTAATGTTTTAAAAGTTATTAAAGTGATGACTTTCAACCGTCAAATATTTATAACAACTGTGTGTTTAATTGTACTGATTTGTACTTACATAAATAAATTACAATAAAATGTTGGTTTTGAACAGTTTTATTCATGAAATAATCGCAGCAAATTGCACTCGATCTCTAAAATTATTATCGAATTGTTGCCGTCGTGACACTTTGACATAATTTCACTCCCCTTCGGGTCGTGAATTAAAACGTCAAAGTGTCACTCGGAAAAAATTCGATAATTTTAGAGCTCTTGTGCAATTACTACTGATAATTTTTGATAATTTCCCGTCGTCAAGTGTTTTACGTCAGATGCCCTTCGTTTCTACGCAAAAATACATTCAGTGACATTAAAGTTTTACAACTTGTCACAGAGAACAACAAGAAACAGGTTTAGCAAATATTCGGGCGAAGATATCAATAAAATATTAGTTAAAATGATTTAAAAATGACACTTTTATTCGTGAAATAATCTTACCGAATTACTCTCGAGCTCGAATTATCGATTTTTTTGCCCTCGTGACACTTTGACATAATGTCAAAGTGTCGTTCGGGATACAAATCGATAATTTTAAAGCTCTCGTGTAGTTATTACTGATAATACTCGCGTTCTAGAAAAATTAAAAACGTTTAACCGTATGTTCAAAACAGTTTTATAAATATTACACAAGAAACGAGCTATACAGGGTGATTGATTAGTAGGGTAAAGCTCAATAGCCCTGCTATAGTAGTAGATAGCAATAAAAGTTAATAACAAAAATTTTAACCACCTTTGAGCTTCACATTACAAAATTAGTTAGAATGTTACAGGGTGTTTGATAACACAGTGGCAGACCAAACTTATGTTTTTTTTTAATGGAACACCCTATATTTTATTTTATATTCGAAATCCTGTTAACTTCTCCATCACAAAAATATAAAGGTTTGTAATGTTGTACAGGGTATTTACAAAGTTATAACCAATTTTGTATGAAAATCGTAACAAGTTCAACTCCCTGTATAAATAAAAATAAGCACAACAACAATGGTTTATTAATGCCATATTTTTTTATTTATTGTCAAAATTTTTAAGAATTATTGATATTGCTAATTTTCTTTATATCAAATACAGGATGAGTCAAAACGCAAGTACATTATTTTCTCAGTAATGTTAAATGGAACACCCTGTATTTTATATCATTATTGAAAAGTAACATTAACATACTTTAATTTTTATATAACATTCCCTATGCCCAAATTTATTAGTTTTCGAGATATTTTCATTTTCAGAGCAAATTATTTTAGGTGTTTAAATTTATCTAAATTTTAAGTAAGCCATGACTGAATTGACAATTGAAGATTACCGATTATCAATCCGGTAATCAATTTAACACTGTAGCAAATAAAAAAATAAAAATAATTTATTAGTAATACATTTTACAAACAAAAACACAACCACTACATGCAACATTTTTGAAACAATTAAAAACTATCTTTTTATGTAAATGCAACAAATAAACAAAGAAAATTAGTAATAAATTTTACAAAAAAACACACAAACACAAAATACAATATTTTGTGAAGACAATTAAACACTACTTTTGTATGTAAATGTAACAATGTAACAAATAAAGAACGAAACATAATTTATCAGTAATACATTTTGCAAAAAACATGTTTGAAAAAATTCGAAGCTACTTTTAATAAAATATTTTTAATATTTAATTACATAAGGTGTTCAAAATTATCTCCTAACACATTTATGTACGCCTAAAAACGATCATTGAATGAGCTACTTACTCTACGGAGCATTTGTAAATTAACACATCGAAATACACTTTGTATTTTTCATCTCATCCCTTGTTGTTGGAGGTATTTTATAAACTTCATTATTAACGTAACCCCAAAAAAATCAGTCCAGTTTATTAAATTCTGGTGATTTGGGTGGCCACGCTACTGGTCCATTGAAAAATGAAAATATCTCGAAAACTAATAAATTTAGACATAGGGAATGTTAATATCTAAAAATTAAAGTATGGTAATGGTACTTTTGAATAGTGATATAAAATACAGGGTGTTCCATTTAAAATTACTGAGAAAATAATGTACTTGCGGTTTGACTCACCCTGTATTTGATATAAAGAAAATTAGCAATATCGACCATTCTTGAAAATTTTGACAATACGTTAAAAATATGGCATTAATAAACCATTGTTGTTTTGCTTATTTTTATTTATACAGGGAGTTGAACAACTTTGTAAATACCCTGTATAACATAACAAACCTTTATATTTTTGTGATGGAGAAGTTAACAGGATGCCGAATTTAAAATAAAATATAGGGTGTTCCATTAAAAAAAAACATAAGTTTGGCTTGCCACTGTGTTATCGAACACCCTGTAACATTCTAACTAATTTTGTAATGTGAAGCTCAAAGGTGGCTAAAATTTTTGTTATTAACTTTTATTGCTATCTATTACTATAGCGGAGCTATTGAGCTTTACCCTACTAATCAATCACCCTGTATATAAGACATTTAACAAATAAATGTTTATACTCCGTTTGAGAATTATTGACTCCGTTTTTCTTATAACTCATTTGCATTGTGTTGTATTGTTGTGTTTTTTGTCGGGATGATCATAATATGACCGTAGGAACTGTACATGGCATTTAAAGTTTTTCTACTTTTAACAGTCTTGTGTCCTGTATACAAAGCTGTACTAAAAAATGTATGTGGAAGTTTCAAAACTAGACCAATGTAAGCTGTTATTAATTTATAAACTTGAACATCTGTCTTCTTGTATTATTTGATCAATTGTGTGTTCTTGTGATTAATAAACTAATCTCTATATTCCCAGCTGAACTTTGTGTGCAGCTCTAATTACTTAACGTCTCTACATGTCCGAGCACTTTTATTAAACCCTCGAAAATACGGACCTAATCAATTAATTGCTACTCTACATCTCCCTCTGCACGGTCTTTATCATTCAAATTTCGTTTCTCTCCTCCCATACTTTCCCTTATATGAAAATCTCTCTCCCTAATGCGCCACGACGGCAATCCCGAATATAGGGAGAGGGACAAGGGTGAGAACCTTATTTACCACCCTATGTTCTGCTAGAATTTACGGCGGCCCTAAGCGCTTGGGAGCGGAGATTTTGGGTGTCTTGTTGCCAAAGATACTATCGAAAATTATGGTTATGTGATGGGAGGTTTAGATCTCTCAACAGTAACTATATGGATTGTAAATTGCTGTTATGAGATTGTATACACTACCGTTTTAGATGTTATAAACTAATTTCCAATTTCTCAAATCTGATTTACTTACTATTGTACATACAGTTACTATGTTTTTATAAACATTAATGTCACAAGAGAGTGAGAATAAATTGAAAATAATGCGACAGTTTTTCGAAAACTTGTTACCTGCAATAGACACGAGAGCCCGCAGGGCTAGAGTGACTATTGCCGAATGGAAACAAGTTTGAGAAACAAATTGGACCATTATTCTCTTCTGTAAATAAACATTCAGTGACATTTATCACAATTAATGTTTTTCAACTTGTTAAAGTGGACAGCACAGTTTAGAAAATATTCAGACGAAGATATCAATAAAATATTCGTTAAAATTATTTACAAATACAGTTTTATTCATGAAATAATCTTACAGAAGTACAATCGAGCGCTTAAAATTGCCGATTTTGTGTTGTGCTCGCGACAATTTGACATTAGATGCGGAACTAAAAGTATGGAGGACAACAAATAATGACAATACATAGTAGAGAGCTGTGGAAGAGTTTGCTATGGAACTCTAAGGACCTCATTGCCTTCTTTATATATCAATAGGAAAAAAAAGTTGTGACTGGCTAATTGACACCCAAGTTTATGCCATAAAACAAAAAAAAACACATAATAAAAATGTTAAAAATTATTTTTAACAAAAAATGTATCGAGATATGTGAAATACCCACGCTTGGTTAAATGCTCATATAATACTGATATTTCTAAAGGGAAATAAATATAAATTAGAAAACTATAGACCCATTAGCCTGCTATCAGTTTTGTAGAAGCTTTTTGGGAAGATAATTATATTGCGACTGACAAATAAGCTGGATAGTTGTTGTTGTTTGTTTGGATTTATATGACTGCGGACACTAAATCCATTCGCCAATTTTACTATTTTTTATTTTATTAGTCATTTTTTCGTATCTTATCCTAAAACTAATACTAATATAATAAACAATTCTACTAATAAATAATTATTTTTGTATTTTTTTTTAATAATTTTTTATATATTTTTTTTTATTTATTTTTTTCTAAATGATGTTCTCAGAGTTCCACAGCAAAAACTGCAACATTCTTCTTTAGCCCTCTACTTCATTCGAAAGCTATTTTACTATGGACTGTCCAAGTTCGTCATTCATTTTTATCTACATATTTTTTTTATATTTTTTTAATTATTATATATTTTTTCTATTTTTTTTTATATATCTTTTTTATATTTTTTTTTTCTTTTTTTTTTTTGTTTTTTTTTATTTTTTTTTTATATTTCTTTTCTTTTTCTTTTTTTTCTTTTCTTTTCTTTATCTTTTAACATATAACAATTTACAAGAAATACTTACTCTATATTTTACAATTACAATTTAAGCTTAATATCTAAAATATGTTTATACAATAGTCGGTATACCAACTCATTATTTTCTAATGTTAATAAATAATTTAAATTAACGGGATGGTGGACATCAGTCAAAGAATACAGTGAATTTAAAAACATATTAACTTTATTAGAGATAAGAGAACATGTCAAAATTTTGTGTTGTAGATTGCCCAACTGTCCACAAATACATTGTGGACTATCAGCTATATTAATTTTAAATAAATATGATGGAGTAAGACAGTGGTCAAATCTCATTCTGCATATGGTTCTTGTCATATCTTTTGTCGACTCCATTTTAGAAAACCAAGGTTTATCCGTTATATAGTTTCTGATGGATCTGTAGTGGTTTCCTGTATTTGCGTTTTCATCAATATACCTTTCTTTCCATTCTTTCTTAATCTCTTTGAATAAATTTGATTCAATATCTTTTGGCGTACAAAGATAATGGGTTAATACTCCTTGTGTCACCGCGTTTTTAGCCAATTCATCTACCATTTCATTTCCAGTTATTCCACAGTGGCTTTTAACCCATGCCAATTTAACAGACTTTCCTTGTTGCTGAAGTTCTATAATTTTATTTATGATATATAATTCAATGTAGTTCACTTTTGATTTAGGATTTATAGCACTAATTTTACTAAGAGAACTTTTACTGTCACTAAAAATTATAAACTTTGAATGATTTATATTAGATAAATATTTTAGTGCTTCCATTATCGCTATTAATTCAGCTGTGTATATACTCATAATAGAATTTAGTTTAAACATTTTACTAATTTTATTACTGCTATCCCAATAGGCACACCCCACACCTTCAATATTTTTTGATGCATCTGTATATAGCATAAAACAATCTTTGAACATTTGTGAACTGTCTGAGATAAACACTAATTTTCTTAAAGATAGAGGCAAATTGCTATAGTCCCTTAAAAAGCATACCTGAACTTGTTCCATAGTATTAAAGTCGATATTATAATTTGGGTGTATGTCATATTTATAAAGTTGTTTATCATATATTATCATTTTTGAATATAAATCTACTATATTTAGAGTTTTCTTTTTTATCCAATATTTTTCTGTCAAGTCTGCTAAAAACAGTTGATGTATTTTGGAAATTAAAATTGCCTTTTTTTCATACAATCTAACTAAAAGGCTGATGCCAAGTTTTTTTCGTCTTATATCCATCGGTATTTCACAGCATTCAACTTGTAGATTATTTATCGGTGTACTTCTTAGGGCTCCTATACACAATCTAAGGGATTTATTAATGATTTTGTCTATTTTACTTAAATGACACTGTGATGCGTCACTGTATAATATTGATCCGTAGTCGAATATAGCTCTTATATTATTTTTAAATAACAACAATGAAATATTTGGATCTGCTCCCCAACGTAAGTGTGATACGAATCGAAGAAGGTTTATTCCTTTTTCTGTTTTTTTAACTATATGGTCTATATGTTCTTTCCAGAGAAGCTGTCTATCCAGAGTAATACCCAAATATTTAACATAACTTTGTACAGGATAGGATATATTGTTTATTAAGATGTAATTGGGTATTTCTTTTCGTTTTCTTGTAAAAATACATAATTTGGTTTTGGAATCAGATATATTTAGTCCATGTAATTCACTCCATATTTTAATATGTTTGTCTCCTTCTTCAATGGATTTGACTGCATTTTCTATTTTAATGTTTTCTTGATAAATAACTATATCATCTGCAAATTGTAAAATTTTTGTTGAGTGTAAATTTTTTTCTATATCAGAAGTGTAAATTAAATATAATAAAGGGCTTAATATTCCTCCTTGAGGTAAACCACCCATCGCTAGTCTTGGACCAAATGTGTTATTATTTACCGATATATAAATTTTTCTACAGTCATACAATTTTATAATTTTTTGACAGAAACATTCTGGCAGACCTATTTGTATCATTTTGTTATATAGTATATTTAAATTAACGTTGTCGTATGCTGCTTCGACATCTAATAAAAGAGCTATTACTGAAGAATTTTTCGTAAACGCTAAATTGATATCTGTTACCAAATGGCTCACTGCTTCCACAGTAGAATGATTTTTTCGAAATCCAAATTGTGTTTGTGATAATTTATTGTTTTTTTCTAGCCAACTTTCGAGCCTAAGTTTTATCATTCTTTCCAGTGTTTTTGTTATGCAGGAGCTCAATGAAATACCTCTATAAGATTCTGCTGAATCAGGATTCCGATTTGTTTTGAGAATAGGAATCACCCGGTACTCTCTCCAGTTATCTGGAATATCTTCTGATAGCCATATTTGATTAAAAAAATTTAATAGTGTTTCTTTTCCTTTTTGATGTAAATTGGCCAACATAATATAATGTACATTATCTATACCTGGAGAAGTATTTTTCTTATTCTTAAGGCTTATTTCTAATTCACAGAAACTAAATGGAACTGAAAGTGGATGGTTAGAATTTTTCCTTTCCATTACATTAATTTTTGAAAATATATTATCTGGACATAATTTTCTTAAAAACTCCTCAACCCATTCTCCTTCCGTCACTGGATTTACTTGTGGTTTAAAAATGTTTTGTAATCGTTTGGCTTGATTCCACATATCTTTAATTGGTGTATTTTTGTTTAAAGTTTTACAAAAATTTCTCCATGCATTACGCTTACTCTCTAATACAACTTTTTTGGTTTTTGCTACACATTTATTATAATTTATATAATTTTGTATATTAGACTGTAGTTTAAACTTGCGTAAGGCTAGTTTTTGTTCTTGTATTACCTTTTTACAATTGTCATTCCACCAAGTTTTTCTAAATCGTGGATTAGTCCCTGTTCTCTTCTCCGGTATACATATCTTACAATATTCATTTAATTTATTTAAAAATTGTTGGTAACTTAAATTATTATCAATTTCCATGAAATTATCAGTGATAGAAGAGAAAAGAGACCAATCCGCTTTATTTATGTTCCACTGGAATTTTGTATTTACACATTCCGCTTTATTGACATTAATATTTGACTTAATAACAATAGCAAAATGGTTTGAACCTAATGTCTCGTCCACAACATCCCAATCGAAAAAATGACTAATATTTGCTGAGCATATTGTAAGATCTATTGCAGATTTATTATTGCTATTCGATCTACGCATCAAAGTCTCTTTACCATTATTTAAAATTACAAGATTACAGTCCTCAATAGCTTCTAACAGATTTTTTCCTATAGTGTCTACAGTACTACAACCCCAAACATAATTGTGGCTATTAAAATCACCACCAATGATAAAAGGCTTCTCTAGACTATTAAAAAACTTTTTCCATTCATTTACTGTGATTTTAAGATTGGGTTTTACGTATATTGAATAAATGTTTATTTTTTTGCCGGATTGAATTTTAATTGATATGCTATTGCACATCATGTCATTGATTTGGTGAAAAGTAGGACTGTTGTAAAATTTAATTAATTTTTTTAAAATTATGGCTACTCCACCATATCCGTCATCTCTATCATTCCTAAAGACATTATAACCAGTAAAGTTAATAAAATTACTTTTTTTTAGCCAAGTTTCTGATATTAATCCTATATCTATTTTATTGTCATACAAGAATTTTTCTAAATATCCCTTATTTGTTTTAATTGATCTCGCATTCCATTGAAGAAATGAAACGTTAGCCATCACGAGGTAATAATAATTGTGAAATATTGTTTTTTAATAATTCCAACGTTTTTTTATCTAAGTTGTGATTAATTTGATTTAATGTTGCTGAAATAAAATTTACTATTATTTCTCCTATATTATTTTGATTATCGTTTTGTGTTTGTGTTTTGGTAGAATAAATGGGATTATTAAGATTATAACAAGGCTGACTTTGTACTTTTGGTGTTTGCAAAATTTTTCTGCGTGCTTCCATTGTTTCTTTATCTACACTACTAGAATCAATACTACTTGATCGTTTTCGTTTATATATTGTATATTTATTAGAAGTATTTTCTTGGTCTTTGCTTACTGTTGAATAATATTTTTTATATTGATTATTAGCTTCATAATATGTTATATTTTCATTATTCATAACTTTTTTAATATATTCCTGTTTTTGTCTTTCTGTACAATCTGCTCCCTTGTCAGTAGCGCTGTGGTTTCCTTTGCACAATACACAAAGTAAATTATTCGGATTGGAACAATTAGATTTGTTGTGTTCTTCGCCACATCTTTCACACCTATCTTTTCCTCTACATTGAGCACTTATATGCCCAAATCTCAAACACTTTAAACATTGGATTATTCTGGGTGTATAATTTTCCACCTCGTATATCATTTTTTCTATTATTACATTTTTTGGTATAGACTGACCTTTAAAAGTGACAATTACGGTTCCTGTTTTTACATAAATAGTATTACCATTATCTTGAGTCACTTTCCGCATAATTCTTTTTACATGTAATACTTCGAACTTAATTCCAAATCTAGGTTTAATTAATGATAATAAATCATTATCTTCTATCTCTTTATCTACCAATTTTATAACACCTTTCTTTTGAGTAAAAAACGTTGGAATATATGCCTCGTACTGTTTGCTTTTTAGAATTTCAGAATCAATTAATTTATTAGCACTAGCAAAATTATTTAGTTCTACCTTGCTTTTATTTCTACCAACTACTGTAATTTGTGTGATATTATTTTCAATTTCAGGTACTGCACTTAAAATCAAACGGGCCGTGCCGATCCTGTGTAATCGACCAATGTTACCGTTTTTATTTTCTATGTGTACTATATAAGGTGCATTATCTCCAAATTGATATCTATGTTTTAATCTTAAATTTATTACTTTATTTAAATTTTGCTTACCTGACTTATCTGTTTGATTTAAATTTGTCAAAGTTTCATCGTTATTGGAACTAAATTTGTTACTTACCTCAATAATGCTACTTGTTTGGTTTTGTTTGTTTGTTACCTTATTATTTAGCCTATTTTTATTTAATTCCTCATATTCCATCATCCCATCTCCTTCCATTTCTACATAAAATTTCTCTTTATCTGGAGGTTCAGGTGGTATACCTTCCATATTACTTGTTTTCTGAAATTTAACTTCTTGTCGCGAAATTTCACACTTTCTTACAGAGCACTAGTTTAGTACTTCTTTATACAACTAGCAATACTCAAAAAGTTAAGAAAAAACCTTAAAAATTAATAATTTTTAGGAGGACTTCTAAATAAACTTCCTTTCAATTTGACGTTTATTTGACAATCAAGCTGGATAGTTATCAGCCTCGGAGACAGGCAGTATTTAGAAAAGGTTATAGCACCATAGCATAGCATAGATCATATACAAGTCATAAGAACACTGATCGAATCAATCGAATCGAAAAATCAATCGAATATAACACAATGGACAGCTATGGTAGATTAAAAGAAGACATTTGACTCGATAGAAATTTGAGCAATCCTTAATGCCTTAAGCAACAATAGAGTTGATGACCGATACTCAAAAATCATTGTATTATATGACAATGCAACCTCGCAAATGAAAACAGAAGAAAAGCAGAAAAGATAAAACTACAAAAAGGGGTTACAAGGAGATTCTATCTCACCCAAACTATTTACTTTAGCTCTAGAGAAGATATATTTCGAAGTTTAGAATGGACAAATAAAGAAGTTACGATAGACGGCGAAAATTGTATCATGAGCGAAAACCTAAACCATCTGAGATTTACCGATGATGTTACGCTAATAGCAAAAGACAGAGAAGAATTCCAGGAAATGCTATTTTTTTTCTTTTTTGGCTTGGACTATGGTCATTCAGCCAGTCTCAATCAAAAGTAAATGTATTAAAGATATTGCCAATTAGTGAAACTTGGTTATTATAATATTATTACAATTTTTTACTTCTTATTTACCTACTCATTACAGCTAATGTACATACTATGTTAATAAATATAAATATTTTATATTACTTAATGTTTATCAAGAACACATAGTGTATACATTTTACAAATAAAAATATTAATCTTAATATTAAAATAAATGCATTCTTTTTTGTATTTTATTTTAGTTTTTTTTTTTGTTTTTTGTTTTGTTTTTTTTTGTCACTACGATAGGATGTCAACCCGGTTCATCCCCGCGGAGGTTTAAATCCTCTTAGTGATTTTTTCTTTAATATTTTTTTTTTAATTATTAATTTTTTTATTTATTTTTTTGTTTCATGTTTTTATTTATTTTTTTTTTAATTTTTTTTTCTTTTTATTTTTATTATATTTTTTTAAACATATTTTACAAATACTTATAACTAATTACAATAATATTTTACTATCCGACAAGAAAGATACCAAACAGTCAAAAATTTTCTTTTTATTCAGTGACAGAATAAAGAGAATATTTACAGGGAGTGGGATGTTCTGGTCTATAATTCTTTTAATTAGGTGATTGGTTAGGTATTTATGCTTTTTGCATTCAAAAAATATGTGGTTCAAGTCACTTTTAACCTCACATTTTTGACAAATATATATAGGAAATGCTATTAGACTTAAATACCAAAGCAAAAGAAATAGGATTAAAAATAAATAAATCGAGCAAAAACTAAATATCTAACGAACGAATCTCAAGATATAACTGAGGATGTTTCTGGACAATAATAATATGAAAAGGTCGAGTCGCATTTATACTTAGGGCAAAAAATCGACCTGCCAAAGCTTAACCTAAAGGCTGATTTAAATTTAATAATATTAGTGGAGTCACTGAAGGTGGATATGAGCTATTACCTCCGATTTCGTTGAACCTCCATCGATTTGCATGAAAATTGGTGAGTGGTTAGAGGATATCTCAAGGAACAAAGGTGACATGGCCAACTTGCGCTTTTACCCTGGGGGTGGATGCCACCCCTTCTCGGGGGTGAAAATTATTTTATTAAAAATAACCCCATAATTCGATAGAGAGACAAATTTCAAGCAAAATTTGTTATATAAAGTTATTAAAATAAATCAAAACTTTTTGAGTTATTAAAGATCAGAGATTTTAATTTTTCTTGAGAAAAATGCATGTTTTTAACCAATTTTTCATCAATAACTCAAAAAGTTAAGTTTTTACAAAAAAGTTATTATTATAAAGCTAATAAAAAAACAAAATAAACCCCTTACTACAAAAACCTTTTAATGTTAACTAAAAGTGAGATAGGTAATTGAATGTATATTTTTTTCGGCGAGTAAAAAACTCTGTATTGAAGCTGAAATAACGGGAAAATGATGCATTTTATAACATAAACTTTTTAAACATTTGTCAAAGTACTTAAAAATATCTATTAAATGAGCCCCCGAACATGTTGATAGCGTTAAAATTTATGCTCCAAAATTTTTTCAAAATTTATATTTTAAAAATTTTTCCGAAAAATGTTATTGTTTTTTTTTTAATAACTCCGTTCGTGTTTACGATATCAGGTTCATCTAAAAACTGTTCGAAAATTAATGCCAAGCGCTATTTAAGCACGTTGAACCTAATCTTTTTAGCCCCTTATTTCTTTTAAATAAAAGGTTAAATGACCCCGGTTGCATGGTTCCCACAGCAAAATTTAAGATTTAAACGTTTCTATCTCGGTTGATTTTTACCCTATAGAAATAGTAAAACAGGTAAAATATTTTGCACAGAAAAAACTAAAATTTGGTTATATATAATTTTTTACGTATATTGAGTATTTTTGGAGTTATTATTAAAAGAATATGAGAATTACAATAATTTTAAAAAATATGATTTTTTTAAATTACATCTTTTTTTCAAAAATATGCATTCTAAACCGGTCAAAATTATCGAACACATTACTTATGCTAATATAAAGAAGTTTTTGTAAGGATTACTATAAATTTTAATTTTTGTGGAAATGGCATGGCGTATGTTTTATTTTTCACTTTTTCCTAAAAAATTCGAAACGGTTCTTTTATTTTCATTATAACTTGCTTAATTTGGACGCTATTACCTTATTCTGAAGCTCATTTAATAGGTATTCCGAAGTACGTTGGCAAATGTTTAGCAGGAATATTTTATACATTGCATCGTTTTCCCGTTATTTAAGCTTGAATAGGTACTTAGATTTGAGTATTCGTCGAAAAAAATGCACATTCAATTGCTAATAACTCACTTTGAACTAATAGTCCAGGGCCCATCTGTTTTGAGATGGACGTTGAGAGGTGACTCAAATTTTTTTGCAGAAATTGCTTGAAAATAACTCAAATAATAATATTTGAGTTATCCTCCCTCTCAAAAAGGTCCGGAACATTGTTTAAATAATTAAAAAATCAAAAAATGAAGGAAACATTCGATTTTTTTCTTCGTTTTTTGATTATAACTTTAAAAGTATTCATTTCCCAGAAAAGATGCACTGACATAAAAGTTGCGTAATTAAATTTCCTACAATATGGAATTAGTTAAAAGTTGAAAATAATAGTCACCCTTGTTGCAAAATAGCAATAATTGCGAAAAAAACCATACAAAAACAAGTTTTCGCATTTTACGTTTTTCAACCATTTATGCTATACTTATGACCTTCATATTTTACCCAGAAAAATTTTATGATACAGTAAAATAATACTATGAGTTTGATTAAGATCAATTCAATAGATTTTGCAAAATAAATTTCCAGCAATCCAGCTTTCGCAAAAACAATTCATTTTTTCAAAATGTTACAGGACTGAAAATAAAGCAGATAGAAAGTTGAAAATTTTTTTGCATATAGAAGTGTACTGTACCTTTCATTTGCAATCTGCAAAATTAAAATCGATTAACTATCACGGCGTCAGGAATTTTTTTAAATAAACATTAATTATTGGTGCTACGCGCAGGACAGCAGTGTTCGATTCACATGAAGTTGATTTCCACCAAAATTTCTTCCAATCTTCATCTAATATATTATTTCCTTACTCTATATTTTGTTGTATTTTAATATTTTAATTCCACAAAATCAAACTAATTTTATTATTGTTTGTGAAATATTGTTTAAACAATTGTATATGTTTAAAAATAATAAACTTTTATTCTCAAGTTAAAATATATGAACAAAGAAAGTTTTTGCTAAAAAAAATGTTATTTCAAAGGATAGAGTATGTGTTTTTATTTTGCATTAAACAAATTTATTTATTTATATCGAAATGTAATAAAAATTAAAATGTATTAATAATTATCAAAGGTCATTGGAATGCCCAATCAGAGCAAACTATCCGGTGTCCTGCGCGCAACACCAATAATTAATGTTTATTTAAAAAAATTCCTGACGCCGTGGTGGTTAATCGATTTTAGTTTTGCAAATTGCAAATGAAAGGTACAGTACAGTTCTATAAGTAAAAAAAAATTCAACTTGCTATCTGCTTTATTTTCAGTCCTGTAACAGTTTGAAAAAATGAATTTTTTTTGCGAAAGCTGGATTTCAAAATTTATTTTGCAAAATCTATTGAACCGATCTTAATGAAATTTACAGTATTATTTAACTGTATCATATAGCTTTTCTGGGTGAAATTTGAAGCTCCTAAGTTTAGCATAAATGGTGGAAAAATGTAAAATGCAAATACTTGTTTTTGTATAGTTTTTTCCCAATTATTGCTATTTTGCAACAAGGGTGACTATTTTTTAAATTTTCAACCAACTCTATATTATAGAACATTTAATTACACAACTTTTAAGTCAATACAACTTTTCTCGGAAATTAATACTCTTAAAGTTATAATCAAAAAACGAAGAAAGAAATCGAATTTTTCCTTCATATTTTGATATTTTGATTATTTAAACCATGTTCCGGACCTTTTTGAGAGGGAGGATAACTCAAATATTATTATTTGAGTTATTTTCAAGCAATTTCTGCAAAAAAATTTGAGTCACCTCTCAACGTCCAAATGTACTAATATTTTTACAGATGCGCCCTGGTCTATAACATTAGTTTAGTTCTTTATGTGAGGAATGTATTTAATTTTTTATTATCTTAAATTTCGGTAATAATAACTTTTTAAAAAACTTTTAAAAGCTTATAGTTTTTGATTTATACGTGAAAAACCGATTTAAAACATGCATTTTTTTTACGAAAAAATAAAATCTTTGGTCTTTAATAACTCAAAAAGTGTTGATTTATTTTAATAACTTTATATAACAAATTTTGCTTTTATAATTTGTCCCTCTATCGACTTATGGTATTATTTTTAATAAAATACTTTTCACCCTCGAGAAGAGGTGCAATGTCCCAATGTTTCACCTGGGCAATATCCAATTAAAACCTATTGCAATTTTTTATAAACCATCTATCTATTAAGGGTCGTTTAAACACAGCGATAAATCAAACAACTTATCAAGGTCAATCGAGTTGTTGCAACTTATCATTGTGTGTAAACGGTGCATCGCACAACTTATCAAAGTTGGAGTTGGGTTGAAGGTGGTATCGCATTGAATCGCAGCGTCTAAACAGAGTTTCAACTTGTCATCACAACTAGTTGCTGTGACTTATCGTTGTGTTTAAACGACGTTTTGACTTAATATTCACGTAATCACTTTGATCACTCTAATCCATTTTATTATCTCACTATATTATATCATTACAAATTATAAAACACATGATGCTGTGTCTTGTTTGCTTTGACACGCTTGTATTTATCCACGTGGGTGGATCAAGCTCATTTGACGGTCGGACCGGAATAAAAATTAATAGAAAAAATAAGCATGTGTGCGTTAACAATAATAATTTTTTGGTCGACCCTGAATGAAATCAACCTATAGTAATTAGAGATAATGGTTGTCTGACCTTGTCGTCCAAAAGTTCGTTCTGAACGTAATTTTTGCCATAGTTTTAATGTAAAGATAGCATTGCTAAAATTTTCAATAGTCTGGTGGATTATGTATCTCATACTATAGTCCAAGCTGTATCGTCGTCCACGTTAGGTAAATTATTCCGATTCGATTTTTTGCACAAACTTACTGAAAAAGAGGTCCTTATAACAAATCCACAGGGTGCCAGGCGGTACCGTGGTCGAGAAATTGTTTAAACAATTTTTTAAACAAATTCACAAAAATTATTTTTTCACTTCGAACAATTTTTTTTTAGATTATTTGTGTCATTCTGAGCAAAAAAGGTCGCTTGTGATTTTTATCTAAAATTGATTGTTGTCGAGTTATACGCGATTTAAAATTTGAGACTTGAAAATGGTCATTTTCGCATTTTTCAAATTTTAAATCGCGTATCTAGGCTGTTCAATAAGTTTTGCGGTTCGATAAGACAAACTAGAGATTTAAAATTTCCGGAAAAATTGGGTGCAGGAAAAAACCTGTTTTTCCGGAAAAAACAGGAAACAAAGGAAAAATTCGGAAAAATTGAAATTTGTTACAATATACTAAACATATTCTGCATCCCGTATTAAAATCGATAAATTTAGTAGAATCGCATAGATCTATATTATGAGAAGTGCCTTTTGTCTTTAAGTATATAAAAGACAATATTAAAAAATATTGCCCAACAAGGTAACCAGACTAGTTCTCTTATCTAAAGCTTGCTAAAATATGTTGAAGAACGCTACGAATTTTGTTCTAAGCCGATTCACTTTGCAGCCAATTTTCTTGGTGCTCGTTTTAAAGTAGAATAATTATTGAATGAAGACCAACTAATGAAAACTATAGACTTCATTTCTGAAATGGTTCGTTCACTTAAACTAGATGTAGGGAAGGTGGTGGCAAATCTAACCCGATTTAGAACAAAAACTGGATTTTTTAGTCGAAATTCTTTATGGGATGGTGCGAACAATTGCTCATCCCATTATATGGTGGCAAGGTTTGTGTACATCGCAGCTGTTTATGCCAATTGCCTCCCGAATTTTAAATGGATCTCCGTCTTCCGCCATTTCAGAAACTGGTCTTTACCCTCATACATACAAGCAAAAGAAATACAATCACAGGATAAAATTCATTTCTTTTATTGCCTTTGAGAACTGCGCCAATTTAGCCAGCAACACTTCTTAAAATCAACGCCTAACCAAACCTACCATACACAAAGATCATTACGAATCCAATTAAATTTCCAGGATGATGAAGCGGGGATCGAGTCTGAATCAGATGGTATATAATTTTTCCACCTACCTCTACCGAAAGTATACTTTTCCGGACCTGATTGTAGGGAGGAAAAGTAAAAGTGACGTCATGGTATTTCATTCATGAAATGTAACTTATTGACGCCCTGTACAATATCTGTTTTCTATTACGTAAGTTTCTATACATTTTAACGTTTATTTATAAAACACTCTGTATTTTGCAGAATGGTAAAAAACAATAAATTGTTATTTTGATTTAACAATGTTTACATTATTAATTTGACTTATATTTGACAGTTGACAGTTATATTGTACCTACACGTTGTTTTAGTTCTAATAAATTTTGTTGGTTAGTTACATAGGTAAATAAATTAAGTAAAAATGAAAAAATGACTTGTTATTTGAGGAAGGTGGAAAAACCATATGTATAACATGGGAGTAAAGTGCCTTTTCCTCCCTTGAATGATTACTGCCCTCCGCTACGCGTCGGGCAGTAAACTTCATTCTCGGGAGGAAAAGTAGCACTTTCCTCCCTTGTTATACAAATAGCTATTACTACATACATTTTCGTTATTATTCTTGAAATAATTTTCGAAGTAAATCTCGGTCATGTAAAACGGCTCTAATCCCAAAAAATTGATGCTAACACCTTCTTGGCTGATTTCTGGACACCAACTTCTTTCGGAGCCAAAGAACCACGTTCACACCACTCTTTAGCCTTTTGTTTTGATTCAAGATCATGTTGATAGACCCAATTCTCATTCATAGTGATAAATCGACGCACCAAATCTACTTTACCCTTTCGAAAAGGCTCAAAATGTTGCTGAGAAAGTCACATTCAAAGGTGTTTTTGTTCCGTTGTTAGCGAATGAGGCACCCACCCATTGTAAACACCACCTTCTGAAACCCAATACTTCAGTCAAAATATTGCTTGCACTGCCCAATGAGATGCCTAGGGCTTCTGCTAAATCTCTTTCAGTCACTCGACGATTTTTCCATATCCTGTATGTTTTCCACGATTTCTGGTGTTGTTGCTGTTTTTGGACATCCTTGACGTGGATCGTGTTTAAGGCTTGTACGACCACGTTTAAATTCCGCAACCTATCTTTCTACTGTACTAATTGAAGGTGAAGAGTCCTTACATTCGTTCAAAAATTTCCTTTGCTTTCAAACCTTCCAAAAATAAAAATTTAATAACTGCACGATAATTGATTGATTCCATTGTACAAAAAATACTGTGACACGTCTATACGCTGTGAGCTTGTACGTAGAGGGGATATTTACAAATTCGCGAGCGCCAGTAGTGACAAGTCTGTAAACGATTACAGGAAATTTGACATAAATGCCAAAGTGATTAATTTAAAATTAAAATTAAAAACATTAATTATAAAAAATATTAGTTGGTCAAAGCTGTGGTGTATATATATTTTTAACTTAAATATACTTACGTTTTAAATACTGAATTTAAGTTTTTTTAATGTTCCGTAATATGATTTTATAAATCAATCTATCAATCTTAGCGCCATCTACACGATAATTGTGGAAGTATACGAAGTAATAAATTCATATTTTATCAATAGAACGTCAAAATGTTTAGCAAAATCTTAAAAAAATCGATTACAATTTAATTACTTTTTTGCGTTGTAAATATTAAGCGATAACAATTAAATAATAAATTTAAAAATTACCGGTGAAAGTTGAATTAGCAACCGCTAGGAGCGACACCAGCGAAGCTCAGAGCGTATACTAAATGACTTGTAAACAAAAAAATGAATTGACAGATTGAAGTAAAACTTCACGCACGTTCATATGAAGAGTGTACCCACATATCAAAATAAAATTAGCAGCATAACAGCCTAGTAATAAAGACATTATAGTGTACTCATAGCGGGCAAATATAAAGAGCTTATGATTAGAAAAGACCAAAAAATATATTTGAATTAAATTGTCAAAATATAGTTTATTTAATCCAAAACAACAATAATCCACTCAACTATAATTCCCGTCTTTCAATTCGTAATTTTAGATTAACTGTTTTATTGAGTTGGCAACGGTTTGCCGAATATTTTGACCTCACTGTCGGTTTGGTTTAATCGACAATGACAGACTAACGTTGGTATTAGATTAGTAATGGCTGTCCTTACACACGCACACGTCTACACTCACAATTCATTAATTACAGTTAGGGTAAAGGCACCAGTTGTTGGCCATGTGCTAGTTATTGGCCTACTAATATATTTTAATTATAATTAGGAAAATGTTGGTATTTTGTTAATTCTAACCACTTTTTTAAGTTTGGCAACATGTCTCCTAGAGTATGACATATCTAGTTTCAAGGTAACCATTACATTTTAGTCAGTATTCGATGTTGAACGAGACACTGTTCTGTGCCGCTAGTTTACAACCGAAATTTTGTTATTTACCTAGAGAAACTTGTGTCGGTCGGTAAGTACTATATACTGCAATTCACTTTCTACTTTATGTTTTATGTTTTTGTGAGAATATAGTGTATGTCCTGCTCCAAAATGCATAACGAATATAACGTTATTTATTCAAATAACGTAAATTTTAAGGTGGCAAACTACTAATGCATGAAATTATCAATGTATCAGTTATTGGCCTAGATGGCCAATAACTGAAACATAAGATTTTGTAAGAATCTAGTGATTGACATATGTTAATAACTAGTGTTTTATGTGTGGCCAATAACTAATTATTATACATTGTTTTAGAAAATATGCCAAAACGATCTAAAACTGAAAACAATTATAAAAAAAGTATTCCGAAGACGATGTTAAAAAAGCGTTAGAGTTAATTAAAAATGGTATGAGTGAGCGAGAAGCCTCAAGAATTTTTAATATTCCCAGAGCCACCATAAGTTACCGGAAAAGTGAAAAATTTCATAACAAGATAACGCATGGACCAGATCCATTTCTATCGAAGGATGAAGAGGAACAACTGAAACGCTGGATTTTTCATTGTCAAAATAGAGGATTTCCTGTTCGTGTTGACGACATTAAGGACTCCGTTAAATCATTTTTAGAGAGTTACCCTAGAGTTAATCCATTTGTTGAAAATAGACCAGGTAGAACATGGCTATCAGAATTTCTAAAGCGCAATCCCAACATTTCGCTAAGGACTTCAGAGGGAGTGACATCAGCAAGTTCAAACATTAACCAAAGAGATATTACCAAATGGTTTGACAACATAAAATCTTATCTAGATAAAAAAGGAATTTCAGACGTTCTTCAAGACCCAACAAGAATATTTAATGGTGACGAGACATGTTTTTATTTATGTCCCAAAAATAAAAAGGTTTTGGCTATGAAGGGTTCCAGAAACATCTATGAAATTGAACATAACCCAAAGGTTAACTTAAGTTATGTTCACATTTTCTGCAATAGGCAATATTTTACCTCCTATGATAATTTATCCCCATAAAAGATTGCCAAATGATATATTAAGTGCTGTGCCGAATTCGTGGGGTATTGGTTTAACAGAAAATGGTTGGATGGACAACAAAAACTTTTATGAATATATTGGAAATATATTTAACCCTTATTTAGATCGAAATAATATTACACGTCCGGTGATACTTTTTGTTGATGGGCATAAAACCCATTTAACTGTACAGACAAGTCAACTTTTTACAGATTTGAAAATTATTTTAGTAGCTTTATATCCTAATGCCATGAGATTAATGCAACCAGCGGATGTGGCTGCATTTAAGCCTCTAAAAACTTTTTGGAACAAAGCTGTGCTTCAGTTTAGGAGAGACAACCCCAAAAAGTGTTAACGAAAGTACAGTTGGCCTCTGTTTTAAAATCTGCTATAGATAGGTTAAATCCAGATGTTATCAGAAGTGGGTTTAGGGCATGCGGTATATTTCCTTGGAATTCTTCTGCTCTTGACTATTCAAAATGTCTTGGGAAAGAATTTGAAACTGAAGATAATCTGGATGAGCACAATGATTTACCAACACTTATTGATCCAAATACAACAATTTCTTATAAACAATTTTGTGAAATAGTTGGCAATGACAAAATTAAACAGCTATGTCGAAATAATTGTAAAACTCAATCTGATGATTACCAAATATTGAAACAAATCTTTTCAGCATTTACAGAAAAATCCTCGGTAGAAATATCTACAAAGGACGAACAAGAAAAAATTTTAGACGAAGAAGTAAAATTTTGACACACAAGTGAAGTAATTTTCGATATAAATGATATACCTGTAATAATAGATGATACTGAAATTGTAAACATTACTGAAATGGAGAACGAAACCTTGATAGTACCCGAGAATGAAATTTTCAACATGCAAGGAATAGAAGAATATACAAATCAAGCTGAATCAAGTGTGACGAAAACGGTTAAAGAATATGAAAAACCAAAAAACCCGAAAAATCCCTAAACATTTCTGAAAATATATCTGTAAATGCTACAAATAAATCTATTGCGACTTACTTAATATGGCCAGATACTCCAGCACGAAAAGGAAAAAAGCAAACTCAAAAGCTTCCATTTGTTCTAACTTCATCAGATAGAAGAAAAATAGAAAAAGAAAAAATGGAAAAAAATTAGAAGAGGAGCGTAAAAAGGAACAGAGGAAACTTGAAAGAAAGGAAAAACAAAGTATTAAAGAAAATCAAAAGAAAATAAAAAGCTCGAATAATAAAAAACCCAAAAAATTAGCTAAAACTTTTAATAAGCCTGAAGAGAAAAGTAGACAATCCATAGAAATGACCTCAACAAAATTAAAAAGGGTGTAAAAGTTCACTTTCCAAAAATATCCAGAAAAGACAAAAAAAGCATTGAAAGTGTTTTCTCCTCTAAACCAGGAAAGTAGAAGTAACAATACTGCGGTTTTTGAGCCACCACTACCTGAATTTGTCAAAGTTCCTACACCAGAATTTCATTCTCACACAAAATCATCAAGCTCTTTAATTAACCAAGATAATATTGACATTTTCAAGCCAGAAGCGAATTTGAGATTATCTCCGAAAATATTTCTCGTCCACACTAAATCTCCAAGCCCTGAGAAAAAAATTGTACCCAAACGGAAATTATTTGATGATAATACAAATCAGTCCTCAACAAAAATTACAATTTTGTCTGATAATTTATTATCGAATATTCCTTCACACTTCGAAAATCGAAACTTGGTCTCAAACGTTCTTCCGCGTTTTAAAAATACAAACTTGGTATCAAACATTCCATCACATTTTAAAAATCAAAAAGTCTCTAAAGGTGTGTGTTATCTATGTGTACTAAATATTACAGAGTGTAAGGAAGGCATTAGATGCCAAATGTGTCTTAGAACATATCATGTAACTTGCATAACAAGATTCTATGGCGACACAAATCAAGTATATGTTTGCGAATCTTGTCAGAATAAAAAATAAAAGTTTACTTTGACATATCGTTTTTTTTTGTGTCCACACTTATCACAAAATCCTTGCTTACCCAAACACCTACCTATCTACTTATTTTAACTTAAGAAATATTTGGTAACATATCACTTTAAAAAATGATGGCCAATCACTAACACATATGGTGTCAATAACTAGATCAGGGTGGCCAATAACTGGTTCATTTGCACGTTTACAAAAGAACACATATAAAATATTTTCAGTCATGAAAGATTAATATAATAAAATTTTGCAATATGTAGAAATAATAATAAAATTCCATGATGTTAAAAATAGTTATAATAGGCCACAGTTACAAAATATTTCATAGATATATCGACGTGCTCTCCTTAAGAGGCCAATAACTGGTGCTTTTACCCTACCTTAAAATGTGTGTATTCGGAGGTGGTGGTATTGAAACGACCAGGACCAGGGTTCTAGCGTTCATGTCATTTTTTAACATTACTATACAAAATAGTTTATAGCCCAGTCGGGATAGCATTTGACCTTGCTTTACGAGCTGCCCCAAAATTTATTTTTCTAATCTTTAGGAGGGGTCAATAGTAGTGTAAATTTCAAATCTCGACTGAATTGCACTGTTGCGTTAGCCGCGATCTTGATTTTAAACGAGAACCGTTTTTGCTCAATATCTCCGCCATTTTCAATTTTTCGACAAAAAGTGTAGAAACTGAAATTGTTGAAAATGCGATTTTCCATAATTTCGTTTATTATAATTTTCCGAGTTATGGGGGGAAATAGTGACAGAGAATAATTATCGAATTATTGAATTTTCTCGTTTATTATTATTTTTACAAATATGTACCCATACAATATTGAAAAGTATTAAATTTTGTACAATTTTGATTTCTTTTATTTTTTTGATAAAATGAATATTTAAGGTAGTACGTATGCGGTAAAAGTGCGAACGTAAGACCTGATTGATTTTATGGTAATTGTTTTTGTTCAGTATCTCCGCCATTTTCAACTTTTTGACAAAAAGTGTAAGGACTGAAATTGTTGCAATTACGATTTACTACAATTCTTCGAGAGAACCAGTGGCGGGTCTACGAGGGGGAATGGGGAAATTCCCCCCAAAAGGGTCCAAAATTAAAAAAAAATTGTTGAAATATAAAAAAAATATATTATCTGACATGAAACTTAAAATATCGACAGACAAATTCAACCAATATTTTTTTTCTGTTCTTAATATATACTATCATCAGCATATCGTAAGTGATTCAGATATTGTCCGGTTATGTTAATATCCCAGTTATCCCAGTGTAGTTATATGAATACATTTTCTAGCCCTTGGTTGAATAGCTTGGGTGTGATGGTATCTCTCTGTCTTATTCTTCGGTTTATTTTTAATAGGTTTCGTTTGTTTCATTAGTTTAATAGTTGTGGTTGCTTGTTATATATATTTGTAATTAAGTCGGTATACCTATCTGTAGTCTATTGGGCCTCGATTTTTGACCCTTCGCTTCGTTATCGAGCGTATTCGCTTCGTATCTGTTTAGTATACGAAACGAATACGTTTCATAACGAAGCGAAGGGTCAAAAATCGAGGCTCTGCTGTTTTGTAGGGAATTCTTTACTGTCCAGTATTCCACACTATCAAAGGCCTATTCGTTAGCCTTTTCGCTTAATATCTTCATCGTTAAAAAGTGGTCACATTTCAGTTAAATACAGATTAAAAATAAAGCTTTCTATAAGGATTTAAAATTTCAATTTGTAATCACCTCATTATAGCGTTACCAACTCGTAACTAGCATTTCTGACATGCTTAAAATAACCCAATAATGAGTAAATTAAAACCAAATAAGAGAAAAATTGAATTTCAAAGCGATCGCAATCGTGTATTTTCAACGCAATAGTTACCTCTACCATACCGTGTTACGAGCATTATTCGTGGATTGGAGGTGTATTACGTGAATCTGATTCAGTTTATTATTTTTAGAAATTGCGCGGGAGAGAAAGTTTTCAAACACTTCGAAAGTACAACTACAAACGAATCGATTTCCTCAAATTTCTCCCTGAAGATCAGTGTAGGAGACAGAAGTTTTTGTACGAAATAAATATACAGGATGTTTTACTTTTATTCCATTCTAGAATCGGCAGCTATTAGGTTTATAAAATTTTTGCTTAATTTTCCTTTGAACAGCGTTTCTCTGACGTATAATGTTTCCAATCTTTCACAGGTAAATAATACAATCATTATCACCCAGCCCTTTGCGTCCATGCTGGACATAGGCATCCCTAATTTTTGTCCATTGTGCTCTATTTTGAGCACTCTGCATTCAATTTCTTGACATTTTCTTGAGATCGTCAGTCCAACGAGTAGGGGTCTTCCTCTACTTCTTTTGTCTAATCTCGGCCTCCACTCAGGTAATCTCTTCGTTCTCCTTTCATCACTAATTCGGGCGACGTGTCCGGCCCAGTTCCATTTCCTTTGGGGAAATTACATCGGCAACTCCTGTTCTATCTGAACTATTTGCAGCATTTTAGAAGTTGTAGCTGTCAATGTCAAAGTTTCGGCACCATAAGTCATCACAGGAAACACACATTTGTCAAATGTTTTACGTTTTAAAGAAACTGGTATATCGCTTTTAAAGATGTCTTTGAGTTTTCCATAGGCTGCCCATGCTAGGTTTATTCTTCTTCGTAGTTCGCATATTTGGTTGTCTCTTCTTGTGATCCTTATTTCGTGTCCAAGGTATATGTATTTTTCCATTAGATCTACTTCGTTGTCTTCAATATTGATATTTCCGCTAGGTACTAGGTTTGTCATGAATTTTGTTTTGGAGATGTTTATTTTAAGACCTACACTGGCACACACTAACTGAAGTTCATGTACACACAAGCATACTCTGGTACATACTGCGGTAAACAGTTTAGGTCAGGTGATAAGGTATCGCCCTGTCGGACTCCTCTGTCGATTGAGATATGATTCGTGTTTTTATGTAGTTTCACCGACATAGTTGCGTTCTTGTAAATAATACAGTGGTCTAACTAAATTAACTGCAGCTTATCTAGCTAACAGGATGATTCACGAATGATCACACATATTGGACTGTTCTGCAGTGGAGTGTTGTAATGTTTTTTGACGAGTCTCTTTTTGCTCATTTCATCCAGAACGCCGTTTTGGTGGCGGAGGTGTTATGGTATGGGCGGATATTTCTTTCAACAGTCACACCGAATTCATTTTCATCGAACATGGAACTCTAAAACAGCAAACAGATACATATATGACAGTATCCGGAGATATTTTAGACAACATTAAAAATGGCAACCATTGCCAGCAATGATTCAAGAGCTGAAATAGCGTTGAATAAAAAATGGGAACATACACCGCAAGAAAGATTTAGCAACTTAGTGCAAGTATGCATAGTTCTATTGAAATCCTCCTCAGTTGTAGGGGAGGCAATATCCGATACTAAACCTAAAGAACAGACAACAAACTGTTGGCAATTAAAATTTTGATGTTTCCTTTGTTTAATTTTTAGAACAATGTTAATTTTTTTGCGTTAATTATTACTTTCTTTTGGGTTACTTATTTTTCCTATTATCACTTACTTAGGGTTTTAAATAAACGATTTCTATTATTAACGTAATGTTTACAAATGAGGTATGCTATTTGGTCTTGATCAATATCATTCCGAATCTCGAGAGCTACTGTTTCTACCTCTTATAAGGTTCTAGGGGGTAACAAACGCTGTCGTAGTCTTCTGCCAATTATGTCCCACAAATGTTCGATCGGGTTAAGATCTGGGCATGCGATGAAAAATTCAAAGTCCGAAGATTAACCTGTTGTAAATATTCGGTTACAGTTCGTGAACGTGAGGTCTTGCATTATCGTGCATTAACAAAAAATTGTTACCAATATAAGGAGCCGATAGCATGGTAGCTAAGTCCTTCGCTATGTAAGATCACTGCTTGAACACACTCATCGCGGGTCAAATCCTTTTAGCGCGTTCCATTTCCACCAAACAACAAAAAATACGGACTTAATTGAAACTTTAAATAATAAATCTACTAATTTTCACAACATACCAGACACTTTTTGACTGTTAACAATTTTACATCCTTTAATTTGTTAATTTCTTATAGTCTACTTTAGGCTTGTTTATGAACCTAAGCAGAAAATGAGAATTTATTGATGAAAAACATAATTATCCAACATACGCAAATGAATCAAAAAAGAAAATGTTAATAAAGCCTATAGTCTAGGCGCCAGAGGGGTCACCGTGTCATATTCAATTCTGATGGACAAACTCAACGGTTTCTTATGGATTTTTGGCTGCTGATTACGAATTTCGAGGGGGGATTTTGATCCGAGTGGTCAAAAAAGTGTTATAAACAATTTAATTGTTTATAAATTGTTTATAAGGCTCTGGCTCATAAACTAAAAGAGATGAAAAAAAATGTTTCAAACAAAATTTGTTCCTTAATAAAAAACCAAGAAAAAACCGTTTACTAAACTTAAATCTAACAATTAGAACTCAAGATATTGTAAAATTAGTGCACAATGCAAATTGCAAAATAAGTATTTTTCGAAGCTTTATCGATCGTAACTCGGCTTCTGCGCATGCAAATGAGTCTTAGAAGGTGTCGCTTTAAAGCTTAATTAACAGGCTTCCAAACAAAGTTCATTAAATTACTTGATCTTCATTTGTTTTAAAGTTATACCCGTTTGAAGTTACAATTTTCTTAAAAATATTGTACATTCATTTGTTTATAAAGGTTTCAAGCAAATTTGAGCTATAAACATTTATACTTTAATGAACAATAATGATAGAAAAACTCAAAAGGAACAATTTGAGGTTGTGAAAATGTTCATAAGTTTATTTTTGGCCAAGATGTCGATATTTTAATGGCGCGCGCTATGAAGCGCAATATCGGCTCACCGCGTAAAGGTTCACGCGCTAACTTCTCGATGCAAATTATAATTTCTATGTATACATACGTTATCTTCATTTTTCATTTTTGAAGATCCTAATAAAATTTTATCATATAATTCTTATAATTAAATCATCATACTGTACCTCGTATCACCTTTCATTCTATTTACTTTGTCTTCTATTTTTTGCACTAAATGAGAAAAAAAAAACATTAAAAACTAATATTTCAGAAGTATAACTAAAAAGTAAGTTGATATTATTTATTAGTACTATTTTTACAAACATTTTTTTCATGCATCTGCAAAGAGATATACAGGGAATATCATCAGATTTTTTACATCTGCATAAGTTCTTAGCAAAATTTTAACAGTTACATGGTGGTACAAGTCTGTTCTTGTAGGCAGTAAAACTAAAACTTTTTGAGGCTTCAGAGTCTAATTATCTATAATATAGATTCTATATGATATCCATATAAAGTGGATCTAGAATCTTTTGTTCATAGATTTTGTTCATGAATCATAGTTCTTTTGCAGCATCATCAAGGCCCGTCAATTGTGTGTATGCCATGCCGCCACATCATAAATGCTCGTTTTATATGCAATGATGATGCTGCAAAAGAATTCGATCCATTTTTATATGGATATCACATATTGGCTCATTTGCTTGCGTAGAAGCCGAGTTACGATCGATAAAGCGTCGAAGAATACATACTTACTTGACTGTGAGCCAATCTAGCGCCTCATAGCGCGCCATTAAAATATCGACATCTTAGCCAAAAATAAACTTACGAACATTTTCGTAAGCTCAAATTGTTCCTTTTGAGTTGTTTTATCATTATTGTTAATTAAAGTATAAATGTTTATAGCTCAAGTTTGCTTGAAACCTTTATAAACAAATTAATGTACAATTTTTTTGATAAAATTATAACTTCAAACGGGTATAACTTTAAAACAAATGAAGATCAAATAATTTAATAAACTTTGTTTGGAAGCCTCTTGATTAAGCTTTAAAAGGACACCTTATAGGGCTCATTTGCATGGGTAGAAGCCGAGTTACGATCGATAAAGCTTCGAAAAATACTTATTTTGCAATTTGAAATTTGCATTGTGCACTAATTTTACAATATCTTGAGTTCTGATTGTCGGATTTAAGTTTAGTAAACAGTTATTTCTTCGTTTTTTATTAAGGAACAAATTTTATTTGAAACATTTTTTTCTATTTCTTTTAGTTTATGAGCCAGAGCATTATAAACAATTTATAAACAATAAAATTTTTTATAACAATTTTTTGACCACTCAGATCGAAATCCCCCCTCGAAATTCGTAATCAGCAGCCAAAAATCCATAAGAAACCGTTGAGTTTGTCCATCAGAATTGAAAATGACACGGTGACCTCTATTTGGCGCCTAGACTACTAAAGCTACAATTCAGTTTTAATTTCAATATTTTATATATGCTAGGCTAGAATATTCCAGAGGGTGTTGCGAACTTAAAGAAAAAAAAACATAACATGATTGTTACAACACCCGATATAAAATGACATTTACTTGCCTAGCAACATTATTATTACAGCGATATTGTTAACGAATAAGGCTATAAACATACTAAAAAAATCACTCAAATCGGACAACAGGTTTAGGAAATCCGAGACATCTAACATGTATAATTCATCGAGTGAGTCGATTTTTTTGCTCTCAAGTGTAGTTAAAAAATGAGTAAGTACTTTGGTAGTAAAAGTAATGTTATAACACCCTGCGTCATAAAATAATATATTTATTATAATTATTATCTGCAGTAAAAGTGACGAGGTAACGTAAAAGTAAAGATTTTTCCGATAATAATACGTTTCACCACAATTATTACAATTTCTTAACAATCAAACGGCATTGATATGATTTTTTGTTTTTCATGGCGGTTTAGTAAAAGTTAACAATCACTTTCTAAAAGTGTTTGCAGCCACTCAATACGCCATTAACAACGTAATCGATTATTTATAACTTTACTTTCTTCTGTAAATGGTTTGAGCCAATTGTGGAAGCCCCCCTATTATTAAACTAATTATGTTTACGACGAAATCTCTACGTAAAATTAACGATACAAATATAATTTGTTTTTAAAATCTTATCTCAAGGGCATTTATCAAGTATTTATTTTGAACGACTGTTTGATTATACAATCCATATCATGTCATTTAGATTTATTTATGTTTATTTTTAACAAAGTGCAATACAGTTTTGCGAAAAAAAAAACACTTGGAACAGAGTCATAGTAGACCAGGGCGCATCTGTAAAAATATTAGTACATTTGGACGTTGAGAAGTGACTCAAATTTTTTTGCAGAAATTGCTTGAAAATAACTCAAATAATAATATTTGAGTTATCCTCCCTCTCAGAAAGGTCCGGAACATTGTTTAAATAATCAAAATGTCAAAAAATGAAGGAAAAATTCGATTTTTTTCTTCGTTTCTTGATTATAACTTCGATTCGATCTGTAAAAATATTAGTACATTTGGACGTTGAGAAGTGACTCAAATTTTTTTGCAGAAATTGCTTGAAAATAACTCAAATAATAATATTTGAGTTATCCTCCCTCTCAAAAAGGTCCGGAACATTGTTTAAATAATCAAAATGTCACAAAATGAAGGAAAAATTCGATTTTTTTCTTCGTTTCTTGATTATAACTTTAAGAGTATTCATTTCCGAGAAAAGTTGTATTGACATAAAAGTTGCGTAATTAAATTTCCTATAATATAGAATTAGTTAAAAATTTAAAAAATAGTCAGAGTCACCCTTGTTGCAAAATAGCAATAATTGCGAAAAAACCATACAAAAACAAGTATTCACATTTTACGTTTTTTAACCATTTATGCTACACTTGGAACCTTCATATTTCACCCAGAAAAACTTTATGATACAGTAAAACAATACTGTAAATTTCATTGAGATCGGTTGAATAGATTTTGCAAAATAAATTTTGCAATCCAGCTTTCGCAAAAGAAATTCAGTTTTTCAAAATATTACAGAACTGAAAATAAAGCAGATAGCAAGTTCAAATTTTTTTGCTTATAGAAGTGTACTGTACCTTTCATTTGCAATTTGCAAAACTAAAATCGATTAACTACCACGGCGTCAGGAATTTTTTTAAATAAACATTAATTATTGGTGCTACGCGCAGGACAGCGGATAGTTTGCTCTGATTGGGCATTCCAATGACCTTTGATAATGATTGATACATTTTAATTTTTATTACATTTCGATATAAATAAATAAATTAGTTTATTGCAAAATAAAAACACATACTCTATCCTTTGAAATAACACTTTTTTTAGAGAAAACTTTCTTTGTTCATATATTTTAACTTAGAGAATAAAAGTTTATTATTTTTAAACATATGCAATTGTTTAAACAATATTTCACAAACAATAATAAAATTAGTTTGATTTTTGTGGAATTAAAATATTAAAATACAACCAAATATAGAGTAAGAAAATAATATATTAGATAAAGATTGGAAGAAATTTTGGTGGAAATCAACTTGTGTGAATCGAACACCGCTGTCCTGCGCGTAGCACCAAAAAATATTGTTTATTTAAAAAATTTCCTGACGCCGTGCTAATTAATCGATTTTAATTTTGTAAATTGAAAATGAAAGGTACAGTACACTTACTTATATAAGCAAAAAAATTCAACTTGCTATCTGCTTTATTTTCAGTCCTGCAACATTTTAAAAAAATGAATTTTTTTTGCGAAAGCTGGATTGCAAAATTTATTTTGCAAAATCTATTAAACCGATCTTAATAAAAATTAGTGTTCTTTTACTATATCATAAAGTTTTTCTGGGTAAAATATGAAGGTCCTAATTGTAGCATAAATGGCTGAAAAACGTAAAAGGCGAATACTTGTTTTTGTATGTTTTTGTCGCAATTATTGCTATTTTGCAACAAGGGTGACTATTTCTTAAATTTTTAACCAATTCTATACTGTAGAAAATTTAATTACGCAACTTTTATGTCAGTACAACTTTTCTCAGAAATGAACAGTTTTAAAGTTATAATCCAAAAACCAATAAAAAATTCGAATTTTTCCTTCATATTTTGCCATTTTGATTATTTAAACAATGTTCCGTACCTGTTTGAGAGGGAGGGTAACTCAAATATTATTATTTGAGCTATTTTCAAGCAATTTCTGCAAAAAAATTTGAGTCACCTCTCAACGTCCATCTCAAAACAGATGCGCCCTGGACTATAGTGTGAATGAATGAATGTAGCCAAAACTATTTAGAATACGATATCTTTCGTTAAATCCATATTTTATCCTCGTTGAAGAACGTAGAAAACTTAAAATTGCTGGAATCGAGAACCCTCTCAGGAATTCCCAGTACCGACAGCTATCTAGAGCTATTCAGGCTGCTTGTAGACGAGACAAAAACAAGCATATAGAGAAAATCTGCAGAGAAATTCAACTACATGCCGACACAAATAACACCAAAGAACTCTTTGATAAAGTCAGACTACTCACACGTAAATTCAAACAGAAATCTTGGTCTATCAAAGATGATGAAGGTAATGTACAGACGGATTTGGACAAGGTTATTGATGTTTGGAGGGCGTATTGTAAGTCTTTATACGCCAATACGGACCAGATGCCGGCGGACACCCCGTTTGTACCTGACTGCCAGACCTCCACTTTCCATTCTCCTTCAACAGAGACACACCACACTAGTTTTGAATCTGAACCTGACATACTTTTTTCCGAGGTGGAATTCGCTTTAAAAAGACTTAAGTTAAACAAAGCAGCAGGATATGATCTCATTACTGCAGACGTCTTGAAGCATCTTCCGGAATGTGGAGTGAAAATATTACAGCGATTGTGTAATGAAATATGGCACACAGGCGTTTGGCCTGAGGATTGGAGAAAGACCATAATCATACCTCTTCATAAGAAAGGTTCAACAAATAATTGTAACAACTACAGGCTATTAGCTCTAATATCACACGCCAGTAAGGTGATCCTCTACATACTGCAACGGCGTCTAGAAAACTTCATAAGTTGGCAAATAGCACCTGAGCAGGCTGGATTTGTAAAGGGCAGAGGTACTAGAGAACAAATCCTTAATGTAAGAAACATCATAGAAAAAGCCAGAGAATACCAGATCCCGATATTTATATGTTTCGTCGATTATACAAAGGCCTTTGATAATGTTAGATGGGACAAACTATGGAACATATTGACGACAATGGGTGTACCTAAACACTTGACTCACCTTATTAGCAAACTGTACCAAGATAACCTGGCATATATTCGAATGGACGGATACCTGTCTGACAAATGCACTTTGGAGAAGGGAGTACGCCAAGGATGCGTTTTATCTCCCTTATTATTTAACATCTATTCGGAGTTCATAATGCGCAGAGTCTTGGATGGTTGGGAGGGAGGAGTAAACCTAGGTGGTGTTAAGATATCTAACTTGCGTTTCGCAGACGACACTACACTTCTAGCCTCTACTCCAGAAGAAATTATTGAATTATTAATAAAACTCGAGGAAGAAAGTGCTAAATTTGGACTCATGGTTAACTACAACAAAACCAAAATCATGGTTATTGATCGCCAACAACAGTTTCCTGAAACCCAAACTATTGCGGGATGCGAGGTAGTCTCATCTATGATATATCTTGGAGCTCTAGTTAACAACACAGGCAGTTGTGAACCCGAAATTAGAAGACGCATTCAACTAGCAAGAGCAGCAATGAGTGAACTAAACGGGGTCTGGCGTGATCGTCACATTACTATGACAAACAAAAAGACTCGTTTCAACTCTGGTCTTTTCCATATTTTACTATGCATGCGAGACATGGACAGTCAAAGAATCAGATAGACGACGTATAGACGCCTTTGAAATGTGGACATGGAGACGCCTGCTTCGAATTCCATGGACGGCTCGCCGTACAAATGTCTCGGTTCTGGATGAAATTAAACCGGATCAGCGTCTCTCCAGTACCGTTTACTCTAGAATTTTAAAGTTCTTTGGTCATATCCATCGGAGTGATCACAAAATGGAGCGGTTGGTGGTCCAAGGAAGGCCTCAGACTCAACGCCAACGCGGAAGATCTCCACAGCGATGGGCGGACATTACTAAAAAGCTTCTCAACAAACAGTATACTGAGGCAATACATGTAACTGATGACCGCGACCAGTGGAGAAATATTATCAATCAAACTGTCCGAGCTGCTGAAGCCCAATTATGAACCACAACACATCTACTAAGATGTTAATGACTATGATGATGATCTTTCGTTAAATCCATATTTTATCGTTTTATGTTAAAATACAGTGGAACCTCGATAAGTCGGATTAATCGGGACCGCGGCCGATCCGGTCGTTATCGAAAATCCGGGTTAGCCGGAGAATATGGTAAAAATTAATAAAACACGGTATACTTACAGATAAGCTCCATTATAATTGCAAAAACATGAAATACATATATTATAAATATGCACAGTACATCTAAATTACGTACAGTTGTATGCAGTATTGTTTATTTCTTGGTAAAAAACTTGGTCAAAGTGAAAAAATGTTTGTTTTGTCTGATGAAAATCGGCCCGGGTTAGCCGGACTTCCTGGCTATCGGAGGCCGACTTACCGGGGTTCCACTGTATCTATTTTAACAAAAAATTTTAATTTGTATATTTTTTAATCGATTTTCAAATAATGGTCTAATATCTATCTATCTACTGTTTTTTCTTTCTAGGTAAGTTCCAAATTCATAAATAATCACTTGCGTGGGTACGTATTACTTGTATTTTAAAGTAATGATAACATTTTTTTTATTGTGTTATTCTTAAAATGGTGAATGTGAATTGATATAATTTGTTGGTCTTACTTTAATTTCTTATAGAAATTTCAGACAAAGTGTTAGGCCATAATGTTGTTATTTTCTATTTAACTAACTCAGAGATTATGTTACATTTAAACTTTTAAAACAAATTAAAAAAGAATTATAAAAAATTATGGAAGAACTATACTAGATCGAGAATGGACAAAGATTAAGACTGAAAATAATTATAGTAAAACAAAAACCATGACCAATCAACAAGAAGAACTAATAATAATTACACTGCCATAAACAAGAATGTAATAAATAAAAGAGTATATGTATATATCTAGGACAAATCAATAAATCAACTCATTAAATAAAGAAAATCAGACCGAAGAAATGAAGAGAAGAATAAGATTGGCCTGGACATCATTCGAAAAACTGCCTTATATATTATATTTGAAAGAACAGAAAATACCCCGAATAATTTAAAAACAAGAATCTTCAATCAATGTATACTACCTGTCCTCAGATATTGCTCTCGGACCTTGACTTTACAAAAAAAAATATAAAAAAACAAGCAATCCATGATCCATAGATCCATGGAAAGACAAATGCTGAACATTAAATTAACAGACAGGAAAAGAAACGAATGGATCCGTAACAAAACAAAAGTGAGAGATGTTTCAACCCAAGTAGCAAAGTTTAAATGAAAAAATAAAATAAAAATTTTATTTTTAATTCAGTTTCAATGCGAAGGCAAAACAATCTTACTTTTCAATTAGAATACGGAGCGCAGTCCAGTCCTCTGAATCGCGATTTTCGACTCTTATTGGAGCCTCATCGGAGGGAACGTAGGCTTGTTCTCCATACTCCAACTGATCAGCACCGAGAGTATGGAGAACAAGCATACGTTCTCTCCTATGAGGCTCCAATAAGAGCCGAAAATCGCGATTCAGAGGACTGGACTGCGCTCCGTATTCTAATTGAAAAGTAAGATTTTTTGCCTTCGCATTGCAACTGAATTAAAAATCAAGTATATTCAAATGGGAAATAAGCCACAATTTTACCTAAAAATGATTTTATTAACGTTTCGACGCCCAAGTCGGGTGTCGTTGTCAAAATACAAAATAATACTAAATAAACAAAAATGTTGTTGCTTAGTAAAAAATTCTTCTAATAATTTATTTAATCTGACTCATTTATATCGGCAATTCAGACACGTATTATACATTTTGTGGACAACGCTTGAACCATCTAAGGTACGCCGATGACATCGTATTGATAACCGATAAAAAAGAAGAATTGTTTGAAATGATGAAAGAACTGGACATAGAAGCCGGAAAGATAGGCCTTAATATGAATTACAGCAAGACCAAAATCATAACAAATACAGATGAGGACATCACAATGAGGATCGGACAAGATGAAATAGAACAAGTTCACGATTATATATATCTGGGTCAAATTATAAAACTTAACAAGGAAAACCAAACAGCAGAGATCAAAAGACGAGTTAGACTGGCATGGGCGGCATTTGGAAAACTAAGCTACATCCTTAAAAACAAAAGATATCCACAACATCTTAAGACCAAGGTATACAATCAATGCGTACTCCCTGTTCTCACTTATGGTTCACAAACGTGGACGTTTACAAAAGCAAACATGGACAAGATCATAAAGACGCAAAGAGCAATGGAAAGGCAAATGTTGCACATAAAACTATTGGATAAAAAGAGAAACGAGTGGATAAGAGAGAAAACCAAAGTTAGGGATGTTAGACGAGAAGTTGCAAAGTTGAAATGGAGATTTGCCGGACACACTATAAGACAAAAGGAAGACCGATGGAACAAAATTCTCATAAATTGGAGACCGTGGCAATATAAACGAAGCAGAGGAAGACCACAAATGAGATGGGCAGATGATGTCAAGAAGCACGTTGGCTCTAGGTGGATAACTGTAGCGACAGACAGAGAAGAATGGAAAAGGATTGGGGAGGCCTATGTCCAAAGATGGACCGAAGAAGGCTAATTAGATAGATAGATTATACATTTTAAAGTAGACGACTTTAAAATGATATTGCCAATATTGAAGAGTTGCGTTCCTGGGACGACTTTACTAAAAGATAGTTCATTCGATTACATGAAATCAATCCCAACTCAAGAATATCCGCCACAAAAAATCATAGCATGTGATCTGTCTTGAAAATGACAACCAAATGCAACGGTGGCACTGAAATTCTCGCGTTAGAGATTCCATAGTAAATCACGAGGGAAAACCAGGAAAAACCTCGTGATACTATCCCGACATCGTAAGTATTTGGGTTTACTTTTAGTTTACTCTCAAAAACTAATACCAAATTCTGACTTGATATTTTAAATTTTAAATAATACTAAAATACTAAATATGTACTAACTCGATATGTTACTGATTTACTAATTGTGGTATTTTCTTTCTATTGACTTCCTCCTTTAATATGGGTAACCACATCCTACTGCATTCTACCGGCTCTAATTATGCTAAATGAAACCAATTGTGTCGCAAATTCCTCGGTAGAATGCAGTAGCATGTGGTTACCCATATTAAAGGAGGAAGTCAATAGAAAGAAAATACCACAATTAGTAAATCAGTAACATATCGAGTTAGTACATATTTAGTATTTTAGTATTATTTAAAATTTAAAATATCAAGTCAGAATTTGGTATTAGTTTTGAGAGTAAACTAAATGTAAACCCAAATACTTACGATGTCGGGATAGTATCACGAGGTTTTTCCTGGTTTTCCCTCGTGATTTACTATGGAATCTCTAACACGAGAATTTCAGTGCCACCGTTGCATTTGGTTGTCATTTTAAAGACAGATCACATGCTATGATTTTTTGTGGCGGATATTCTTGAGTTGGGATTGATTTCATGTAATCGAATGAACTATCTTTTAGTAAAGTCGTCCCAGGAACGCAACTCTTCAATATTGGCAATATCATTTTAAAGTCGTCTACTTTAAAATGTATAATACGTGTCTGATTTGCCGATATAAATGAGTCAGATTAAATAAATTATTAGAAGAATTTTTTACTAAGCAACAACATTTTTGTTTATTTAGTATTATTTTGTATTTTGACAACGACACCCGACTTGGGCGTCGAAACTTTAATAAAATCATTTTTAGGTAAAATTGTGGCTTATTTCCCATTTGAATATACTTGATTATAAAAATGCCACAAGAAAATAGCTTCCAGAACAACATGAATTAAAAATAAAATTTTTATTTTATTTTTATATTGGTCTTTACTTCTTCGAGTAACTAGGTCCATTTTCTGTTGGAATTTACCAGCTGAACAGACGGGGTCGTGCATTGTAAGTTTTTTGAATTCCCTCTTGTCTTCTTTGCTTCAGCATCCATTTAGCCAGCAAATTTTAGAAGCCTTGGAGGTGTTACCAAGGAAATGGACCAGTAAGTTTTCAATTTAAAAATCTTTTAGTAATATTTTAATATTTTTTAAATATCATTAATAATGCTATTAGGATCGAAAACTTCATCTTTTAAATGGAAGTTCGCCGGAAATACCCTAAGGCAGAAGGATGAAAGGTGGACTAAGATGATTATACGTTGGAGACCGTGGAATAATAAAGGGGAAGGCCACAAATACGATGGTCATATAACCTGAAGAAATACGTCGGGTCAAAATAGATACAAAATGCCCAAGATAGAGAGGCATGGAAGAACGAAGAGGAGGCCCATGTCCAAGGATGGATGTTTAGGGTTGATTTAATAGTTACATTTAATAATAATTCTAACGGCAATGCATTTGCTTCTAGATTTATTTATTTAGCTTATGTCATTTCGACGCATTTATTTGCTTCTAGATTTATTGTATTATGCGTAAGAATTTTTATTCTATTGATTTTTCCCCATCTACCAAAACTTTCGTCTTTTTTTGCAAACAATGACAGCAAAATAAAATGAGAATTTAAAACATTGACATTGATGAGATTTATTTAAGCTCCTGTATTCATTAATAGAATACATACTCGTATTACTACTTCAATAAAACCCCTCAAACTTTGTTTTCTTAATGACTGCCAAGTAGTAAACACAAACTCTCTGTTTACTTTGTTACATAAATCGGACATAACTTTTTTCTTTTATAGTTGTGTCACAATTTTACCATGGTTTCATTAAATTTTCAGAAACGATCAAAAATAAATAATCGTTATTGTCGAATTGAAGGACGGGGTTCGAACCCGAAACCGAAAATAACTGATACGAGCCTGTATTCGTTGAAGTACGCAACGCAAGTAAAATGTATCTGTTTTGTGCGTTAGTCCAGGTTGTATCTTCGCCCCCGTTAGGTAAATTATTCCGTTTTGTTTTTTTTTGTACAAACTTACTGAAAAAGAGGTCTTTATAACAAATCCACAGGGTGACAGGCTGTACCGCGGTAAGAAAATTGTTTACACAATTTTTTTTAAACAAATTCAAAAAATCAGTTTTTTATTTCGGACAATTTTGTTTACCTACACTCACCGGCAGAGAAAACGGGCACCCCAAAAAATGGGTCATTTTTAATGTCTTGTATTTCCTAAACCTGATGTCCGATTTAAGTATTTTTTTTAATATGTTATAGCCTTATTCTTTATCAATATTGCTGTAATAATATTGTTGCTAGACAGGTACATTGTCATTGTATACAGGGTGTACGAATCAAACTGTGTTTTTTTTTCTCAAACTTTGGAACACCCTGTGGAATGTTCTAGCTTTTATAAAATACAAAAATTAAAACCCAACTATAGCCACAGATTTTCTTAACATTCTGTTTTTTTTTCATTCGCTTATGTTGGATAATAAAAAAGTTAGGCACTTTAACAACTACCCCTGTTTTTCGTCAATACAGGGTGTTTTTCAATAAGTACGGCAAGCTTTAAGGGGTAATTCTGCATGATAAAATAATGACAGTTTGCTTTATAAACTTATGCCCGCAAATATTTCGTTTCTGAGATAGGGGGTGTTGAAATTGTTCTTACAAACTGACGATTTATTTATTGCTCTAAAACGGTTTGTGATATGCAAATGAAATTTGGTAGATTTTAAGAGCTAGTTATTGCGCATTTTTTGGCATACAATTGAGAATTTTATATTCACCATTGGCGTGCATACGGGATATATCTAAAATATTTATACCCGTATGCACGCCAATGGTGAATATAAAATTCTTAATTGTATGCCAAAAAATGCGCAATAACTACCTCTTAAAATCTACCAAATTTCATTTGCATATCACAAATCGTTTTAGAGAAATAAATAAATCGTTAGTTTGTAAGAACAATTTCAACACCCCCTATCTCGGAAACGAAGCATTTGCGGGCATAGGTTTATAAAGCAAACTGTCATTATTTTATCATGCAGAATTGCCCCTTAGTTTGTCGCACTTATTTAGAAACACCCTGTATTAACGAAAAACAGGGGTAGTTGTTAAAGTGCTTAACTTTTTTATTATCCAACATAAGCGAATGAATCAAAAAACAGAATGTTAAGAAAACCTGAGGCTATAGTTTGGTTATAATTTCAGTATTTTATAAAAGCTAGAACATTCCACAGGGTGTTCCAAAGTTTGAGAAAAAAAAACACAGTTTGATTCGTACACCCTGTATACAATGACAATGTACCTGTCTAGCAACAATATTATTACAGCGATATTGATAAAGAATAAGGCTATAACATATTAAAAAAATTACTTAAATCGGACATCAGGTTTAGGAAATACAAGACATTAAAAATGACCCATTTTTTGGGGTGCCCGTTTTCTCTGCCGGTGAGTGTATATTCTTTGGGTTATTCTGATTAAAAAAGGTATCTTGTGATTTTTCTCTAAAATTGATTGTTGTCGAGTTATACGCGATTTAAAATTGGAAAACGCGAAAATGACTATAAATCGGTTAAAAGTTATTATTTTAAAAATCAGAAAGTGACCAAATTAAAGTTTCCGAGGTGAAAAAATGTTTTTTCTTTAATTTGTTTAAAAAAATCGTTTAAACAATTTTCCGACCGCGCTACCGCGTGGCACCCAATGGGTCTGTTTCACATTATAAAGCCGGACTCAAACGACTCGTGTACTTGCCATGTCGTCATTATTTGTCACTCGTTGCCACTCGTTCGTCTTCCAACTGTTGTCGGTAAAAATGACCCGAGTCAAAGGGATCACGATTATTCGCACACTTGCTAAGTACATACTTGTCCATACTTGCAGAGGCGGTCAAACGAAATGTATAAATAATTGGCATTTACTGCGACTATTCATTTAGACCAGTGCATTTAGCACTAAAAACACCGGAATAAACCGATTTATAAACACACCACCTAGAGACTTGCTAGTTTTGCATTGTGTTCAGGATGATGTCAGGAAAAAAGTCTACAATAGAAAAATGGGTGGATATGCCTCTTTTATTATGCCTCTAATTAAAAAGTGCATAAACATGTCAAAATAAGCATATTAAGGGCCAAGTTTTGTTACTCGCGAGGTTTTTGAGGTCGCGGAACATGACTACATTATCAGAACCTACCCCTGGAGCACCTGGTGCCCAGGTTCACTGCTAGGGCACGTCATCTGGAGGTTCGAGGGCTAAAGGCCCTAAATTGATGCAATCAGTTTACTTGGGAGGTTTGTTGAATATGCCATCAGAACCGACCCCCTTAGCCCCTATTGCCCAGGGTTACTGCTGTAGCACGTCATCTTCTGGAGTTTCGAGGGATTTTGGTACTAAATTAATGAAAACGGATTATACGGGGGTTTGGGTGCTGCTGAACACGAATACTCCATCAGAACCGACCCCCGGAGCACCTTGTGCCCGTGGTCACTTCTGAGGCACGTCATCTTCTGGGGTTTTTAAGGTTTTCGGCACTGAATGCATGCTGATAGATTAAGTAGGCGGTTTTTGGGGTCGCTGAATACGAATACGCCATCAGAACCGACCCCCCGACCACCTGGTACACAATGCTAAGGCATGTTATTTTCAGGAGTTTGGAGGGTTTTTGGGTATCCGGTCCGGTGCAATGGGGGGTCGTTTTTGATGGCGTATTTTTGCTCAGCTACCCCAAAAACTCCCGAGTAATCTGTTTGCATAAATTTAGTGCCGAAAACCCTCTAAACTCTAGATGACGTGCCTTAGCAGTGAACCTGGACACCAGGTGCCCCGATGGTCAGTTCTGATGGCTGATGGCGTATTCGCCGAGTAACAAAATCTGGCCCTACACTTATTTTGACATGTTTAAGCACTTTTGGATGCATATCATGCACTTTAAAATGCAACTATGCATTTCAGCCATTTTTCTATTGTTGACTTTTTTACTGGTGTCATCCTGAACACAATGAAAACAGTTGTAACTTTGTACATGCTATATTTAAACATAGATTTATTTTTTCTTAAATGTCCTAGTCTATTTATTAGTAATCACACCACTGATTCATTTGTCAAGGTCGTTAAGCCAAATGTTTACGCTCGCGTACTTGTAAATTGTACACGTCGTGTGAGTGCCCTGTTTGTCATTGCAATCGCAAACTCGTATACTTTCCAAGTAGGCGAATAATTCTGTACTTGCGAAGTACACGAGTCGTTTGAGGCCGGCTTAAGAATTTAGAACCTGCGATGGTTTTCTCGTGAAGTAGTTTTGATGCACCTATCCTTTTCACACAATAAGAATTGAGTCGCACGAAGATATTTTGCTGTTGTTTGGTATATTATTTTTATTTACACTTTGTGGCTGAGGTAGGTACATGATACGATGACTGATACGTATCATGACGATGTATCATTACAAATGGGTATTTTTTGTCCATACTTTTGTCCTAATGTACTGTAATGCGTATTTAATTCATTTGCAATTTCTCTTTTGTCAGTTATTATTTCTTATGTTTTTAATTAAAAGTCTTAATTTGTTTTTATAATCGTTGTTCTACTAAGTTATTTGTGGAATCTTGGATAAGCTCATCTAATTAGCTCATACAATCTATGTAATAAACTATTGTAAATGGGCAATAAGTCACAATTGAACTAAAAAAATTATTTTATTCACGTTTCGACATCCGATTTGGACGTCGAAACGTTAATAAAATTATTTTTTTAGTTAAATTGTGGCTTATTTCCCATTTAGAACAGTTTATTATAAAAATTGCACTAGAAAACAGCTTTAGAACAACATTACAATCTATGTTTTTCATGTACAGAATTGAAAAGACCCTCTGTCATCCATTTATTTTTAAATGTTATTCCCCTCGTTTTAAATGTTGTTTTTAGATAATTTCACACAAGACGTGACCGCCGCCCTACTCCAGTCTTCACCGAGTCGTTTACCCTATAAAACTAAATATAATTTCGTAGAATAAAAGGTATATTATATGGAGCGAAATCAAATTATAGCGTTATGGTTACGTTATCGCCGAAGAAAGAGGAACCGAATTCATTGGGTCCATCCTATTAACGCAAAAAGACACGATTTATATATTTTTATATTCACACATATTGATGGAACACCCTCTATACTCAACGTTAATTGCAACTATGTAAAATAAAGTTTATTATAATATACTTAGCAGGTTTTATTACTGTTGTTATCAGTAACATATAATTAATTTTGCTGAACTTATAAAATGTGTTTTTTCTTTATCACCTAATTCGTCAAATTCACTGTTAAGTGCACGGCATACACCATTCCAAGCATTTCTCGTCAAATTTTTTATTTTTATATATTTCTATTGTTTTGTCCCAAAGAACAGGTCTCGCTTCAATTAATGTTATTAATATTTCACTATCAATCTGAGACATCATAATATAAAATATATGCACCTACTTCAAACAGCCACAAAGTGTAAATGGAAATAATGTACCAAACAACCAAGGAAACTACCTTCGTGCGACTGAACGACAGTATCATATAAAAGGATGCATTAAGTCCCCTATGCTACTGGGTGCGTAAAGACGACACGGCTGCCGTCTGTTGTTGTAAGCGAGGGATGGCATAAACACGGCGACTTCACCGAACGTTCCAACCACCGCGACCGTCTAGTGAGAAAGGCTCCATATGATTACATGAGCCACCATTGGAATGTCGTCGTGCGTTCTTACCCTAGAGGTACGATAGCCGGAATATCCGAAATTCGGATGAGTTCGCGCATGACGTCACAATGAGAGTTATTTTAAATATTTCCCATTTAAAACATTAGCGCTCGGAACACAATTAGTTTTAAATTGGTCATAAATAGTCATTTTAATATATTAATATAATTTCTGCTTAACTATTTCGGATCTATTGAAATGTACGTGTTTTATTATTTTGATTTAAAAAATTAATTAACAATACAATGAACAAAAATAAATTTCTAAAATAAATTTGTGAGTTATATTTAAAATGTTTTTTGTATTCGTCGCTTTTTAAATAAATTTTACGAGCTTGTTTTTGATTGGCTTGTCTTATTTGGTGCCAGTGTTAAGGAGGGGATCAAGCCATGGGTGTACATATAAAAATTTGTAGGGGGCTAGACGTGAAGATGTTTCACATTACATTTTGTATACTTTGGATGTCAATATATAGTTTAAAGCACCTGAAAAGCCATGGGGGGCCACGCGCCCCCCCCTACCCATATGCATGGGCGCCTAATAATCGAGCCTTCATTCAGTTGCACGTAAACATATGAAAATAATTGATTATTAATGGTCTGAAACAAAATCACAAAACAAATAAAACACAAGACTTAATTACAATTTTCTTTAATTTTCTCTTATTTCTCATTGTTTCTTTAAGTGTTAAGTTTAATTTCTTAATCCTAAAATACATGCGCGACCGAAAGAACATGTGTTTGGTTTTGAAATCACATTCAATCTTTTCAGACAAATCAATCAGTCGTTGCAAATAATTTTTCCCCGACTTTAACTGAAGTCCAGACCCATTGAAAGTATTAAATATAGTGCCCAGTTGATGCATTTTTACCACCAATTCTTCTGGAGGTTTCTTTAGGCCCCTTCGGATACTTGGTCAATCCACGTGTAAGTGGAAGTATCCGTACTTTCAGACAAATCTAACTGCTTGCAGATATACCCACTGGCATATTCCAATGCATCATATTGTAATTGGTTTATTTCTTCGACGTCTGCATCCACTTTTTCTTTTTCTGCATCGTCAGATACATCTGAGAAGTATGTTTTGCATAACAAACTTCACCTAAATTATCGATTGGACCATCCGTGACCTCACCAGCCTCTGTGTTACCAGCTTCGAATAAACTCCCTTCACTCCTTCCCAAAAATATAGTTTTTACGCGGTAGCGGAATTCCACCGCATCGGGATGGTCATGTAAGCCACCAGCTCTCCTCATATTGCCAAAAAAATTCTGATGTACATACATCTTGGTTTAGATTGTACGTAAGAATATGTTTTATATCGACTTTTAATTTTATATCCTCAAATAAACCTTTTAATGTGTCTTCACTTAAATTAAATTAACGTAACTTAAATAAATATTCTTATTAATCCTAAAAATTTCCAAGCACTTGCAAAGAAGGTTTAGAAACGTATAATCAAAGCATACTAACAGTGTTAGTATTCTTTGGTATAATATAATACCTAAATGGCAGTAAGGATATACATGTGGTAGGTGGCAGTATCTAAATATGTAGGTATTATTACCTATTTTTATTGCCCATTGCCCAATGCCCAGCCGGGGTTGAGTCACTGCAAGATGATATTTATTTTTTATCTAATAACGTCCAGTTGGAACTACATATTGATAACTGGTACGAATTTATGTCAGAATTTTGTTTTGCGATAGGACAAAATTTGATGAATAATAATTATTACTTTGGTCTTCAATATAAAATACTTACTACAGCAATTTTGAAATTTAAACTATTTAGCATAGGAAATTGAGTAGGTACATTCCGAAATATATACCGTAAATTGTAATTAAGAACATTGGATATAATTGATATAGTATATCCAATCATCAAATCACCAATATTATAAATTATATTTATATTTATATATATATTATATATCCATCTTTATATTTCAATAATTTCTGTAAAATTCAATAATTTGTCGACCGAAAGAAATTTCAAAACTAATTTGTAGATTATTTATTTATTAACGGAACCCATTTACAAAAGATTTAAGAAGGCTATACTTTATAAACAATAAATTTTAAACTATCAAACATCTCAGAATAATAAACTACAACAAACTTATTTTAAGATACCCTTCATTTGTGTTTTAAATAAACTAATTTTGGAGACAATACATTAAGGGGTAAATAATAATTCTTTCACACTAACAAGCTTACTAATCAATTTAAATCTCACAAAAATCTCCCCAAAAGCTAAAAAATCGATTAAAACTCCCATATAAACATATGTATTCCAACAGCGGCTACTCTCATTGTGACGTCGACAGAACGCGATCAGCTGATAGTCGCATGCGCAATATCGTACCTGTCGTCTTTGTACCATGCCCTAGCACGTTTAAATTCTTATAATGTGAAACAGTCTGGATTTGTTATAAGGACCTCATTTTGAGTAAGATTGTGCAAAAAAAAACGAATCGGAATAATTTACCTAACGGTGCCGAGCATACAGACTGGACTAAAAATGTACGTCCTTGTCACGTGTTCCACTCTCGTTGTAAAAAAAATAAACACATGGAAACGTTACACGGTCGTAATCCTGCAAAAGTACGAGCAGCAGGATCTTTCATTATTTTACTCATTAGAGGAAACGTTGAAAATCACGTGTGTTTTCTGTTAAGATGGCGATATTTCGTGACTTTAAGTAAGTACTCACCTGGTTCACGTGTTTTCGACATACGGGATTGATATATTTGCCTTTCCGATTGATTTGATGCCGTGTTTTTTCCATTAAAGCTTTTAATTATTGCAAAAACACATGTAGGGTATTTTCGATTTTTATAACCGCTTATTTGAAAGTTGCGTTAAGTAATAGAACACTTGTTTTTTTAATGTTTCTACAATATTTTAATTTTTTTGAACGTTTTAAGACGAAATAATTATCAATTATAAGTTTTTTTTATATAAATCATAATCATATATTTTTAATGTGGCCAGCTCAGTGCATCTCCTATTGTTGATTCTCTGGTTAATCTGTGTACCAGTTCCTTCCATTCTCCTCTGTTTCTTGCTTTGTTTTTCGCTTTCCCCCCTCTTAAACCGATTCTGTTGTGTTACTGATTTCTTTCAGATATTATTATCTGGTCTTCCTCTCTTTCTTGTCTCCCCCAGGTTGAATTCGAGTGCTTGTCT